>NC_141598.1:18969724-19301391 GCF_047967505.1 Dipteris shenzhenensis
GCCATGCATGTGCACATAATTAGGGGTGAAGGTATGAGCTAAGGTACATGAGAAGATGCTGTGAAGCAAGGAGCGTCTCTTTTATTGTTGACAAGGACATTTTGGAATACATTGACTTGAATGTGCCTATCTCTCTTATGGAGTTTCTAGGGTTTGAATGTTGCACTAGGAGAGCACAATCCACATTTTCACATCTCTTCTCTTCTCTTCTCTTCTCTCTATTCTTTAAGGAGAGGTTTTCAAATGGAGCAATTCTTAGGCGGAGGTTCAGAGGAGCACCACTTGGAGCCTTGGATGTTCATAGGGGATTTGGTGCACAACCACAACACGTGGTGACCACGGACAATAAGCAGACGAGGTGCCAGATTGCGCTGCATCAGTCTGTTCGCTGAGTGGGCCACGTGTTATGTCCGCCTCGCGGACTGTCCTCAGTCTACTCCAGAGTCCACGTACGACTGGCGCTACAGCAGTCTGTTCGCTGAGTGGGCCATGTGTCACGTCCGCCTCGCACAGACTGTCCTCAGTCTACTCCAGAGTTCACGTGCTGACTTGATGGTTTTGCCGGCGACTGAGCCAGCAAACTCGTAGACTGCAGCCGGGACCACTGGATCAAAGCTGGACTGCAATGAACCATTGGACCCAGGGACAAAATTTGACAAGGATATCTATGTCATTAGCCCTTTTTTGTGTCAATTACACATTGATTTAGAATTTCTTTGTCAAATGACAATGCAAAATAGCTTTTGTCATTTTCACATGAAAAACGTCAATCTATTTTAATTGTCAAATGAAAAACTGGTTTTTTTAAAAAAAAATCATATGTTTAGATGAAATCCGGATTCCGATCTTAGGGAATCCAAAGAGCATGAATGATTTACGATTCCCAAGTGGACGTGGCTCGTGTGAGCCACCTACTCCAATTTAATTAGTCCCGCCCTGCTCAAATTTTATCCCTGATTGGACCTATGGACAACGCAAGAATGCACAGACAAGATGACGTGTCGCAAAATCGCAGACTGCGCAGACCACATGACGTGTTGGAAATTCGTGGACCAAATGATGTGGTAGCGATTGACCTACACGAAGTATATACTCACACAAGAGAGAGAGAGAGAGTCTCCTCCATTGCACGACACATGGCACCCTTTTCCAGAAGATACCTTGCAATATTCTCTCTCTCTAGAGAGATAAGCGAGAGAGAGACAGAGAAACACACATAGGCATAAGAGGTATAGAGAGAAATTAGAGAGAGATAAGAGAGAGAGAGAAAGAGAGTCTCCTCCATTGCACGACACATGGCACCCTTTTCCACATGATACCTGGCAATGTTCTCTGTGTGTGTGTGTGTGTGTGTGTGTCATGCTGACATCCCTCTTTCAGTCCGCCAAGACTCTGTCTCTCTATCTCTCTCCCTGTCTCTCTCTTGAGCAAGCTCCTTAATCTGCTTCATGCTCATTCACACCAAACCTTAAGACCAAGCCCCCCCCCCCCAAAAAAAAGGCCAATTTTACCCCTACCTCGACCCGAGGATTACCAGAATTCGAGCGACTACGTTCGAGTGAGGTGATGGTTCGAGCGAGGAATTTCATAACTTTTGACATTCTAGTGTGATGTTTTATGTTCAAAAAGTAGCATTCATTGGTTACTTTTATAGTTTTTGTCCTACCCATGATATTGTGAGTAATCAATTGTCTTATAGACAAACAATAATTTCTGAAAATGTTTGGCAATGTTTTTCAAGGGTCAACGAAGGAGGGGTGGAAGAAAGGGGTCAAAGTATGTGTTTTTCTTGTGCAATTTCCATTTTCAAGGCAAAAAAATAATGGGAAGAGGAGCCTCCCTAGAGGCCGCGATATCACGGCCTCTTGGGAGGCTCCTCTTGCCAATTTTATTTGGGCCATAACTTGGTCAATTGGACTCCAAATATGGTCATGTTTGTAGTCAAAACGATTGGAATTATATGAATGAATACATTTATCATGTTAAAGTGTCAAAATCCTAGATCTTTAGAAAGTTTATACTTATCTTTGTTTCATGAGAGTCTGACCTTATCAAACTGTATATTTAATTATGACCATGGATTTTTCTCATATAGAGTCTAGGTCCTTAGTTTCCTCCCTCCATCCTAGAGGTGTATACATGGTCGAGGACATATGAAGGTGATCCATATTTAGTTAGCATCATCATGGTCATAAGGTGATCAATAATTTATTAGTTCCATAGTTTAAACATTTTAACACCTATTTCATTAATTTTGGACTCGTGCACTGTCCAAATTCATTTTGTGAGATAATTTTGGATAAAACATTTAAAAAAAAGAGGCTCTTATAAAACAAAACATTGACTCAAAAAGGAACCTTTTAAAAAATCAAATTAGAAAAAATGACGTGACATGTTATTAAAACTAGAGTACATTTCAAAAAGAGCACATCACATTTGTACAAGAAGTAGATCATATAACTCAAAGCCATATGGTGTCAAAAAACACCTTAATACAGTCACATTTGTACAAGAAGTAGATTATATAACTCAAAGCCATATGGTGTCAAAAAACACCTTAATACAGTCTCTCTTATGTTCTTAATCACCCAAAGTCTAGAAGATCTCATCATTGGTCTCTCTTACTTCTCAACAACCCAATCTTTCACTGCCTCCACAGCTGTATCCTCAACATAATTACATGCAAAGAAGAAATTTAAGCAATCACAAATTGTTTCTTTATAATTTCTCTGAGAGGCTCTTATTGTTCTCTCAGCATCCGCATCAAATCGCCCATGACGAGAGCTGCGATAACGCAGGTTACTTAAGAAGTCTAAGAGATTGTGTCGTGCTTTTATCATTCGTCTTCTCGGGGGGGTCACTCATCATATGTACATAACCCTATCACGTGAGTTCAACAGAAGGATTTTTTTTATTTCTAAAATTTACAGAAATAAATATACATAAGGGACTATTTAAAATAGTTTTGGAAAAAATTTACAGATTTGTATAGAAAAGGGGTACATTTTATTAATGAAATTTTTTACAGATAAGGGACTTTAAATACAGGCCTTGAACGCACATGATATAGAGGGTTTATACATAGTGACCCCCCCGAGTTCGTCTTAAAAGTCTTTCACTCTCTGCTATCTTGAGAGTCTCCTCCCTCTCTGCGTGCCTTTGTGCATTAAATTCCTCTCTCTCCATGTGTGTCAAAGGAGAACCTTGTTGAATTCTGGCCTCTCTCTGTGCTCCTTGATCAGCAATCCATTCTTTGAGATTGTTAATTTCAAACTCCACGTCTTCGACAATGCTAAGGACATCCATGGGTGGGGAGATGATAACGAAAGGGAGATGAAGTACGATGCAAGTAAGAAGAGAGTGTCTCTGAAAGGACTAGGATGGAAGAATACAAGTTAATGAGAAGCACTAGGATGGATGAAAGAAGAGAGTGTTTGTGGAAGAACTACGATAGAAGAATACAAGTTATCAGGATGGATGAAAGAAGAGAGTGTTTGTGGAAGGACTAGGATAGAAGAATACAAGTTACTCAGAAGGACTACGATGTAAGAAATAAGAGAGTGTTTGTGGAAGGACTAGGATGGAAGAATACAAGTGCACTAAGGCACAATGTGTTCACTATGATAAGGATAAGGGTTGGAATAAAGTGAGACGCACGACGTGTTCACTATGATAAGGATAAGGATAAGGGTTGGAATAAAGTGAGAGAAGCATTGGTAATGCTCTACTTTAAGTGAGTGGAGATTGTCCAACTGAATAAAAATTTGAGGTGCATTGGGAATGCTGTACTTTAAGTGAGTGGAGCATTGGGAATTAATACTTGCGAGTGAAATATATTACATCATCACATATTCATATCAAAATTCTCATCACACAAGGATTTATTTCCAAATAATCACATCATCACACATTCATATCATAAAATTGTGTGGATGAAGAAATATATTACAAATATTACATCATCACATATTCATATCAAAATTCTCATCACACAAGGATTTATTTCCAAATAATCACATCATCACACATTCATATCATAAAATTGTGTGGATGAAGAAATATATTACAAATATTACATCATCACATATTCATATCAAAATTCTCATCACACAAGGATTTATTTCCAAATAATCACATCATCACACATTCATATCATAAAATTGTGTGCATGAAGAAATATATTACAAATATTACATCATCACATATTCATATCAAAATTCTCATCACACAAGGATTTATTTCCAAATAATCACATCATCACACATTCATATCATAAAATTGTGTGCATGAAGAAATATATTACAAATATTACATCATCACATATTCATATCAAAATTCTCATCACACAAGGATTTATTTCCAAATAATCACATCATCACACATTCATATCATAAAATTGTGTGCATGAAATATATTACAAATATTACATCATCACACATTCATATCAAAATTCTCATCACACAAGGATTTGTTTCCAAATAATCACATCATCACACATTCGTATCATAAAATTGTGTGCATGAAGAAATATATTACAAATATTACATCATCACATATTCATATCAAAATTCTCATCACACAAGGATTTATTTCCAAATAATCACATCATCACACATTCATATCATAAAATTCTGTGCATGAAATAATTATATAAATATCATCAGTAAATGCCACTTAAGTAATAAGTCACAAATTGGTGTATAATCAACAAAAACTACAAACACAACATCATACATGCATCACAACTCTTCTGATGCTTCTAGTGGAGAATGTGGCAACTCTTCTGATGCTTCCAATGGAGGCTGTGGTGCTCTAGATGTACACTCAATCTCTACTTCTTCTGTAGTATGTAGTGCTTTCGGAGTAGACTCAGTATCCTCTTCCTTAAATGCAAGAAGCGGAGGCTGTGGCAACTCTTCTGATGCTTCCAGTGGAGGCTGTGGTGCTGTAGGTGTACACTAAGTCTCTACTTCTTCTGTAGTGTGCAGTGCTTAATTCACAGTAGACTCAGTCTCCTCTTCCTTAAATGCAAGCTCTGATATTGCTTCAATTGCATGTTGTATTCTAATGGCAGCAACTAGGTCTCGAATGATTTCAGCCCTAAACAATTGTATATCCTCCTCTGAATATTTGAGCTCCAAAGAGTCTTCCGATGAGATCTGTGGCTTAAGTGAGAAAATTTCTTTGAAAATCAACATGCAGTTGTAGGCAACTCTCCACCCACAACTATGCCCATCTTCCTGCTCTACTACTAAATGCTTTTGGAAGTCTACTGAGTCTTTGTACTATCCTGTTTCTCTAATAGCAGATACCAACTTCTCAATCGACCTGCTCATCATGACATATTAAAAAAACTTAGTGTGTCTATTATATAAGGTACATAATATAGAAGTAACAATAGATTAATAGAATACTTACGTTTGCACTGAGCCATGAAAGCCTGCAATCGAGTTAACAAACCAACAATAGTTGTCTTCAAGGTCCCAAACCATCAGACTCCAATGTTCCCTACACGAATAATTGAGAACCATTATTATTTAACACAATGTTGCCAGTATAAGATGAAAATAAAGGTTGCCATGATACTTACATCTCGTGATATGCCATAAATAGGACTCGCACACCATGTAAATGTAAAGGCTGTAACCATTTACAAACATCGGCTATTGTCTTTCTGCTATCGCTAAGTATAGGAGAAAGGAGGGAATCCAACATATACACACGGTTTTGTACGGCTCTACCAAATCGTGAGATAACTATACTGCACCAACCAATAAATGAATATTAGCTTATTAGATTCAATCAAAATATTGAATTATCAAGCAGAGAAAAAGTTGTATCAAACCTGAGAATGGCCATCATAACGTTGTTATTAACCTCATTTGAAGCTCTAGAGAGGATTGAAATCTCCTCTCCCCCAAATTCAAGATATTGAGGTCTATGTTGAATCATAACCCTAACATTAAAAGAGCTTCCCAATTCTTCCAATGAAGCCATGTTTGTAGAGTTGAGGTTTTCTATCCCCTTTGACTCTTTGATGGCATTCATTTCGCACTCCTCTGAGCCATTATCTATTTGCCTTGTGGGAGGGTCCATAATGTTGCCCTTAATGATGTTATAAATGCATAGAGTCGATGCAAATCCGTATATGTTGACAGTGTGGTGTCATTTTGTATCTCAAAAATTTGACCAAGTACCAAAAAGCAATTGTAGCCCACCCTCCATCCACAATTATAGATGTGGCTATTCTCTTGATGTGATACCTGACATGTTATATACTCTATTTGTTGTGCCAAGTCACATTGCTGCATTACTGTGTCGATAGCACCTACTAACTTTCGAGCTGATCTGCACATCAAAACATATAACAACAATGAATATGTGCATTGCATATCAATCTACATGTCAAGAAGTGACAACAAGTGTAGTCTATACTTACTCTAACACAGTGCTATGGATGGATGTCATTGAGTTGGCAAAGAAGCACTTCTTCGCAAGGATGTCCACGACTACCAGACTCCAATGTGAGCTGCATTATCAATAAAGAATAATTACTGTGTTTGAGACAATTCTAGCAATGCAATAGAAAAAACAAGTAGGATTTGATGCTTACTTCTCATAATATGCTGTAAAAATAACTCGTGTGTCATTCATAGGAACATGCTTCAACCACTTGCAAACATCCTCTATGGTTTCTTCTTTGTTGCTAAGCACTTCCGAAATACGAGGATCGAGCATATATGAAACGCTTTGTATATTTTGTGGAAAATTTGCTATAACATTATTATATTTAAAAAAAGAGTATTAGCTTCTTGGGTTTAATCAAAATAAGCAAAGTATAAAGCCAAGGAAAAGGCTACATCAAACCTGAGGATGGTTGTAATGACTTTGACATTAACCTCTTTCTTAGGATTCAAGAGGGTTGAAATCTCTTCTTCACCAAATTCAAAAAAATGAGATTGTTGTCGAATTAACAACATAGCGGTGAATGAACTTCCAATCTGCTCCAATAGATTCATATTTTCATGACTCATCTTATTGAGAGAGTAGTCTACATCGTATTCTTCTTCACTTGCTATGTCTTCTACATCCTTCTTCTGCTATAAAAATATAAAAAAGTTATGCGATGTACACATTCCAAATAAAGGCTTAAACAAGCAGATAAGGTTTCATACATGCTTTCATTAGAGTGAGTCTCTCCTCCGCTTGGAGAAAAAATTTAAAAAGTAAGGTTTCATACATGCTTTCATTAGAGTGAGTCTCTTCTCCTCTTGGAGGAAAAATTTAAAAAGTTATGAGTTTTACACATCCCAAATAAAAATAAAGGTTTAAATAATCATAGAAGTATAAAGATAGCATGCTTTCAATACACTCAGTCTCTTCTCCTCTTGGAAGAAAATATAAAAAAGTTATGAGATTTACACATCCCAATTAAAGGCTTGAACAAGCATACAAGTATAAAGATAAGGTTTTATACATGCTGCAATGTAGTCATATTTTCAGGTTGTTTCCCAATGGTAGTAATTAGACGCTGAATACTATCATCCCAAAATGCTAGCAGATCGGCTTCTGTATATGATTCCATTTTGACTGGTAACTCCAAATCAAAAATCTCTCTAAGAAACAACATGCAGTTGTAGGCAACTCTCCACCCACAACTGTGCCCATCTTTTTGCTCCACTAGCAGACGTCTTTTGAATTCTACTTGATCTTGTTGCTCCGTGGTTGTTCTGACAGTAGATACTAGCCGATATGCAGCACTGTCCATCATGACATATTAAATATATTAATATGTCATGATCATAAGATACAAAATAAGAAAGTATTAAAAATATTAAGAGAATAATTACCTTGGGGAGTTGGCATGATAGCCTTCCATTGAATTCACAAACCATAAACGGTTGAGTTCAAGGTCCCAGACGATCAGACTCCAATGTGAGCTACACAACTAGAATAAAAATTATTATTGTTTTACACAAACTTGTCAAAGAAATAGTAAAAATAAGGTTAGAGTTGATACTTACGCCTCATGATAAGGCATTAAGATGACTCACACCCCATCTAAATTCAAAGGGCTTAACCAGGTACAAACATCTTCTATAGTCTTTTGAGGAGAGCTAAGAATAGAAGAAAGGAGAGCATCGAGCATGTAGACACGATGCTGCACTGCACTAGGAAGCTGAGAAATAACTACACTACACCAAGAAATAAACAAACGTTAGCTCAAAGAATTGATTTGCATTCTGCACTAGGAAACTGATATATAACTACACTGTGAATAAATAAACAAATGTTACCTCATTGAAGTAGCAACAAATAAACAAACGTTACCTGAGAATGGCCAAGATAACATTGTCATTAACCTCTTTTAAAGGATTGGAGAGGATTGAAACCTCCTCTCTACCAAAGCTCAAATACTGAGGTTCTCGTTTCAAAACGATCCTAACTTCAAATGAGCTCTCCATTTTATCCAATGCAGCTAAATTTGCAGAATCGGTCTCTGTCATAGCTTGTATTGTATGTTTGGGGTCATTCTGCTTTTCCATGCTGTCTTTAAAGCTCTTGTGCTCATGGGATTCTTCAATCAAATTTAGAGGTGGTTGCATTGTTGAAGTAGAATGTTGAAGTAGAAGGGAGTGCCTCCGTATTGACTTCATCCATTTCTTCTCCCTCTATTGCCTGTAAACAAATATGAGAGATTAGATTCATTATCTTTAAATTTAAATCTTATTTAAAAAATTGTATTTAGTTGAGAAATAGAGAGTTCATACCGCTAAGTATTGTCGTAGTGGCCTTTTTTCATAACCCTGCGAGCCATAATTATCAAAGAAGGCATCATCATGTTTGTCTTCATCCACCAACCTCTCTCTGAACGGGTCATGTAAGTCCATCTTTTCATCATCATCAACTGGGACATTATGATCTTCAAGGTAATCATCCATGTCATCGGTGTCCTTGTGGTCTATCTCTTTTTCATAGCCTGTGGTTAGATCTGCTTGAAGCTGAAAATAAGCCATGAAATGCTTATTTTTAATAATATTTACGGAGTTTCCTTTTCTAAGGAGATCCTCAAATAAATATCCCATCCTGCACAAGGTGACCTCCCAACCTGCCGGTAGCAAATTCTCCATCATGGTAAGCAAGAGACTCCCACTTTTTGCAGGACTTCCATAGTTGTTTTTTTGATAATGTATGGACCTCGGAATATCTTTCTCTTCTAGCATCAATCTCAAATTATTTGAATTCCCTCTTATGTTCTTTTGTAAGGAGTGATCAGGGTTGGGACTCTGCATACACAAAAAGAATGATTCAAGAGATTGAATCGCTATGCCACATACTCTTTTGCCTCTCTTTGCTGCATAAACACCACTATAGATCTTCAAATCTGATGAATATGCTCGCTCTAGAGTAACCTGCATGGCTTCTTTGTCTTTTTTATCAACAAAAATGACAATGTTGCAAATTGCCACTTTGCTAATGGTGGTATATACTATTCTATCAATGAAGTTATGGATATCATCGCTAGAAACTTCATTGATAAAGAATAGTTGTGGCTTATCCCATGCTGACTCATTCTTGAAGAAGTCATATTCTGAGACTCCCCTGAGGTTCACAAGCTTTCCAGACTCTGCCGTAACCTCTACATTGAATTGAAAGCTCTGGTGCATATCTGTCGGCATCCTTATCTCGCTGATTAATCTTTCCACATATGCAACCACCTGTTGTGGGATTTCTTTTCTCATATAAGACGTTACTATTTCTGACCCATCTTCATCCTTTTTAATCCACCTGTTTGCCCATAGCTTTACCTTGGGTGTTGACAAAGAAGCTATATGCTTTACCACATTATAGTCATGAGTAAGTGGAATTTGTTTCTCTGACAACAAATACTTAATGGCACTATGCACTGCATCACGCCTCACCTGTACATTGATGCATTCTTCCATGCAGTGGTCTTTGTCTTTTTTCCCAAAAAACCATTCTTTCTTTAAAATTTTTTGTGCTGCCATGGATGTATACTTGTCAGGTTAGTACTTTATAGGCCTCCACATCCTTGCCGTCAACTCCTTCTTATCCATTACCTTTGACTTTCCGGAGATAAATAAAGGAGCTTCATAGGTCAACTGTCCACGCTCACAAGCAATGCACGTTTCAAGCATCTCATTGAACACTTCAATAGGACGAAATATGATAGAAGTGTAGTCGGCATATCTGTCCCTCACCACCTTCAGGCTTGTCATACTTTCTTCTCGCTCGTGAGTTCCCCTAGGCACAACTGCACTCAAAGAAGTATAGAAGTTCGTGAGTGTGTCGGCGTCTGCTTTTGTGACCTTTCGCTTCAAATCAGGATTTGGAGAACCAAGTGTTTTCCATATAACCCTTTCCTTCTGTAACAAGGCGCTTCATATGACAATAAATGTAAAAAATAGCATAGAAGGCTTTACAAGGGTTTTTATGACAATAAAGGAGCTTAAATATTTATACAAATGCAATAAAAATAACCAATAATCATCAAGCTCCAATATGTCCCATGACATGTAATCTGTCCACTGATATATGTAATCTGTCCACTGATATCTGCTCATGCAATCTGGCCACTGATAACTTCTTGGTAAATGGTAAAAGGTCTTATTTAATAGCATGTTATGAGTGTTAAACCGCATGTGAGCGAAGGGACTGACAACGATTAGGAACTAATTAGAAAAATTTGAGCATGGCTTCGATTGGCAACTTGGAGCATTGTCTCTCCTCTAAGGCAATCTAATCTATGCTAAACTATGCTAAACCAACCATCTTAGCGAAGAAAAGCAATAAATAATTTCTTTTTCTGTGTTCATTTTAATGTGATGGGGTTTAAGAGGCTTAAATATGCAAAAGAAGGGGTTTTGATGTAGAGGCTAAACTTGCATGTGAGATAAATGAAGAACAAGTATCTAAAGAAAAGTTAACATTTTTCAATTTAAAAGATGAATATATATATAAATATTATCTCACCTTCAAAACAAACCATAAATTCACTCTTTTATAATTTTTTAAAAGTATAATATAAAACATGTAAATATATAAAACTCTCTTTACTTTCTCTCTCTCTCTCTCTCTCTCTCTCTCTCTCTCCTCTTCTCTCTCTCTCTCCCTCTCTCTCTCTCTTACCCTCTCTACCTCCCTACCTCTATCCTCTTGGCCGCTAGGATTTGTTATTCTTTCCCTCTCTATGTCTCTCTCTCTCTGAATTCTCTCTCTTAATCTCTCTCAGCCTTCCTCCCTCCCTCCCTTGGCGGCCACAGCCGTGAGAAGTCTCTCTCTCTCTCTCTCTCTCTCTCTCTCTCTCTCTCTCTCTCTCTCTCTGTGTCTCTCTCTACACCTCCCTCTCTTGGCAGCCACGGTCGCTAGAAGTTTCATTCTCTCTCCCTCTCTCTTTATCTCTCTCTGCCTAAGTCTCCCTCATCTCTTCTCTCTCTCTCTCTCTCTCTCTCTCTCTCTCTCTCTCTCTCTCTCTCTCCCTCTCTCTCTTTCTCTCTCCCTCCTCTCTTCTCTCTCTCTCTCCCTCTCTTCTCTCTCTTTGTCTCTCTCTCTCTCTCTCCCTCTCTCTCTTTCTCTCTCCCTTCTCTCTTCTCTCTCTCTCTCTCCCTCTCTTCTCTCTCTTAATCTCTCTCCCTTCTCTCTTCTCTCTCTCTCTCCCTCTCTTCTCTCTCTTAATCTCTCTCCCCCTCTCTCCTCTCTCTTTCTTTCCCTCCCTACTCTTCTCTCTCGTTTAAGGAGCCCCTCTTCTCTCTGTGAATCTCTCTCTCTCTCTCTCTCTCTCTCTCTCTCTCTCTCTCCTCTCTCTCTTTCTCTCCCTCCCTACTCCTCTCATTTCTCATTCTCTCTCTCCCTTTGGCGGCCACAGTCGCCAAGAGCCCCTCTTCTCTCTCTTAAATTCTTTCTTTCCCTCTCTCCTCTCTCCTCTCTCTTTCTCTCCCTCCCTATTCTCTCATTTCTCAAATTTACAAACTCAAATATAAATAAAAAACTAATTAAAATAGAACTCAAAAACTCAAATAAGAAACTAATTTTAAAAGAATTGTAATGCCTTCTAAAAGACCCCCCTCCTCAAAAACTTTAACAATAAACTAATTGAAAAAGAATTGTAAGTAAAGAAAAAGAATTACAAGACGAATTTTAAGAAACAGAACTCAAAAACTTTAACAAGAAACTAATTGAAAAAGAATTGTAAGTAAAGAAAAAGAATTACAAGACCATGAAAAAGAATGCAAGTACCTAGAAAAAGTGAAATAAGTAAGGCTCCGCTTATCCTTTCTCTTCCGCTCTTGGTTGCTTCAATGAAATGAGGAGAGAGTTAGAATGAATGAATGGAAAGAAAAGGCATAAATTTGAATTTTCAAAAAAGAGAGGGAAATTTGAATTCATTATAAATTTGAATTCAAATTTGTGTTCAACATTCTTCTCGTACGTTCCTTTTGAATTCAAATTTGTGTTCAACATTCTTCTTGATACTTTCTTCAACATTCTTCTTGATACTTTCTTCTCGTACGTCCCTTTCATTCTTCTCGTAAGTCAAATCTTATTTGTCGCTCTTGCTCCTCTTGTAAGAATTCGACCTCTCTCCCTTTACTCCCTTGTTTCTCTCTCCATTACTCTCTCTCTCTCCCCCATACCTTCCCCCCACACTCTCTCTCTCTCTTTCTCTCTCCCTCCCCTCACTCTCTCTCTCACTCCCCTCCCTCCTCTCCCCTCTCTCTCCTTCTGCTCCCTCCTCTCCTCTCCCTCTCTCTGTCCTCTCTCTCCTTCCGTACCCCTCCCTCCTGCCTCCCCGCCCCTCCCCTCCCCTCCCCTCCCCTCCCCTCCCTCCGCCGCCAAAACCCCTCCCCCCCCTCGCCTCCCCTTTCGCTCCCTCCCTTCCCCCCCTTCTCCCTCTGGCCCCCCCTCCCGCTCCCCCTCTGCTCTCCCCGTGCGACGCCCTTCCCCCTCCACCCCCCCTTCACTAAGGCTGGCTGGCCGCGGCCGCCAGCCCCCCCGCCCCCCCCCAAACCCCCTTTCCCCCCGTCCCACCCCCTTCCCCCTCCACCCCCCCTTCCCTAGGACTGGCGGCTGTGGCTGCCAGCCCCCCCCCTAACCCCCTTCCCCCTCCACCCCCCCTTCCCCAGGACTGGCAGCCGCGGCCGCCAGCCCCCCCTCCCCCTTGCCCCCTTTCCCCCCCACGCCCTTCCCCCTTCCCCATCCACCCCCCCTTCCCCCCTTCCCCAAGGCAGCCCCCCGCCCCCCCTCTCCCCCCTTCCCCCTGCCAGCCCCCGCCATCCCACCCCCTCCCCCCTCACCCCCCCTCCCCCCTTCCCCCGGGCTAGCGGCCGCGGCCGCTAGCCCCCCCCTCTCCCTCCTTTCCCCCCGCCGCCCCCGTTCGACCCCCTTCTCTCTCCATCTCCCCCCTCGCACCCCCTTCCCCCTCCCGCTCCTTCACCCCCCGGGCTGGCAACCGCAGTCGCCAGCCCTTCCCCCCCTCTCATACCCTCTCGCATCCACCCTTCCCTCGAGCTGGCGGCCGTGGCTGCCAGCCCCCCCTCACTCCCATTTCCACTTCCACTTCCCATTACTCACTTGCTATACACATTTGTAAACTATTAATATATTATTATATGATTTTTTATACTATTTGCAAACTTACATGTGGGCAAAATCACAGGTGTCAAAGCAATCCTATTGTGGTCATACAACAACTGTGCTTTTATTCAAGGGTGTATTTATCCTCATCAACAAGCTTATTTACTCAAGGTATGAAGTGCATAATTTGTGCACTAGGTGTTTACTTTGTTGTATCAAAATTGTTTGCCACACACACACACATATACACATACCGAGAATTTTCTAATATTATCGCATCTACATTTCTCCGATGGGTACAAAACTTTGTACACTCCTCAACCTAGGTCTTATTGACTTGTATACAAAGTGGTGCACCCATCCCATAAGTACTTGTTCAGATTACACACCTCCAAACATATTTTATGACGATTGTGCATAACACTAGGAACAAAATGGTGTATCATGTGAGATCGACTATGCAAAGCATATCCAATGGACACAAGACTTTGCACGTTCCTCAACCTAGGCAGTATTGACTTCTGTGCAAAGTGGCATCCCCATCCGATAAGTACTTGTTTGAAAAATACACCTACGATCGTATTTTTTGACTGTTGTACATGACACCAAGGGCAAGAATGGTATTTAATACTCAATCTACCATGTAAAGCATGTCCGATGGGCACAATACTTTGCACATGCCTCAAAACTGGTGGTATGGTATTCCATGCAAAGTGAAACGCCCATTCAATAAGTACTTTTTAGAATATCACACCTAGGACCATGTTTTTTATTGGTTGTTGTCCATGACACTAAGGCAAAAACGCTGATTTATGCTTAATCGACAATGCAACGCATATGCGATCATCACACTACTTTGCACACATCTCAACCTAGGTATTATTGACTTACATGCAAAGTGGCATGCCCATCCCATAAGTACTTAGTCGAATAACACATCTAGGACCGCGTTTTTTGACGATTGTGCATGACACTAAGGCCAAAATAGTGTTTAATGGTTGTTCAACAATGCAAAGCATATCCGATCGGCGCAATACTTTGCACACACCTTTAACTAGGTGGAATTGACTTACATGCAAAGTGGCACGCCCATCCCATAAGTGCTTGATCAGATAACATACCTAGCAGCGTGTTTTTTTACGGATGTGCATGACACTAGAGCAAAAATAGTATTTAATGCTCAATCGACCATGCAAAGGATATCCGACAGGCACAACACTTTTTGTTCGCCTCAACCTAGGTGGTATTGAAATGTTCTCAAAGAGGCACACCCATCCGATAAGTACTTGGTCAGATAACACACCTAAGGGCGTGTTTTTTTGTGGATGTGCATACCACTAGGGAAAAAACAGTGTATAATGCGTGATCTACCATGCAAATCATATCCGATGGTGACAATACTTTGCACGCACCTCAAAATAGTTGAAACGGACTTGCGTGCAAAGTGGAGCCCCCATCCAATAAGTACTTGTTTGAATAACACCCCTAGGACCGTGTTTTTTCATGGTTGTGCATGACACTAAGACTTAAACGGTGTTTTATGCTTGATCGACAATGCAAAGCATATCCGATGGGCACAATACTTTGCACACACCTTCAAATAGGTGGAATTGACTTACATGCAAAGTGGCACGCCCATCCCATAAATGCTTGATCGGATAACATACCTAAAAGCGTGTTTTTTTACAGATGTGCATGACACTAGAGCAAAAATAGTATTTAATGCTCGATCGACCATGCAAAGGATATCCGATGGGCACAACACTTTTCGTATGCCTCAACTTAGGTGGTATTGAAATGTTCTGAAAGAGGCACACCCATCCAATAAGTACATGGTCAGATAACACACCTAAGGGCATGTTTTTTTGCGGATGTGCATACCACTAGGGAAAGAACGGTGTATAATGCGTGATCGACCATGCAAATCATATTCGATGGTGACAATACTTTGCACACACCTCAATGTAGTTGAAACGGACTTGTGTGCAAAGTGGAGCCCCCATCCGATAAGTACTTCTTTGCATAACACACCTAGGACCGTGTTTTTTCATGGTTGTGCATGACACTAAGGCTTAAACGGTGTTTTATGCTTGATTGACAATGCAAAGCAAATCCGATGGGCACAATACTTTGCACACACCTTAAACTAGGTGGAATTGACTTACATGCAAAGTGGCACGCCCATCCCATAAGTGCTTGATTGGATAACATACCTACCAGTGTGTTTTTTTACGGATGTGCATGACACTAGAGCAAAAATAGTATTTAATGCTCGATCGACCATGCAAAGGATATCCGATGGGCACAACACTTTTTGTTCGCCTCAACCTAGGTAGTATTGAAATTTTCTCAAAGAGACACACCCATCCGATAAGTACTTGGTCAGATAACACACCTAAGGGCGTGTATTTTTGCGGATGTGCATACCACTAGGGAAAAAACGGTGTATAATGCATGATCTACCATGCAAATCATATTCGATGGTGACAATACTTTGCACGCACCTCAACCTAGTTGAAACCGACTTGCGTGCAAAGTGGAGCCCCCATCCGATAAGTACTTGTTTGAATAACACCCCTAGGACCGTGTTTTTTCATGGTTGTGCATGACACTAAGGCAAAAACGGTGTTTTATGCTTGTTCGACAATGGAAAGCATATTTGATGGGCACAATACTTTGCACACACCTTCAATTAAGTGGAATTGACTTACATGCAAAGTGTCATGCCCATCCCATAAGTGCGTGATTGGATAACATACCTAGCAGCGTGTTTTTTTACGGATGTGCATGACACGAGCAAAAATAGTATTTAATGCTCGATCGACCATGCAAAGGATATCCGATGGGCACAAAACTTTTCCTACGCTTCAACCTAGGTGGTATTGAAATTTTATCAAAGAGGCACACCCATCCGATAAGTACTTGGTCAGATAACACACCTAAGGGCGTGTTTTTTAGCGGATGTGCATACCACTAGGGAAAAAACGGTGTATAATGCGTGATCTACCATGCAAAGCATATCCGATGGTGACAATTCTTTGCACGCACCTCAATGTAGTTGAAACAGTCTTGCGTGCAAAGTGGAGCCACCATCCGATAAGTACTTGTTTGAATAACACACCTAGGACCGTGTTTTTTCATGGTTGTGCATGACACTAAGGCTTAAACGGTGTTTTATGCTTGATCGACAATGCAAATCATATCCAATGGACACAATACTTTTCACACACCTTAAAATAGGTGGTATTGACTTACATGCAAAGTGGCACGCCCATCCTATAAGTGCTTGATCGGATAACATACCTAGCAGCGTGTTTTTTTACGGATGTGCATGACACTAGAGCAAAAATAGTAATTAATGCTCGATCCACCATGCAAAGGATATCCGATGGGCACAAAACTTTTCGTACACCTCAACCTAGGTGGTATTCAAATGTTCTCAAAGAGGCACACCCATCCGATAAGTACTTGGTCAGATAACACACCTAAGGGCGTGTTTTTTTGCGGATGTACATACCACTAGGGAAAAAACGGTGTATAATGCGTGATCGACCATGCAAATCATATCCGATGGTGACAATACTTTGCACCCACCTCAAATCAGTTGAAACAGACTTGGGTGCAAAGTGGAGCCCCCATCCGATAAGTACTTGTTTGAATAACACACCTAGGACCGTGTTTTTTCATGGTTGTGCATGACACTAAGGCAAAAACGGTGTTTTATGCTTGATCGACAATGCAAATCATATCCGATGGGCACAATACTTTGCACACACCTTCAACTAGGTGGTATTGACTTACATGCAAAGTGGCACGCCCATCCCATAAACCTTGGTCAGATAACATACCTAGCAGCGTGTTTTTTTACGGATGTGCATGACACTAGAGCAAAAATAGTATTTAATGCTCGATCCACCATGCAAAGGATATCCGATGGGCACAACACTTTTCGTACGCCTCAACCTAGGTGGTATTGAAATTTTCTCAAAGAGGCACACCCATCCGATAAGTACTTGGTCAGATAACACACCTAAGGGCGTGTTTTTTTGCGGATGTGCATACCACTAGGGAAAAAACGGTGTATAATGCGTGATCGACCATGCAAATCATATCCGATAGTGACAATACTTTGCACCCACCTCAACGTAGTTGAAACAGACTTGGTCAGATAACACACCTAAGGGCGTGTTTTTTTGCGGATGTGCATAGTGCATACCACTAGGGAAAAAACGGTGTATAATACGTGATCGACCATGCAAATCATATTCGATGGTGACAATACTTTGCACGCACCTCAACGTAGTTGAAACAAACTTGCGTGTAAAGTGGAGCCCCCATCCGATAAGTACTTTTTTGAATAACACACCTAGGACCATGTTTTTTCATGGTTGTGCATGACACTAAGGCAAAAACGGTGTTTTATGCTTGATCGACAATGCAAAGCATATCCGATGGGCACAATACTTTGCACACATGTTAAACTAGGTGGTATTGACTTACATGCAAAGTGGCACGCCCATCCCATAAGTGCTTGGTCAGATAACATACCTAGCAGCATGTTTTTTTATGGATGTGCATGACACTAGAGCAAAAATAGTATTTAATGCTCGATCCACCATGGAAAGGATATCCGATGGGCACAACACCTTTTGTACACCTCAACCTAGGTGGTATTGAAATGTTCTCAAAGAGGCACACCCATCCAATAAGTAGTTGGTCAGATAACACACCTAAGGGCATGTTTTTTTGCGGATGTGCATACCACTAGGGAAAAAACGGTGTATAATGCGTGATCGACCATGCAAATCATATCCGATGGTGACAATACTTTGCACCCACCTCAATGTAGTTGAAAAAAATTTGCGTGCAAAGTGGAGTCCCCATTCGATAAGTACTTGTTTGAATAACACACCTAGGACCGTGTTTTTTCATGGTTGTGCATGACACTAAGGCTTAAAAGGTGTGTTTTATGCTTGATCGACAATGCAAAGGATATTCGATGGGCACAATACTTTGCACACACCTTCAAATATGTGGATTTGACTTACATGCAAAGTGGCACGCCCATCCCATAAGTGCTTGATCAGATAACATACCTAGCAGCATGTTTTTTTACGGATGTGCATGACACTAGAGCAAAAATAGTATTTAATGCTCGATCCACCATGCAAAGGATATCCAATGGGCACAACACCTTTCGTACACCTCAACCTAGGTGGTATTGAAATGTTTTCAAAGAGGCACACCCATCTGATAAGTACTTGGTCAGATAACACACCTAAGGGCATGTTTCTTTACGGATGTGCATACCACTAGGGAAAAAACGATGTATAATGCATGATCTACCATGCAAATCACATCCGATGGTGACAGTACTTTGCGCACACCTCAATGTAGTTGAAATGGACTTGCGTGCAAAGTGGAGCCCCCATCCGATAAGTACTTGTTTTAATAATACACCTAGGACCGTGTTTTTTCATGGTTGTGCATGACACTAAGGTAAAAACGGTGTTTTATGCTTGATCGACAATGCAAAGCATATCCGATGGGCACAATACTTTGCACACACCTTCAACTAGGTGGAATTGACTTACATACAAAGTGGCATGCCTATCCCATAAGTGCTTGATTGGATAACATACCTAGCAGCATGTTTTTTTACGGATGTGCATGACACTAGAGCAAAATTAGTATATTTAATGCTCGATCGACCATGCAGAGGATATCCGATTGGCACAACACTTTTCGTACGCCTCAACCTAGGTGGTATTGAAATTTTCTCAAAAAGGCACACCCATCCGATAAGTACTTGGTCAGATAACACACCTAAGGGCGTGTTTTTTTGCAGATGTGCATACCACTAGGGAAAAAACGGTGTATAATGCGTGATCGACCATGCAAATCATATCCGATGGTGACAATACTTTTCATGCATTTCAACGTAGTTGAAACGAACTTGCGTGCAAAGTGGAGCCCCCATCCGATAAGTACTTGTTTGAATAACACACCTGGGACCGTGTTTTTTCATGGTTGTGCATGACACTAAGGCAAAAATGGGGTTTTATGCTTGATCGACAATGCAAAGTATATCCAATGGGCACAATAATTGACTTACATGCAAAGTGGCATGCCCATCCCATAAGTGCTTGAGTGGATAACATACCTAGCAACGTGTTTTTTTACGGATGTGCCTGACACTAGAGCAAAAATAGTATTTAATGCTCGATCGACCATGGAAAGAATATTCGATGGGTACAACACTTTTCCTACGCCTCAACCTAGGTGATATTGAAATTTTCTCAAAGAGGCACACCCATCCAATAAGTACTTGGTCAGATAACACACCTAAGGGCGTGTTTTTTGGCGGATGTACATACCACTAGGGGAAAAACGGTGTATAATGCGTGATCTACCATGCAAAGCATATCCGATGGTGACAATACTTTGCACGCACCTCAACATAGTTGAAACGGTCTTGCGTGCAAAGTGGAGCCCCCATCCGATAAGTACTTATTTGAATAACACACCTAGGACAGTGTTTTTTCATGGTTGTGCATGACACTAAGGCCAAAACGGTGTTTAATGCTTGATCAACAATGCAAAGCATATGCGATGGGCACAATACTTTGCACACACCTTCAACTAGGTGGAATTGACTTACATACAAAGTGGCACACCCATCCCATAAGTGCTTGATCGGATAACATACCTAGCAGCCTGTTTTTTTACGGATGTGCATGACACTAGAGCAAAAATAGTATTTAATGCTCGATCGACCATGCAAAGGATATCCGATGGGCACAACACTTTTCGTTCGCCTCAACCTAGGTTTTATTGAAATGTTCTCAAAGAGGCACACCCATCCGATAAGTACTTGGTCAGATAACACACCTAAAGGCATGTTTTTTTGCGGATGTGGATACCACTAGGGAAAAAACGGTGTATAATGCGTGATCTACCATGCAAATCATATCCGATGGTGACAATACTTTGCACACAAGTCAACGTAGTTGAAACGGACTTGCGTGCAAAGTGGAGCCCCCATCCGATAAGTACTTGTTTGAATAACACACCTAGGACCGTGTTTTTTCATGGTTGTGCATGACACTAAGGCTTAAACGGTGTTTTATGCTTGATCGACAATGCAAAGCATATCCGATGGCAACAATACTTTGCACACACCTTCAAATAGGTGGAATTGACTTACATGCAAAGCGCCATGCCCATCCCATAAATGCTTGATCGGATAACATACCTAGCAGTGTGTTTTTTTACGGATGTGCATGACACTAGAGCAAAAATAGTATTTAATGCTCGATCGACCATGCAAAGGATATCCGATGGGCACAACACTTTTCGTACGCCTCAACTTAGGTGGTATTGAAATTTTCTCAAAGAGGCACACCCATCCGATAACACACCTAAGGGCGTGTTTTTTTCCAGATGTAATTGACTTACATGCAAAGTGGCACGCCCATCCCATAAGTGCTTGATCGGATAACATACCTAGCAGCGTGTTTTTTACGGATGTGCATGGGTGTGCATGACACTAAGGCCAAAATGGGGTTTTATGCTTGATCGACAATGCAAAGCATATCCGATGGGCACAATAATTTGCACACACCTTCAACTAGGTGGAATTGATTTACATGCAAAGTGGCACACCCATCCCATAAGTGCTTGATCCGATAACATACCTAGCAGCGTGTTTTTTTACGGATGTGCATGACACTAGAACAAAAATAGTATTTAATGCTCGATCGACCATGCAAAGGATATGCGATGGTCACAACACTTTTTGTACACCTCAACCTAGGTGGTATTGAAATGTTCTCAAAGAGGCACACCCATCCGATAAGTACTTGGTCAGATAACACACGGTGTATAATGCGTGATAGACCATGCAAATCATATCCGATGGTGACAATACTTTCCACGCACCTCAAGGTAGTTGAAATGGACTTGCGTGCAAAGTGGAGCCCCCATCCGATAAGTACTTTTTGAATAACACACATACGGCCGTGTTTTTATATGGTTGTGCATGACACAAAGGCAAAAACGGTGTTTATGCTTGGTCGACAATGCAAAGCATATCCGATGGGCACAATACTTTGCACACACCTTCAAATAGGTGGAATTTGAAAAACCAGGTTTGTGGCAACTTTGACCATCCAATGCATATCTGATCTGCACAATACTTTGCATACAGATCAACATAGGTTTTATTGATGCACATGCAAAGTATCATGCCCATCGGGTATGTGTGCATTTGAATAACACACCTCAGAGCGTGTGTTTTTTATGGTTGTGAAGAACACTTGGTGAAAAATGAGGTTTGTGATGATTTTGACCATCCAATGCAAATCTGATGGGCATAATACATTGCAAAATCCTCAACATATATTAGATTAACTTATATCAATAGTATCATACCGATTGGATATGTGCATGTTCGAATAACACACCTCAAATACTATTTTTTGACAGTTGTGCATAATACTTGATGGAAAATAGGATTTGTGGCGACTTCAAGGATTTGCGGGGGAATTAAAATGGGCATTTTAATACACCAAATGAAAATGTTTTAAACGTTTTTTGACCCCCCCAGAGCGTTTTAATCCGCCCCTGCCATGATTTTCAACTAGAACCGGCTACTGCCTGTTACCGCACGCCTGTTACCGCATGGTAAAGCTACAGTACTGTGCGGTATCATTGCTATTATACCACCTGGTGTTAAAGCATACCACACAGGTATTTTATACATCGCACGGTCCTAGACTATACCATGCAGTGTTGTGGTATATACCACGCGGTAATAGAAACATACCGCACGGTGCATTTTCATATATATGTTGCATCGACCTCATACTATTCACATTCTCGAGAAGCTGGAGTCTCGATAAAAACAAAGAAGGACAAGGAAGAAAAGATTAAGAAAACTTCCAAAATACTTTGTGAGTTTTCATATTCTTTTAAAAAGTGTCCAATGTCGGTGATGGGCTCGCTTAGGCTAGCCGATATCCACCCACACTTAGATGCAAAATGGATAAATGTGTAGCTTAAATTTGATAGGTTATCGGTTGTTGATTTGAAAGTTCATTTTTCCAAGAATGTTTTCATGTAAATATATTTAAAGTTTTTTTCACAAAAAGAAAAGGAGAAAAGTTTCTTTTTCGTTCATTTTTCCAAAATTGATTTCATGTAAATATATTTAAAGTTTTTTTCACAAAAAGAAAAGGAGAAAAGTTTCTTTTTCATAGACATTAGCTTTTAAAATGTAGTGCAATAACACACTTTTAATAGTTAACTAGCTATATATTTAGATATAAAAAACTTAAAAAATATATGACAATAATTGAAAATATCTATGTGCGAGTGGGGAGTCTGCTTATGCTGACTTGTAACCACTCGCATATGGGTGTAAAATACCTTTGAACCATGTGCCAGTGGGTGATTCGCATATGCCGATCGGTAACCACTTGCACATGGAAAATGTTATATTATAGTTTATATCTACTTCTAAGTTATAAGAAAATACTTGGCTTTCACTGGTTGTGGCTTGCATTTGCCAGTTAATAACAACTCAAGTCTAGCCGGTTGTGTAGCTCACAATTGCTAGCTTGTATCAATCTGCATATTATACATTAGAGATCATTGTAGACTAAGTTTGGTTGTAAGAGGAATGAGAGAAAAGTCCTACATTATCTTAGAAAAATTAGTCGATATTATATAGGTATGAAATGGATGTCTAGACTTACGTTATATATTTTCCAACCTAAGTAGTATCCTTGACTTCGTAGTTTCAAACAAAAATTTTTGTTAAGTGCAAATGTAGATATTACTGGGTACTGCACTAGTGTGTGTGAAATATCGGCATTCGCATATAGAGCATGATGATGCAAATGAGGAAAGTGTAGATAGATGCTCACTTAAGAAAGAGCGGGACATGGGAAAAGGCAACTTGCCATCCCACGCCTATTACTACAGGCAGATTGCCACATCTATAACCATCCATTTATGTCAGGAGGGGGCAAGACGATTGGATGGTTGCTCTCTCGTGAGGTCTAGAAAACTTACATTTGTTATCGATGACATGTTAGTGACATTGTCTTGAGTTGCAGAAAACATATTAATAATTGAGATGTTTTTTTCCTTTTACATGTACATCAACCATGGCGGACAGAGAAGTTAGGGTAGGCCAATGTCAACCACCAAACCAATCTTAAGGAGAAGGCCAAAGTGTTTCAAAACTACAAGATTTTGTTACAATGCTAGGGCGGCAAAAGTGGAAGTGTAACTTTTGCAACCAAGTCTTTACAAGATCGGCCATGAGCATGGATGATTTTTTCAAGTTAGTTTTGTTAAGGAGCTAAATTTTTATATTGGTGTCGAAAGTTCATATGCCCTAATAAAAATTAATGTTGGAAACATTCGCCAGGATTTGAGACTTTTATGCAAAAATATCAAAAGTTTTGCCAGGATTGACATGTTTCCTTGCAAAACTCAACAGAAAAAATATAAAAAAGTACTGTGTTCTACCAATCTTGTGAAACTAAAAGAATGAGCTCGAAAACTTTCGCCAATATTTTATATTAATATATAAGAATAGATTTGAAAAAAACATCCCTGGCCATGAGTATAAGAAAACATCTGATTGGCAATGAAAATAAATTGATAAAAAGTGTGATGGACCAAAAGTGGAATCAGTTGCTGGCATCCTGCAAGGCATTAACAATGCCTCAAGTTGAATCACTTGTGTACCATTTGAATATGTAAATGAGTGAACATTTACTGTGTGCAACTATTGTAATGAAGTTCGAGAATGATTTTCATCATGGATGTTCTCGATCGATCAATTGCTAGTCCCTTGCGTATTTATTTGAGTCTTGATGTTGTAGATTGAAATAATGCATTTAGATTCTTCGAATAAAATGTGTTGAAGAATTAAGATTGAAAAGTAGAGGGCGAGAGAGAGAAACTTGCAAGCTGCTGCGTGCATGTAAGCAATGCTAGCTACTGCACTACTGTATGTGAAATACTGACTTTCGTATACATAGCATGATGTTACGAATGATCATAGTGCAGATAGATGCTTACTTGAGAAGGACCGAGATGTGGGAAAAGGCAATATGCCATCCCACGCCTAGGTCCCTAGGTAGATTACCACATCTATAACCATCCAATTATGTCGGGAGGGGGCCAGATGATTGGATGGTTGCTCCATCTCGAGATCTGGCGCACTTATGGAACATTGGCAGAATAAGAATGAGAGAAATGATTTCTCCATGCAACACATATTCGAGAATTAAAAGTTTAAGATCAAAGAAATGTTTTTATACATGACAATTTACAATTTCACATTATTGATCCATTGAAACATGCATACGGAGTCCATGAGCATGGCTCCAAAGAAATGAGGCCAAAACCTTGCAAAAGCTCGAGACTATGTTACGCTCATAACTACCACAAAGTGGAGATGTAACATCTACCATGAAGAGTACATAGGTTCAATAACTCGTATGCGCAAACATTTCTTAGGTGACCCTCAAAGACAAATTGGAAAGTGTAGGGTCCGGGAGTAGAAAGGGGGATTGCCATCTTGGGTGGTCATACAATCGGCACTGCAGACATGATTGTGGATGAAATAGTTGCACGTCACCAATCTCAACTTATAATTGAAGAAAGAACCAAGGGTCTTGAAACCCCGAGCGAGCAATCGGCAACTATGGAAAGTTGTTCACAAAGTGCAACTGCTCATAGTAGTGGTGCTGGATCCCTTGCACGATCGGCAAGCTGCTCAAATGTGCAGATAAAAAGAGGACAATGCAGTAATGGGCCTCGTTTGAATGCCCGTGCACGTGTGCTACAACAATCTCTCGAAGCTTCCTTAAAAGCACAACATATCGAGAAAGTGCAACAAGATGGGTTTGAAGCTATATGTTGCACAGAATATCCATTGAGCATGGTGCAAATACCACATTGGAAAAAAGACATGGCCTTTGTCGCTAAAGTTGGCCTAAGTTTTACAATGCCTAGTTACGATGCTATTCGTAATAGCATGTTGGATGCTTACTATAGTACGATGAAAGAGGAGATGCAACAAGTGGTTTATGATGGCATTGAGAAGACTGCTTGCACCATCATATCAGATGGATGGAAGAATGTTAGCAAGCGATCGTTGATTAACATCATGGTTATGACGTCCAAAGGGGAGGATTTCTTACAGTTAATTGATACAAGTGGTGAGGCTAAGATGGGAGAATTCATTGCAAAGCAGTTAAGTAGATGTATTGAAGAAATTGGTCCTGACAATATTATTCAGTTGATCACTGATAATGCCAAGAATTGTCAAAAGCTTGGGAAACTTATAAATCACAGATATCGACGTATTTGGGCATTGCCATGCTCGTGCCACTGTCTGGATTTAGCCTTGGAAGATTGGTACAAAACACCTGAGACAAGCTTCTTCAAAGTTGCTATGGACGAGGCACGAAAGGTCGTGTTGTACTTTCTTAACCATGAGCGACTACTAGGCATATTCAGGACTAAACAACCTGCGAGTCACCTGCTAGAGCTTCTCAAGCCAGGTGAAATGTGCTTTGGCACAAACTATATAATGATGGAGCAGTTGTTAAAGTAGCAAGCCCTTGTAACAGAGACTTTATTCAGCACTGAAGTGGCATCTAGTGGATAGCCAAGACATGCTCAAATAACTCTCGTAGTGAATTTGGAGACGTGAAGGCATTGGTTAATAACCCAGTGTTTTGGAGGAGGGTATTCAATGCAGTGGAAGCTATGAAGCCAATTTGGTTTGCAATCCGTAGGTTGGATGTGAAAGGGCCAAGCATGGGAAGTGCTTATATGGCATGGTGGATTGCTGAGAGGGATGTTTTGAAGGAAGATGCGAGGCTCAGTGAATGTGGTTATAGTATACAAGACGAATTGTGTCACAAAAGATGGTGCAAAAATGATGGAATCAAGCTCACAACACTTTGCACTATGCCGCCCATATATTAGACCCGCAATGGTGGGAATATCGTACAGAAACAGATGTTCAGATAATGCAGTCATGGCATGATCTTCTTGGACGTTTCTTTGAGGATAGGATAGAGTATGCCTCTACTGTTAGAGAACTATCAACTTTTCAAAACAAAGAAGGATTGTTTGCTTATCCAAGAATCAAAGAACTAACAAAAGACATGCTAGCATGCAGATGGTGGGAAGAGTGTGGGTCATCCACGCCTCATTTGCAAGCCTTAGCCATGAAAGCGTTGTCGCAACCTTGTAGCAACTCCTCTAGCGATCACAATTGGAGTAATTATAAGTTTGTGCATTCCGTCATAAGAAACCGCTTGACATCGAAAAGATCGGAAAAGCTAGTTTACCTCTATGCAAATGGGAGAGTTTTGGATGATGTGAAAGGGGTATCCAGTGATAATGATATGCCAAAGTGGGTACATACTGATCTTCCAGGTCCCTTACATGATGCGAGCATGCTGCCCCTATATTGACTCACCCTGAGCCAAATTCTAGTGACTCAGAAGAGGAGATGTTAGTTTGATGGTTGGTTATAATTGGAACATGTTGCAATTGCAATTTTTTAAACATGCAATCCTTCTGAAATGCTATTTATTTAAAATGCAATTATTTTAAAATGCCACTTAAAATGTAATTCTTTCACACTGCAAACCTTTTAAAATGCAATTCTCTTAAAAAGCAATTTATTTGATATGCAAAAAATGATTCTGATGGTGGTTGGAGTGATGGAAGACTAGCTCTTGATGAAATTATAAATCTTTCCAAGTGCACCTTGTAGAGGGAACATAAACCCCATCAAAGTGTTTGTGAAAGATTTATAATTTCAATGATGGCTAATCTATGGTAATTTTCTGGTCACCGAACATGACGATTCGCATCAACATAATAATGGCTTGCCATCATATTATAAAAGTGCACATTGTACACGATATCGAAGTGTTTGTGAAATAGTTACAATTTCAATGACAATTAATCTATGATAATTTTCAAACATGCAAATTTTCACATCAACAAACATAATAACACATTGTTATCATATTATTGTACACGGTATTGAGTTTGATCATAGTTTACATTTAGTCATAGTCATTGGCGAACTGTATATGTGTGCTTAGTTTCCAAATTTTATAGTTACAAATTAAGTGGCCAAGAAATTATCCTAAGAAGCTCATTTTACAAAAATTGTGAGCATCAAAAAATTACTGGTGCATGCAAGGTCCATATCCTGTTGCTAATTTTTTGGTCCGCATGAACAATTGCATCGCATGCAATTGTGCACCAGAACGATGAATAACCCACATAGCAACACCACCAACACCAACGTAGACAGGATGGAGAGCAGTATGATCATCATGGCAAGTGAATTTGTAGAAGTCTGAAGAAAAAAAATTAAGTATTGATTGCAAAGATATGAAGTATAATCAAGCATATTAATCGCACGTCTGTAAATTAAATATTTCAAAACAATTAAAATACACCTTTAAAGAAAATTAATTTAAATAAACCCAACAAAGAATTTGCATGCCATTTACTTAAGGATAATGGATTTGAAAAAGCACATCACTCACGCAACATTTACTTAAATATTTCAAAATAAATAAAAAGCCATCGCATTAGCTCCATTAATAAATTGGTATATGTCTTTACAAGGCAGTACAATGCATTTAGATCATAGTGTTCTCAGTCGAGGATCTACTGAAAATGTTGCTCCAATGCCAAGAACATCGTACAATTGCTTGGCTTGGGGAGCATTAGAAGTTGGGCAAGCACTCTTGACTTTCAACATATTTGCCAGGCAAACTAGGTGAAACCGATGATGACACGATAGGGCATAATATCCAATCATCATATCAAAACGATCTTGGCATATTGAACATAAAGGCCCATCATCCACAAAAGTGATATGCAACGGAAGGGTGGATGGTTTTCTGGCTACCAAGCCCATAAAATTTGGACTTAAGCTATGAACACGGCTGCCATCTTCAATGTGTTGGAGAGCGGCTTGTGCATCTCATGCTTGTTGAGCATATGAAGCGGCAATGCGACATTGGTCCTCGTAGGCATTTTCGAGGTCTTTGCTTTGGCCAGCTATTGGAGAATGGCATTTAGGCGACTGACTTTAGCTTGCACTCGCTCGTTCTCACTCGTCACCCACCGATACTACGTCATGCACTATGATGCTCGAAAAGGTGAGATCTTCCTACGCAGCACCTTGCATTGCAATGTGTAAATCCTCAGCATGTGGGCCCTCTACACCTTCAGCTTCCATGACTTCATGCACATTCATAAATAACTCATAACTCATCATGGAAACTACACAAGCGCACAATATGACTAATGAGTACACTTTATATGATATAACAACTACAACAATGGACATGTAACAAAATGGCATGTACTTCACTTACCTAAAGTCGGGATTCCCACATTAGCAGGTGGTGTTGCGACGATGGGAAAAGTGGTGGCTTGTGGTTGTGGTGGCTTTTTGGCCCGTGTCCTAGGTTTGTTAGCAAAATCCATAGGCACGCCCAACACAAACTTTGCATATAACATCTTTGCAAAGTAAAGTGGCACAGCCCCACTATGAGGCTTGTTATACTTGATCATGCAATATATATAGTATGCATTATCCCTCATAGCAGGGTGGTGACAAATCTTGATGGGCCACCGTCCATGTTTTGAATCGGCGCATTCCCATACTGCTGCAACATCATCGTTTGTCACCACTGTGTCGATGCGTTTCCATTTCCAACCGTTCGGATCATGAAATACACTTGCATTGGCAATTGCATGTGCCTCATCTCTTCGTGTCGGGAGGAGGGTAGCATCAGCCACGTCCATCATGTGCTTCATGGCTTGCTTTCTCCTCATGCTTGCATCTTGAGATGTGTATGCAGCTTGCATTCCACGTTGCAATGCAGATGCCATGGTGACTCATGAGGGAGGGAGCAAGAGGAGATCTAAGCACCATGTGAGATTGAGTGAGCGACTTGTTATTGAAACATTTAATTATAACATGCTTATGCCAACCATACCATATAAGAATTTATATAACTAATAGAATTAAGGATTGACCAACAATCGATTAAATTGTACGAATAAAAATGTCAAACTCTGACAAATTGTCACATTTTTAAACCGACATTAACATTTTTCAAAGACATTAAACTTTGGCAATCATAGTGCTTTTATTCAACATGTCTTCATTTCCTCAATAGGTTGCATTGCCACATCCTCGGTTACATTGAAACTATGCAGTTTTGTTAAAATTTCTCCCATGGAAGGTCGCTATTTTGGATCAATATTAAAGAACATTCAAAATACACAATGCAGGTGTAAACTGAATTTCACTCAAAAGCAACATGCAACATCATGAACGTTTCTTGCAACATAATCTACTACTATAGCAATCACTACGAGTGAATTTCATAAAGTCACTATCAAGTGTCAATCTATCAACTAGTGGATGTAAGTATAGAAAGCATATAACAACATCACATAACCAAGATGATCTAGATCAACTTTGCCAATCACACATCTGGTTGGGAAGAGTTTTATCAGGAGGAACCAGTCGACCAGTTAAAGCAGGCCATCATCCAGATAAAACTCGGCTCTACTGACACCTATGTACATAAATAAATATGATATATAAGAAGATCGAAGCGGGGGAAAAACGGCTGGCAAATGCATGACATCACCCATCTTCGATCTTTACTATTATTATACGCATTAGTCAAGGCGAGGAGAGTATGATCGGTTGAAACGAAAAATCTCCTGGCTTGACTGAGACATAAACAAACATCTCTCGCTCTCTATCGTTTACTCTCCCTCTCTCTATTTTCCTCTCTCCCTTTACTCTCCCTCTCTTTCGTCTCTCTCTTTTGCTCTCCCTCCCTCTCTTTCCTCTCTCTTTTACTCTCCCTCCCTCTCTTTCCTCTCTCTCTCTTTCAATCCCTCTCTTTCCCTTTCTCAAACAGCCTACTCACAGTTAGCTAGGTGAGGTGAGTCCAACCGGCCGAGGCGGGTCATCACTTGGCCTGCCTGACTGACTCTAAAAGCTCTAGGAGCTCACCAAAAGCTGAAGGCGGGAGTTGTAGCAGGAGAGCTATAGGTTTGCAGGGTGGTAGTAGCGAGGGCGGGGCCCTTTTATAGATTTTGTCACAAACACCACTAGTACCCTTCCTATACCGTGCGGTATCTCAACATACAAGATTTCATATCCTTCCCAATCGGATGATCTAGGCTATCACACGTGCCAATTGGACAAGTACGCATGGTGCAGGAAGGTTACCGGTGGTGTTTACTGATGCCCTAATAATTACTGCCAATATAGACCACGAACCGTGCAGGCCAACTGATACCACTTGGTATATGGCTAGACACCATGCAATATTTTTCATAATGGTACCATGCGATAAGAGCGTGTACTATGCGGTGGTCTTCCGATCATCAACCGGTGTAAAGAACCGCATTTTTTTGCATTTAGGGCGTTAGGACGTGATCTTTAGTCGAAAAGTATGCATTTTTATTTTAAAAAACATACTTTTTAAATCCCTGGGCAACTTTGACTATCTAAATCATATACAATGGGTATGATAATCTACACACAGCTTAAAATATGTTTTATTTTTTAACTTGCAAAGTATCATGGCCATCGGGTATGTGCGCATTCGAATAACACACCTCAAAGCGTGTTTTTTGGCAGTTGTGCATCACACTTGGTGAAAAATGGAGTTTGTGGCCTCTTTGTGGCATGTTTGACCATCCAAAGCATATTTGATGGGCACGATACTTTTGAAAGACCTCAAAATAGGTTGGATTGACACAAATGCAAAGTATCATGTCCATCTGGTATGTCTGCATTAGAATAACACACCTTAAACTCATTTTTTTTGCGGTTGTGCATAACACTTGATGAAAAAGGCAATTTGTGATTACTTTCACCATCCAAAGCATATCCAATGGGCTCATTACAAGCATAGGCATAGTGCTGACCATCTATTACCTCAAATGTACAATGAGCTAAGAAATTTCTCTTGGCATCCTTTATATGTCGTTCTGGATCATTCACTGAACTCTATCCTTCTTGAAGTGAGGGAACTTGTTTTTCGAGGAACTCAGTGAATAGCATCTCAAAATCTATAGGCTGAGAGAAATTGATGGATTGACTAGAATCTCCTCTGACTGGCCAAAATGCCCTTGGACGAAGTACCAAATTGGAAACAACTGGTTTTTTCCATCAATCAAAGCCTGAAAAATCTTTTTAGCATAGACAATATCTAAGGTCCTGCTGTTGGTGAAGACGTTTGCTTTGACCACCGTTGAAGCATGTATAACTTGTGCCCATATATATCCTGGATCCTCATCTGTCACAGCCTCATTCAAGTGAAGATCTAGGTTCTTCATTGATAACATTTCTGCTTCTAAATCTGACTCCATTTCAAGACCCTCTGCATCCTCTTTGTGTTCTTCCTCTTCTCTACTTTGCCCTTTCTTTGTATGTGAATGACCTCTTTTTCGAGTTATAGGACTTGGAACTATAGCTCTTGAAGTACTTGCCTTTTGCATTTGATGTCGAGGTTTATTTTTTAGGGGCTCTATGCGAACCGCTTTAGATCGCCCTACTTCTTCTTCTATTTCCTCAACTTCAAGTATACTTAAGGGCTGCACTTATTATATTATTCCATCAACTTCATGAGTTACACCATCTAAGTGAGTAATACCATGAACAAGAGATGCATGTTGATGTCCTATCTTATCTGATGCATGTCGTGTCTCAGTCAATTCAATTCCTGTCTGAGATGCATGTATATGTCCTGTATCATCTGATGCATGTCGTGTCTCAGCCAATTTAGTTCCTGTCTTAGATGTAGATCCCTTGTAAGCATCCATGTGTACAAGACCCTCATCCAATGCTACAATGTGTTCTGTCTCATCCAGTCCAGTTCCTCTCTCGTTTGTATTACCATGAACCAGGTCTACATGGCGTGTCTCATCACTTCCTTTCTCATGTGTGGATTCTTGCACCTTAGATCCCTCCAATGAAGTTGAACCTTGTTCAATGACACCTTGAAAGTATTCAAGGATAATCTTTGACTGCATTTTTCTTGCTTCCTCAATGGGAAATTCCTCCCACACATGTTGGAGGATCTCCAATGCAGGAACCAATTCAGGAAATCTAGGTGCTTTTGGCGGTGGCATCACAAAGTGCATTGCATCTTTCTTTGAAAGAAGAAACAATCTGTTGCTCATTCTTGACTTTGTGTAAATCATCATTGTACAGCTATCTTTTTCAATTTTTATTCCTAGTAAGGTGCCCCTGACAAAACATGCGTGCCTCAGGATCTATGGAGCGCTCTAAGGTGGATGGAACCTATGTGGAAACATGATGAAGAGAGTGCTCATGACATGTATCTCAAGTCAATTAGGTTCCAAGATAGATTAGCTTGGACTCATAAAGAGAATCTTGAGATAGTGCAAAGTGCTTGATTGATATTACCTCAAATGATCCTCCCTTTTATAGGTGAGGGTACTTACATCCATTTGCTTGCTCACATGTGGGATATCTCCTCCATGCCATGTGGCAGCTTTCCCTTAACTCATACCTTTGCTCTACATGTGCTCATGGCACCACAACTCTCAACACCTCCCATTGGTGCCATAATCCTTCGGCTACTGCAAGATGGTCAGATGTGAGTTACATTCCATCACCTCCCCTTAGTGCATGCATTGCTACTTAAGGTGGTCAAGTGTGGTTTTTTACATGTCAATACCTCCCCTAGGTGCTTTCATAGCTACTCTCAGGTGGTCAGGTTTGATTTACAAAACATAGGCAAGGTTGGCAAGGATTTTACTTTTCAATGCTTCATGTCGATGTCGTTGTCTTCTTCTCTTAACGTAGCTTGATGCATGATGCTTTGTTCTTCCGTGTGCCTTAATGCTTTATGTGTGGATGCCATTTTCTGTGCTATGGTCATCTCATGCACTTGTGCTTTTGGCATGCTTTTTGCATTCATGCGTTGCTTTTTCATTTGTTGCAAAGGTCTTACCAATTGATTTCTTTCAATATTGGCAGTGTCTAATTGCATACAATGATTCTGACTTGACAGGCGCGTAGAGCTCTAAAAGACAATCACTTTCCCTTTTTGGAGCATGTGCAGATTCCTCCTAGATTGCAAGTTATGGCTTGTCAAAGATTTTGTGAAGAAGAGAGCCTTTGATGATGTGGCACAGGGATTCACATGCTGAATTCCATACTGTGCTTAGCAAGGGACTCTGTGCTTAGGTGGCACTTAACTAAACCTGAATTTAAATCTAACCATGGTTTAGTGTGGGTTCACTTAACCATTGACCTAGGTTAGTTGAAAGAACCTTTGGTTAAGTTGGTTAACTATGGTTAGTTCTCTTATCTACCACGTGTCTTAAGGTTACTAAACCTTGGAGAAGAAAGAAATATCTGCTTCTCTGCATCGACGTCGGAGGCGTGGGCATGGCGACGGAGCTGTAAATGAACTAGGAACCAGGTTGCTTGCTGCGCTTTGGAGCATAGCATCCCGTGGCTGTGGCTATATGACAGGGAAGCTTGTTTTACAGAGGCAGCCGCTGTCATTGTAGCTGTGAGGTGCGCTGGTCGTGTAGCTAGAGGCGTCGTTGACGAAGGCGGTTGGAAGAGCATCGACTGGCTCGTAGAAGCTTCGTTGATCACAAGGGCACCGCCACAGCTGCAGGTGGTGCTGTGTGTGCTTGGGCACCAGGTTGATGGGGAGCACGTTGCTGGCAGAGATGCAAGAGCTAGTGTATAGGTCACTGTCATTGTAGGCTATGGAGCCTTTGCATGGGCGTTGGAGCCGGTGAGTAGTCGAGGCTATTGGTGGCAGCTTGTTGATGGCGTAGCATGAAGAGAGGCACTAGCGCTGAGGGATCCGAGAGCCGCCGCTGTTGCAGGCTGTTGATGTTTACATGTGCAGAGAGTTGGAGCCGTCGGCACGTCAGAGACACAGAAGGTCGATGCCAGAGGTTTCACCAGTGGAGGTAGTTGGTCGACCAACATTGTGTAGAAGGCAGATAGTTAGAGAGGCCACGCTACTGGCAGAAGCATTTGTTACAAGGCGTATGGAGCTTTGGGCATTCATTTAGTCATTGTAGGTGTAGCTATGCTGTTGGAGAGCAATCGTGTTGGAGCAGAAGCTGAATCTATGGCCTAGAGAGCTTTGGCCTTTGGAGCACTAACTCAAGAACGAGATGCTGCTGCTGGTACAGCTTTGTTTGTGAGCTCAGCTAAGCTTGAGTGTCGTTAGAGTTGCGTAGTTGTAGGTTTCATAGGGCTTGATGTCTGTCAGTTGAGAGAGACCAAGGTAGATGCTACAGATTTTGCTCTTACTAGTCTCTCTGGAACAAAAAAAAACCTCTCTCAATCTCTCTCACATGAATCCTCACAAAGAAAATACTCAAGGGACTCTCTTGCTCTCACAGAATAAGAAACACTTAAGCTCACAATGAATCTCTCATGAAATGGATGGACGGAAAATTTCTCTCTCTAGGGACGAAAACTTGTTCTCAATCTAAAACTAAAACTAACCTAGGAGAAAGACATGAGCTCCTAAGGCATGCCTACAACTAATCTAGGAATGGAAGCAATCCTAATGAACTACTAATGAGCTAAACTAGGAGAGCTAAACCTATGCTCTGATACCATGACAAAACATGCGTGCCTCAGGATCTATGGAGCGCTCTAAGGTGGATGGAACCTATGTGGAAACATGATGAAGAGAGTGCTCATGACATGTATCTCAAGTCAATTAGGTTCCAAGATAGATTAGCTTGGACTCATAAAGAGAATCTTGAGATAGTGCAAAGTGCTTGATTGATATTACTTCAAATGAACCTCCCTTTTATAGGTGAGGGTACTTACATCCATTTGCTTGCTCACATGTGGGATATCTCCTCCATGCCATGTGGCAGCTTTCCCTTTACTCATACCTTTGCTCTACATGTGCTCATGGCACCACAACTCTCAACAACCCCCTTGAATAAAATTGCTCTTTGAGAAAGATACATCTGATGCCCACTCATCTTTCTCCAACTCTCTCTTTGTCATCACTATCTAGAATGAGATTTCCTTTACTCAATACCAAGAACCATGCTTTCTTTGTTGTGTCAACAACGGTCGAGTTTGTGAAGTCCTTTGGGGCATAAATTCTTCCATTGTATTTCAGTGTCATACCATTGACAAATGCTATAGCCTCAAGATCCATCCTATATTCAAGCACAACAAAAATTTTAGGTACTTTGACAAACTACAATTACTTTGATAAATCAAAAGTACAATGAGTCCCATTGATACACATCAAGTTTTCATTCTTCCCAATCAATTTCATGCTTTGGGAATAGCCTAAAAGGCTTTACAAGGCTTAGATACATGCATAAATGTGAAAAAAAATAAGGATTTACAATGAACTCGTGGATAGTGTAAAATGAAATAAAGTACAATTGAATACAAATTTGAAGTCTATCAGATATAAGTGCAAAATGCTCTATCAACTCCCACAACCCCAAACCCTAAACCCTAAACCCTAAACTCCCAAACCTTAAACCCTAACCCCCAAACCCTAAAACCTAACCCCCAAACCCTAGACCCTAAACCCCCTCAAAACCCTAAACCCAAACCTCAAAACCCTAAACCCTAAACCCAAAACCCCAAACCCTAAATCCTAAACCCAAACCCCCAAACCCTAAGCCCTAAACCCAAACTCCCAAACCCTAAACCCTAACCCATAAACCCTAAACCCTAACCTCTAAACTTTAAACCCTGAATCCCAAACCCGAAACCCTAACCCCCAAATACTAACGCCCTAAACACTAACCCCAAACCCAAACCCTAAACCGTAAACCCCTAACCCCAAACCCTAAGCCCTAACTCCCAAACACTAAACCCCCAGTCCCCAAACCTTAAACCCAAACCCCCAAACTCTTTTTTAATTCAAATTAATTTAACTTAAAACTAATAAGAATTTAAAATTCACAATCATAAGAAGTTTAAATTTTGACAAAGTAAATTCTTATTAGTTTAAAATCACAAAATTTGAAATATAAATAAATTTAATTTAACTTAAAGTTTATGAAAATATATAAAAATTTAAGCGTAAAATTAAGAAAATAAGACTTAAAATAAAAAAATTAATATTTACCTAGAAGAATATATTAATTCTCCCTAAAAAGAAATAAATTAAACTAATAATATACGAATGTAAGTTAAACTACTTTTAAAATTTTCAAAAATGTGATAAAATTAAAATTATACTTTCTATATTCCAACACAAAATGCATTTTTTTCTACTATATTTCAAAAATTTTAATTGAGAAATTGAACTAGTAAATTGAAAATGAAAGTGAAACTCATTTTAAATTTAAAAAAAAAGAAAATTTTAAAATTCAAGTTTCCACAAGTTTTTCTTTTTGCATACGTTTGTCTTTTCACACTTTTCAAGTTTCCACACGTTTGTCTTTTCAAACACAAGGTTGTCTTTTCACACAAATTTCAAGTTTCCACACGTTTGTCTTTTCAAACACAAGGATTCATAGTTTTAAAAAAGGCGAGAAATTTGAACTTCAAGTTTCCACATGTTTCTCTTTTCAAACACCAAGGTTTATAGTTTTGTTTGTTTAAGTTTCGGCTAAATCACACACCAAGGTAGATAGTTTTGTTTGCAAGTTTCTGCACGTTTACATTCTCCTTCACTATCTCTCCTCTAAGATCCCTCATTGATCGTAGCTCCTAAATTCTTCCATCAAAACATTTCTTTTATCCCTCCTTGATCGTCGCCCACTCATTTCTCCTCCTCATTGGTAAGATTTTCTATCTTTGAGAGTCACAATCTTTCGTTCTTACTCTCTCTCTCCCTCTCTCTCTCCCACTCTCTCCTCTCTTTCTCTCTCTCTCTCTCTCTCTCTCTCTCTCTCACTTGTGCGCTGTGCCTCTCTCTCTTCTCTCTCGCTCTCCTACTCTCCTTTCTCTCTCTCTCTCTCTCTCTCTCTCTCTCTCTCTCTCTCTTTCTCTCTCTCTCTCTCTCTCCCCCCTCTATCTTTCTCTCCTCTCTCTCTCTCTCTCTCTCTCCTCCATTGCCGCTATAGCACACCCCTCTCTCTCTCTTTTTCTCTCCCTCCCACTCTCTCCTCTCTTTCTCGTGCTCTCTCCCACTCTCTCCTCTCTCCCTCCCACTCTCTCTCTCGTGTGCAGCACGCCTCTTCCACTCTCTCCTCTCTCTCTCTCTCTCTCTCTCTCTCTCTCTCTCTCTCTCTCTCTCTCTCGCCCCCCTCTCTTTGTCTCATCTCTCTGCTCTCTCTCTCTCTCCCACTCTCTCCTCTCTCCTCTCTCTCGCGTTGCCACTATCGCAGCAGCACATCTCTCTCTCTCTCTCTCTCTCTCTCTCTCTCTCTCTCTCTCTCTCTCTCGCACCTCTCTCTCTTTCTCTCCTCTCTTTGCTCGCTCTCTCTCTTTCTCTCTCTCTCTCTCCCCCACTCTCTCCTCTCTCTCTCTCTCTCGCACTGCCATGGCAGTGCACGTCTCCCACACTCTTCTTTCTCTCTCTCTCTCTCACCTCTCTTTCTATTCTCTCTCTCTCTCCCCTCTCTCTCTCTCTCTCTCTCTCTCTCTCTCTCTCTCTCTATCTCTCTCTCTCGCCCCTCTCTTTCTCTCCTCTCTCTGCTCTCCATCTCTCTTTCCCCCCCACTCTCCTCTCTCTCTCTCTCTCTCTCTCTCTCTCTCTCTCTCTCTCTCTCTCTCTGTGCCGCAGCAGCGCACCTCTACACTCTCCTCTCTTCTCTCTCTCTCTCCGCTTCATCCCCCACACACACTCTCTCTCCCACTCTCTCCTCTCTTATTCTCTCTCTCGCTCGCGCGCTGTGCCTCTCTCTCTTCTCTCTCGTTCTCCCACTCTCTCCTCTCTCTCTCTCTCTCTCGCCCCCCCCTCTCTCTCTCTCTCTCTCTCTCTCTCTCTCTCTCTCTCTCTCCCACTCCCCTCTCTCTCTCTCTCTCTCTCTCTCTCTCTCGCTATCATGATAGCATGCCCCTGCCCCTCTCTCTCTCTTTTTCTCTCCCTCCCACTCTCTCCTCTCTTTCTGGCGCTCCCTCCCAATCTCTCCTCTCTCCCTCCCTCTCTCTCTCTCTCTCTCTCTCTCTCTCTCTCTTTCTCTCTCTCTCGCCCCCTCTCTTTCTCTCCTCTGTCTGCTCTCTCTCCTCTCTCTTGTGCTGCCGCTACTGCGATAGTGCATCTCTCTCTCCCACTGTCTCCTCTCTTTCTTTCTCTCTCTCTCTCTTGCACCCCTCTCTCTTTCTCTCCTCTCTCTCTCTCTCTCTCTCTTTCTCTCTCTCTCTCTCTCTCTCTCTCTCTCTCTCTCGTGCACTACCGCGGCAGCGCGCCTCTCCCACACTCTCCTTTCTCTCTCTCTTTCTCGCCTCTCTTTCTCTTCTCGGAGGAGATTTTAGGCAGGTATTGCCAGTCATTCCAAAGGTGGGACAAGGGGATATTGTTAATTTTACATTATGCCACTCAAAAATATGGAGATGCATTAAAGTGTTAAAGCTTCCACAAAATATGTGAGTTATCCAAAATGGTGATAGTTCAATAGAGTATGCATTCATACAATGGGTTTTGGACATTGGAAATGGGATAAACAGATGCAAAAAAGAAGGTGATGTCATAATTCCATCGAAAATGCTTTTAGATGCAAGGCTTGATTGAATGGGTGTATGGAGGACTTGCAATAGTTGCAAATTATGCACCGTATTTTCAATACCGTGCTATTCTAGCACTGCAAAACCTTGAGGTTGATGCAATCAATGTTGCTGCCCTAAGGGCAATTCCAAGGACTGAAAAAGAGCATCTAAGTGCTGATTTAGTGATTAACTTTGATGGAGATTCTTTCTGTTATGCGATAGAGTATCTAAATACCCTTGATCTTGGAGGTGGATACCCATCTTATCGATTGGTTCTGAAGATGAATGCTCTAATCATTTTGTTACGCAATCTCAATCCTCGACAACGACTATGTAATGGGACCCGATAGATATGCAAAGAATTCCACACGAAGGTGTTAGAAGCTAAAATTACAACAACTAGTGCTAGTGCTAGAGATAGAGTGTTCATTCCAAGGACTACTTTCCTTCCTAGTAGCTTGAAACTTCCATTTGATATGAGGAGGAGGAAATTTCTTGTACGACTAGCATTTGCCATGACAATAAATAAATCACAAGGCCAAATGATGTCCATTCTTAGCTTATATCTGGTGACACTAGTGTTTAGTCATGGACAGTTGTATGTGGCTTTCTCGCGTGCTCGATCATCAAGTTCTGTTAAGGTATTTCTTCAGATGATGCATGTGAGACCAATGCCGATAATGGAGAAATGGCTTCTACCACCAACGTTGTATACAGGGAAGTTTTGCAATTGGCAACAACAGCAAGCTACAGTATGGTATTCTTCTTTCAAACCCTCTTGAGACTCTCTATGGTGATAAAATTGCATTCATATTGACTTTATCTATAATATATTAAGCACGCTAATCAATTATGACTATGGAACTAATTCGAGCCCTTAGATCTAAATCGGTGAATGTAAGCCATTGGTTTTAAATTAGTTACAATTGAGGCTCCGTGCATCTCGAATTTTGAACTGTCTCTCTCTCATCTTGTTCTTTGTCACTTTGAGGACTAGACATCCTCACATTCTTCACAACTTCATCGTCACAAAGATTGGAGTACACTCACATTCTTCACAACTTCATCAACGCAAAGATTGGAGTACACATTTCTCTTTGACCCTCCCCAATTGAGACTGGCATTGTACCATCGCTTCTTCCACCCTCCATTATGGAGAATTCTTCTCTGCATTGACAACAATGACAACCACAATTCATGAGATTTTTGCACCAAAATCAAGTGTCTACCTATGCCCTGACTGCCACACTCCACAAAGTGCCAAAATGTTTGACCTCATCGTTGCCACCTTGACTCAGTTTGCTAGCTCCGTCCAAAGTGAACAAACCTTCTCCATCTTCGATCGAGAAGTGATCTCCGCGTTAACTCCCATGGAGTATCCATCTTCAGAAGAGAAGTCATCGCCAAATTGGATTCCAATCCTAGGGGATACTTCAAGCCCCATAGAGTCGACACTGGTGGAAAGGCTCTCCTCTATGCTGTTCTCAAAGTTTGGATTGCTAAATCCATCTTGTTGTCTTTGATCTATTATGCTAATTGTTGTCTTTGATGCCTTTTAGCAAAACAGAACCAGAGCATAGCAGATAGGCTATGCACCTGAGTTAAATTACATGAGAATTCAGATACCTGGAGCTATCTTGTTGTCTCTAATGTTCTACTAATTGCTGTCTTTGATGCCTTTTAGCAAAACAAAACCAGGGCATGCTATTTCTCTACAAAAACTTGGTCCCAATCTTGCGACAATCAAATGAATTAGCTTCAAGTGCAAATGAGTGTTTTAAGCATCTTCTCCGATCTTTGCCTCACCAGTTACCCTAGCAGGAAAGGCCGCCAATAGTAGGCTTTGCATCACCGCGGTAGCTAATTCTTTCAATAAGTTATATCGCTTTTGAAAAGCTGGGAATCACAAGCTATTCTTAACGACTGTCAATGTTGGCATGATTTCAATGGTGATCAAGGGAAGGCTATGAAAGAGTGCTTGCGTAATCTTTCTCTTGAAAGAATAAAGTTGCTAAAATTGAGGTCACTTAGTTGCCAAAGAGAGAATGGGTTCCTACAATTCGGGGATCATGTTCAAAGGTCTCTTTTGCCATGATTTGTATGCTTTCCGTGATGTGAACAATCTTTCGATTGCTCGATAGCATCACGATTCACCATACTTACTTGTATGCAATGCGTTCGATGTTTCTGAGCTTCTTCTCCTTGATACCTAGATAAAAAATTCATGTCATAAACAATTTCCATTAATTGAAATACTAATTGCATACATATGTGAAAAGCCACCTTCATTTGAAATTCCTTTTATTGAGTTAATTACAATTTGCAGCGGAGCAGGTCTCTAACCCGTAGTCGACGGGATCTTTGGCTCGTGTTGGGGTGGTGGATCATTCGCCATGCAACTTATGGTGGTGTGATGTGAGTGTTGTGAGCAACGAGCCAGCGCCGACGAGGAAAACCGTGCCTACTCATGCATGGGAAAGGCCACAATGATCTAGAGGTGATATCGGACCTCAATTTTGAAGGGTAGCCTATTATCGGTTGTTTAACAGTTTATGCTTTCAGGTGCCCGCACGTGCCCAATGATGACACCGTTAATATGACAAAACCCGATATATCTGCAAGAATTGGCCTTACACACATTAATACACGCATAATCGTCACAACCGACCCAAGAATCATCAGCCCCGCAGGCTGATATAAAACGGGCTTGAAAAGAGCCTTGGCCATCATCATCCCTTTGCATTCAGCCGGCGCACTATCTTGGAGGTTAATTTCCACCCAGCAAAAATGACAGCGGGTGTGCACAGAGCAAGTGTAGAACTTGTTTCCCGTCGTCTAGTATTCGAATGGAATGGGATTGGATATGATTGTGGCAATTGAAGGATGGATCAGTATCTCAGGGATATAGTATCTTTTACGGTATCTAGTCTTCCGAGATCTCTTGCGTCGTGCCTTGACATACCTAGTGCAAGTTAGGCCACGGCTGCCTCTATTGTAAGCTAGGCCACGTCTAAAGTTTCACAAGCTGCTCTTCATCCTCCCAAAAAACATGGGCACTGTGGTGTCTACGGTATCCGAATGGAGCTTGTTCAGGAGGCTTCAATACCAGCCTCCCGCATTCCCCCTTCTGGACTTCCTCGTCAACTTGTTCTTTGCGGTCTGTTGTGTAGCTGTGGGTTGTGTCTTTACTTGGATCCAATGGCACAGCACGCGTCTCACCCTGCACACAATCACCATCTCCAACGCTTCCCTCATCCGTGCTTTCCCATCCGATTACCTCTGCGATTGTAGCGTGCCCGCATACCTCGAAGGCGTGAAATCTGTTCAGGAGTCGAATGCATGATCACAGCTCCAACCAGCTCGCTGCTACCGAAAGGATTCCTTGCATAACGTCACCGCTGTCCAATTCTCCAAGGATGCCGTGCTTCACCTGCCAGAATTCCTTCCAGCTGGCATGGCGAATGATCAAGGATCAAGTACAATAGATTCCAGAATGGATTTAGTGTCATACAAAGCCCAAAAGAGTTTTCCATTTGGGGTCAAAATTTGACTCCGTTTAAGCTTTTAGGTCGCGGTCCTTAAAAGGTTGGTATCAGAGATAGATTCATTCGTATTTCTTGTTTGATCTTGCATCATAATAGATTGGCGAATTAAAAATCATTCTTTTAAGAGAGGATGTTCTTGAGTGGTTGTAAGCTGTCTTTGCTTCAATGTCGAATGCTCAATGTGTATATGCAAGGCCTTTAGACCAATCGCTTTCCCTGAAAGGAGTGGTGGATGCTCTATACTTCAACTTTCCTCGAGGTTATATGCGCATTTCTTTTCAGTACTATTGCAGCAATTGTGCCTTCTGTGAGTTGGACAAGCTCCTGGATCTCCCAGAGTTTGAAGGGCTCGACGTAAAGTCCTGGGTCTATAGCGTCCCTTACTATAATTACAGAGACTACTGTAACCCAGCCAGTGGCGGCTATACAGGAGAGTGTTATATCCACCCCACCTATGATGTTCCCATGGCAGGTCGCATCAAACGATTCCTGAGAGTATTCATGAAGTTGTCTTACATAAGTAACACGACTGGAACTTATGAGGACGTTAGCGCTGCGACGATCGATCTGGAGCTGTATATACTTTACCTGAATGTGAGCAACTTCAAAGCAAATGTAGCAATGACTTAACGGCTTTTTGGAGTTGGACAAGCTCAGCTCAGAATGGCTTAAACTCCTGGAGCAGTTTCCGGGTATGGGGAACAGCTGCAGGGAAAATGCTACTACCGAAATCTGTTACGGGACCAGCGTTTGCAATGCCTTCAAAACAAGTGCAGATCTTGGGAGCTTAAGCGTTAGCTTATCTTGCATCGACTTCAGAGATAACTACACTTCATGCATGCAGTTAGCCGACACCTCAGGGAACAGTGACACTCTTTGTCCTAAAAAATTTAGCTGCCTCAAAGTACCCCAACACAGCGTGGTGTACACCTTGGAAGGGGAAAACGATGGCAGCAGACTGATGGCTGGAAGGATGAAACGAAGCTTTAACGACACATATGTGCGGGGAGTTTGCAGCAATACATATGAGCATGTAGTTCGCCATGGTGTCGATGAATTACGGGCTACAGAATGTACACATGGTACTGGGTTATGTCATTTGACTGGGCAATATAACAAGGTAACCGATCCGTCTTGGGAAGGACCCAAATACAAAACAAATCTACGTCCGTACACTACCCCCTTATACACATGCTACGCATCAAGAAAGCAGAAGTTGTTACCATGGGCCATCAATACTGCAGGGGTAATGTCTGGGTGGTTATCCAGTCTGCTACTAGGTTCTCGGTGCATGTATCTTGTTATGGGTTTTGTTGCCCAAAGGATGATTAAAGGCAAGAAGAGTAGTGAAGGCACCTAGAAGGACAATCATATAATAGTCATGTAGAATATAGTAGACAGTTTTCTGCAACATTTCCATAGCCGCGAGGCTTTGTAGTTTAATGCTCAACGGAATGGTTGGAAACCCTTACGCTCTAGACACTACAATGGGTACTACATTGATGATTGTGTGTATGTATGTGTGTCAAAGAGGAGTTAACGATGCAACAGCACGTTTTCGCGAATTCATAGTGCGAGCACATTAGCACCAGTAAATATTGTTGTAAGGCCCTTAATTTCACAAATGATGTGCTAATTAACGCTTGAAGTAGTGCTCGTTTTATTGATGCTACTTAAAAAAACATATCTGGGATAGGTGCTTTAAAAGTGGCTCTCCTCTTTTTTTTTTGGCAAAAAACATTCTCGAGTCCATGTGCACAATCAAGTGGTTGCAGGATTTTAGTCTAGAAAGTATGTAGCATGTGCACAAGTTCGAGTGCATATGTCGAGACTTTTATTTCACATATTGGTTCTTGTCATATGTGATGAAGCTAGCATGCTTAGTTTAATGTCTCCCGCCTTTTCAAATCCTAGCGAATGTTGCAAACATATATTTATATTAGGGCATACAAACTTTCAATGCAATATAAAAGTTTAGCTTCTTAACGAAACTAACATGAAAAAAACATCCATGATTTTCACTTATTTTGTTTCATCACCCTTTCACCTTCTCTTATTTTTTGAGCACATTCAGAGCACTTTTGGGAATACTTTCAAAAAATCCCGGATATTTTTTTAAGCACTTATTTTAGCTATTGTCACTTTTTAGCACTCAGTGATACTTCTTTTAGCTTTATCAACACGTATCCATAATTTTCAACACTTGGCAATAGCTTTAGCTCATTATGTCACTTCTTTTAGCATAGGTGGGAAACTTTTAGCTCTTTGTGCCACTTATTTTTAGCACTTTTCAACACTTGTTAGATCACATTGTCAGTACTTTTTTTGCATTGTCAACACCACCGCGGTCATGGTGAAAAAGATTACAGTGGGTAGTACTTTTTTAGCAATTGTTTTGAATATGTGAACACCATCACGCTTGGGGGGGCCACTATGTAAAAACCCCATATAGCACGTGTGATTAAGCGGTATTAAAAAACCCCCCTTCCTACCAATTTTTATAAAATATGTACACCTCTTCTCTAAGTTTTGAGATGATTAAAGGGTCATTGTTTGCTTGGGTGTAGCCATTTTTGGTGAGGTTCAAGGACTTTTCTATATACGAGTAACCTGACCCGTCTATGACGGGCTAGCGACCCGCTCCGCCGGGTCTCAAGATGCTAAAATGTCTGAAACCAGCAACATATTCTAACCAAAAAAAATGTCTACGACATAGTACTTCAAAATATCACATCCGAAAGTGAAATCAGAGAACTCATTAATATGTCCAAATACACATCCGCATACAATGTCATAACTGAACATACAAAATCTACAATAGACACACAAACATTCCTAAAGGGAAAAGTCTGCGGCCATGTACTATAGGGAAAAGCTTGCGTCAGCCATGTACTCCACATCCGCCATGTCCAAAAAAAAAATTCTGTAAGACAGAGTACTTCAAAATATCACATCCAAAAGTGCAGTCACATGTCTGAACATGCAATAGCTACATCAAAGAACTCACTGATATATCCAAATACATAGCCGCAAAATAAAGTCATAACTGAACATACAAAATCTACAATACACACACAAACATCCCTAAGGGAAAAGTCTGCGGCCATGTACTGCAGGGAAAAGCCTGCGACGGCCATTCAGTCTACGTCCACCACATCCGCCGCGTCCACCACGGCTACGAACATACAACGGAGTACCAACAATCGTATCTGGACTAGCATCACATAGAAACACAACTTAGAAACTATAATTATTGAGCCATAAAACTTTTATACATGTATGTTGGTAAAACCCAACTCATTCTTTAGAGTACTTACTCAGACGCAAAGGGCTGTCAACAATGCTGGCAAAGGTGTACGTGTAGTCCCCATTTTGCCCTCGATAGAAAATTCGTGTCCACACACATTCATAGTATCCCAGCCAACGAACAGTGATGGTCTGTGGTCCATCATCCCTATGAAGCCGGCAAGCCAGGACAACGTAATATCCCAAATGGACTCGTCCATCCAAAGGATTGTGGACGTGGAGATTCATTAGAAACCATGAATCAGGAACAGTCCTAAAAGACAAACAATAGCATGTTTTCCCACTCAAATATAATCCAAAAAGACTTTTGTTTTAACAAAAATAAAGCATTAAACAATGCACACAGTTCTTACCCAAGGTAGCTCTCCAGCTCAAGCAAATCCAACAACAGTTGTGCGCTCTCCAGAGATCCCCAGGCCGCAGGATCTACAATTTTTTAAAAGTGAGTGACTATACTATTAAACGTGTCAACATAAAACGTGGTTGTCAAGCAACTATGTACCTTGCACCTGTGCTCTTGTTTCGGTGACAAATGTGAACTGCCTAGACATCCTATCACATTGCTAAAAAGGAATGCACGTGTCAATCTACATATACTGGAAAAAAACAATAGGCTTTGAAGAGAAAATAGCCTGTAGTGTATTGCAAACCCATTACTCAAATTAAAAATGAAATCCAAACATTATCAAGGACAAAGTCATGAAATATTACGTCTCACTTCATCTTTGTATAAATAGCCAACATTCCCAAAGACCTATGATAGTTGGAATACTGAAAGAACTTAAAAAAAGCTATACAAAGATTACCGAAATGAAGATTTTCCACCCAAGAAAGTCTGAGGAGGGCTTGAAAGAGCAATGTCATACTCCTAGGCTCTTGCTGTTGCCAATTGCAAAACTTCCTTGTACACAACATTTGTGGTAGAAGTATTATCCTCGCCCCTGGCATCAGACGCACTCTGCGAAATGAAAACCTTAACAGCGTTTGATGCTCGGATACATGAAAATGCCACATATAATTGGCCATGACTGAATATCGGTGTCGCCAAGTACAGCCCCAAAACTGACAATGTTTGGCCCTGTGACTTATTGATTGTCATGCCAAATGCCAATCGGATAGGAAATTGCCATCTCCTCATGTTGAATGGAAGTTTAACGTTGGTCGGAATGAATGTTATCCTTGGAATAAACGTTCTATCACCAGCATTGTTACCAGTAATGATTTCAGCTTCTAACACTTTTGTGTGAAACTCTTTGCATATCAACCGTGTCCCATTGCACAAACCCTGGCGAGGATTCAAATTATGCAACAAAATTATAGGAGCATTTCTTTTCAAAACCAACCGATGCGGGGGATATCCACCACCAAGATCAAGACTGTTCAAATACTCGACTGCAAACAAAAAGGAATCTCCCCCTAAGTTGTCCACTGATTCTGCACTTAGGTACTCCCTTTCCTCACCGGGCATTGCCTTCAATGCCGTAGCATTAATTGATATGTCCAAATACACATCCGCATACAAAGTCATAACTGAATATACAAAATGTACAATAGACACACAAACATCCCTAAAGGGAAAAGTCTGCGGCCATGTACTATAGGGAAAAGCCTCTGCCGGCCATGTACTCCACATTTGCCATGTCCAATAAAAAATTTCTCTATGATAGAGTACTTCAAAAAATATCACATCCAAAAGTGCAGTCACATGTCTGAACATGCAATAGCTACATCAAAGAACTGACTGATATATCCAAATACACAGCCACAAAATAAAGTCATAACTGAACATACAAAATCTACAATACACACACAAACATCCCTAAGGGAAAAGTCTGCGGCCATGTACTGCAAGGAAAAGCCTGCGACGGCCATTCAGTCTACATCCACCACGTCCGCCGCGTCCACCACGGCTACGAACATACAACGGAGTACCAACAATCGTATCTGGACCAGCATCACATAGAAAGACAACTTAGAAACTATAATTATTGAGCCATAAAACTTTTATACATGTATGTTGGTAAAACCCAACTCATTCTTTAGAGTACTTACTCAGACGCAAAGGGCTATCAACAATGCTAGCAAAGGTGTACGTGTAGTCCCCATTTTGCCCTCGATAGAAAATTCGTGTCCACACACATTCATAGTATCCCAGCCAACGAACAGTGATGGTCTGTGGTCCATCATCCCTATGAAGCCGGCAAGCCAGGACAGCGTAATATCCCAAATGGACTCGTCCATCCAAAGGATTGTGGACGTGGAGATTCATTAGAAACCCTGAATCAGGAACAGCCCTAAAAGACAAACAATAGCATGTTTTCTCACTCAAATATAATCCAAAAAGACTTTTGTTTTAACAAAAATAAAGCATTAAACAATGCACACAGTTCTTACCCAAGGTAGCTCTCCAGCTCAAGCAAATCCAACAACAGTTGTGCGCTCTCTAGAGATCCCCAGCCCGCAAGATCTACAATTTTCTAAAAGTGAGTGACTATACTATTAAACGTGTCAACATAAAACGTGGTTGTCAAGCAACTATGTACCTTGCACCTGTGCTCTTGTTTCGGTGACAAATGTGAACTGCCTAGACATCCTATCACATTGCAAAAAAAGAATGCACGTGTCAATCTACATATACTGGAAAAAAACAATAGGCTTTGAAGAGAAAATAGCCTGTAGTGTATTGCAAAACCGTAACTCAAATTAAAAATGAAATCCAAACATTATCAAGGACAAAGTCATGAAATATTACGTCTCACTTCATCTTTGTATAAATAGCCAACATTCCCAAAGACCTATGATAGTTGGAATACTGAAAGAACTTAAAAAAAGCTATACAAAGATTACCGAAATGAAGATTTTCCACCCAAGAAAGTCTGAGGAGGGCTTGAAAGAGCAATGTCATACTCCTAGGCTCTTGCTGTTGCCAATTGCAAAACTTCCTTGTACACAACATTTGTGGTAGAACTATTATCCATCTCCTCGCCCCTGGCATCAGACGCACTCTGCGAAATGAAAACCTTAACAGCTCGGATACGTGAAAATGCCACATATAATTGGCCATGACTGAATACCGGTGTCGCCAAGTACAGCCCCAAAACTGACAATGTTTGGCCCTGTGACATTGATTGTCATGCCAAATGCCAATCGGATAGGAAATTGCCGTCTCCTCATGTTGAATGGAAGTTTAACGTTGGTCGGAATGAATGTTATCCTTGGAATAAACGTTCTATCACCAGCATTGTTACCAGTAATGATTTCAGCTTCTAACACTTTTGTGTGAAACTCTTTGCATATCAACCATGTCCCATTGCACAAACCCTGGCGAGGATTCAAATTACGCAACAAAATTATAGGAGCATTTCTTTTCAAAACCAACCGATGCGGGGGATATCCACCACCAAGATCAAGACTGTTCAAATACTCGACTGCAAACAAAAAGGAATCTCCCCCTAAGTTGTCCACTGAGTCTGCACTTAGGTACTCCCTTTCCTCACCGGGCATGGCCTTCAATGCCGTAGCATTAATTGCATCAACCTCGATGTTTCGAGGTGCAAGAATAGCACGCTCTCGAAAGTATGGTGCATAGTCCAAAATAGTTGCAAGCCCTCGATACACCCATCTAATGAGGCCTTCCATGGACTTTGTCTCTAAAAGCATATGCGATGGAATCACAACAGTATCTTCTTTTGTACATCTATTTATCCCATTGCCAATGTCCAGAACCCATTGCATGAACTCTTGCTCAGCACAATTATCACCATTTCGAAGGACCCGCATATTCTGCGTTAACTTCAATACTGTAGTGCGACCCCAAATCCTTGAGTGGCATAAGGTAGCATTGACAATGTCCTCTCGTCCTGCCTTTGGAAGAACTGGCAAGACTTGCCTAAAATCCCCCCCCAACAATACCACCTTCCCACCAAAAAGTCATTGGACATGATATCTCGCAAAGTTCTGTCTAGTGCCTCGAAAGCAAACCGGTGATTCATGGGTGCCTCATCCCATATTATCAGCCTAGCCATCTTCAAAACATCTCCCAGTTGACTATTAACCTTAATATTGCAACTGCTAGTACCATCCAGCTCCAACGGTATCTTGAATCGTGAGTGTGCCGTGCGTCCATTGGCTAGTAGCAATGCAGCAATCCCAGAAGATGCACATGCCAAAGCGATGAGCCCCTCCCCACGCAATCGAGAGAGCAAGCAATTGTAGAGAAAGGTCTTTCCAGACCCTCCTATACCATCGAGAAAAAAGACCTCACCACCATCTCCATAAACCCTTGCCAAAATCCGATCGAATGCAGCACGTTGACAGTGATTCAAGGACATTTCCATTTGCTGGGCAGTCTGTGCTTCTTTCACACAATCAAACATTCTTTCTTCTTGCAATAAGCCATTTCCAGCTTCTAACAAAGATGTTCTATCTACAACAGGCATTCCGTCAAACTCAGCCAACCTTCGCCCATGTTGTTGAAGAATGTGCTCTAAGTGCAATATAGCCTTCTTTATTGCTAGTTCACGACGACCAATTAAATTCCCCATACTTGATTCCAATATATTTAAAAAATCATCCGAAAGCTCAAGGGAAAATTTTTCCCACAAAAGTTGAGGAGACGTTGGCTCACAAAAAACCAATATTGTGACAAATAGGTGTCTCAATTGTGCACTATTTTGATAAAACACAGCCTCTTGCATACACACAAACCATTCATCATCACTCTCCAACAATCCCCGTGCTATGCATGCTGCCTTGAAAGTAGGGTACACTTGGCTGTCAAAAGTACGTAGGTCATCAAAGGACTTGCATCCCGTGCACACATTAAGAAGCATACGCATGAAGTAGAGCTCACCAGCTGAGGGGGAAATATTGTACATACGACCTATGGTATTCCCCTTTTGTCTTCTAGTCCACCGCTTACTGGCTTTGTTCCAAACCAACTTGTCTGGCAAGTCACCATACAGCAAGTTGCTTGCGTCATATTGCTGACGTGTATGGCCAGAGAGGGGGAAAACCGGTGCCTGAAATTTTGCTACTCCTGCAAATTTTAAATTTTCACACCTCCCGCCCATCAAATCTTGGAAGATTAAGTACCTGCACCCTGTCCCCGTCGTGCAACCCGCACGCACCTCGACATGACCTTGCGTCGACTTTAGTTTCCCATTGTCTTCTTTCGGGTAAGTTGTCTTCTATTCTTTGCTGGCCTCACCAGCTAGCTTCTCTAGGCCGAGTCTAGACTGATTGTGGCCATGATGTCAATGGCAATGTGCAGCTGCTCACCATGGCTTGCAAGAGAAGCAGACAGAGGTTGCGAGATAGGAAAGCCAAAAATCCAGGTCAAGGCACAACGAATAGAGTGAGGGTCGAGGAAAGCGCTGGCATGGTATCGAATCGGCAACGGAAGACACTTTTGCAACATTTGCGAAGGAAGAAACAATGAGAAGAAAGAAGACTCCTTGTAGAGCAGCATGAAGAAGCGGTTGTAGATGCATGCATTCAATCATTGCCATCGGAGCAAAGAACACGAGCTGTAGTGTTACATTTGGTGGGAGCATTCGAGGCAGCAACATCAGACCATTCAAGTGATTACCAGTCTTGAGTCTTTGTAAGATTTAGCCTGCACCCTAAAGTTCGTAGAGTAATAACCCTACCAACACCTTGGGAGATGCACTCCCAAGAGGCGATGCTCTCTAACGTGAGAAATGGCCTGCACAAAGTGAAAGGGGTACACAGCTTAGATCAACTAGCTGCAAAGAGGGGGACATTAGCTATGTTGGTGTCCCCTAAAACAAATGAGAAACGGCTTGGGTGCACAATGTCCAAGATGTTAATCAAAAGGACCAACGTGGCTCTAGCAGTTAAACGTAGAGCAGAAGCAATGCACGATCATCCTGATTCAAGAAGTCTATGAGCTTCAACAGAATGCAAGAAAAGGAGAGACAGCCTAAGTGCAGAAGTCATTGCTATAGTGATGACGTTTTGGTAGGAAAATATGAGAGTTTCTCCAAATAGGAAGGACATCTATAAGAAGCGGATGGGACACATGTTGTTTGAGGAGAACATCATACACATGCTAGATACAACACAGGTTAGTGGTGCCTAAACCATCTCGATGGTTGTTTATGATTAAGCTTTGGGATAGTTTACTTGTTTTATTTCCTACACTAGGCTTGGACTAAATGTGATTGTCCTAAACTAGCCCGGTGATTGGAAGATCATGCAATCGTAGGCTGGTTCAGCTCAATCGCCAGTTTTGTGATTGTCCTGAACCAGCGTGGTTGAATAGATATTAGTTGTTGTTCAGCCCGGTGGCATGGTTGAGCAGAAATTAACAACAATATATTGTTATTTTACTAAACCAGCTTGGTGGTTGGAACATCATGCAACCATGGCTGCTTCAACTCAATCACCAGTTATGTGATTGTCCTGAACTAGCATGGTTGAACAGACATTAGTTATTGACAAGCCCGATGGTTGAAATTATTGTGTTTCTTAGTACTTAAATTTGTTAAATTTAATTTCTTGCAATTCGGGTCATATACCACTGTTAAATTGTGGAATTCAGAAATGAAAAGCAATATATTGTTATTTTCTAATGGTGAAATTCAGAAATGAAAAGCAATATACTTGTTATTGTCTAATATATGAAGTTGAGACCGTCACGCTAAACCATCCCGATGGTTGAAACTGTGATATGTCCTGACTCCTAAACCATCCCGATGGTTGAAATTATAACTATCCTAAACGTGTCCTAAACCAGCTCGGTGATTGAAATTGTGACTGTCCTAAACCAGCACGGTAGTTGAAAATTATTTTGCTTCATCCTATACTTTAATTAGAATGTGTTTTGTATTCTTGTAGTAGTAGCAAAAAGAGGGCTCATTCTTCTATTGTTCCCGCATGTTGGGTCAGCAGACGGAGTTGTATCTCAAGTTTGTGGATTAGAATCCAGACATATACTTTAATTAGAATGTGTTTTGTATTCTTTTAGTAGTAGCAAAAAGAGGGCTCATTCTTCTATTGTTCCCGCATGTTGGGTCAGCAGACGGAGTTGTATCTCAAGTTTGTGGATTAGAATCCAGACATTTCAATTAGGTAGAGGAGCTTGAGAATTGTAAGCCGTGGTATGCCAAGAGACTCAAAGATAGGAATGTCTGTTGTTACAAAACACACATAGACTTTGACCTGGCCGAGCAACCTATGAATGACTTGTGATCTAATCGTGTTGGAGCATTGCTCCATGGGGATGCCTCTCCAATGAATACGCAATTTGTAGGCCATCTGGATCCTCATCATGTGTTGCAATAGAGGGCAGGTTTTGTAGCCTAAGGTCTCTGTGGGAGCCAATGGTTTGTCCAAAGGGAGACTGTGAGTGGAACAGGATTGAATGAATTCATGGCACATACAAGCATTGTAGTTTGAAGATGAAGAAGAAGACATTCAATGTTTATCTAAATGAAATGAGGGAAGACAACCACGTTACTCTAAAACGGAGGAGATTTGAAAATTTCAATGTTGAAGGATTTGATAAAAAGAGATGGCTTTTGTCATATAAGAGCACCCAGCCAAGGGAGCTTGTAGGTCACGTGGTTCAATCCATCCCAAAATAGTAAGTTTTTTTATTCTTCCATGCCTGATGTCAATCTTCTTGCTGAATCACAAGAGTCTAGGTCATGCAATGCACTTACCATTTCTACATTTCAGATGATAGGGAATATGACACCCTATTTGTCTAGCATGCTTTTCTACTGCATTGGAAATGGCTGAAAAGGAAAAATCCCCATGCAAAAAATATAAAACATTGGATGTAGTCAGATGGTGCTGCCTCTCAATTTAAATCAGCACGTGGATTCTACTTCGTCTCAAGGTTCAAATCCCTAACCGGTCTAGACATGATGTGGAATTTCTTTGGGTCTAGCCATGGCAAGGGTGAACATGATGGATGCAGTGTTGTTATTAAGCAAGCTCTATTTAAACACCAATTAGCATGCCCTCAATAAAAACTCAATGATGCCCATGATGTTATAACATGGCTTAAAGCCGACCCCTCCATAGGCGCGCATTCAACATACAGTAAAAAAAGCCTTAAGAATACTATAGTACACAGAGTTTTCCATGGAGTGAAAATGGATGAAGTGCAAATGAGAAGCCGGCACAATTGCGAGAAAATTAAAGGAGTTCTTGGTTTGCATAGCATATGGGGCTTTTCAAACAACCAACTGATTAAAATGAGAAAACTTTCTTGTTTCTGTAGTGCGTGCATCATAGGGGATCATGACGATTGTGAGAACATTGCAACTTTGAAGACATGGGAGCGAGTTCAAGTTTTCCCTCTACGTTCAGATGGAGTGACAAACAATGGAGAGACAAACGACTCACCATAGTTTGGGGAGAGTTTCGATGACCTCATTAACTGTCTAAAAGAGGGGGATAACTTTGTGGTTGTTGCAGATTCTAGAAAGAAGAAGGAAGATGACCCATGCTTTCTATTGTAGTGCACAAAACCTACGTACAAGGTTGAGGAAACATTTAAGGATAATTCGGGAACCTATGAGAAGTGGGATGTAGTAGTTGAAGCTTTTTGGCACAAAAAAACATCCAAGAGAGGCTGCAATCATGAACTGCTACATAAGAGTCCACAAACATGTGTGCACTCTCATCTAGTAAGAGCTATTAAGTTCCAAATGCAACTTGTGCCACAACGAAAGAAGGGCAAGAGTGTCTTCAAATTGGATTTAGACATGCATGAGCACATCTTGGGGTGTCTTGGAGCGGTGGACGAGGACGACTGAGATACTACTAAGAAAATGTATGTAGTCTCATTACAGGGAAACAATATGTCCACTTGTCCTACAAAATTAAATTTGTATTGAGACAGCTTATTTTTAGTATATCCCAAACAACCACTGTGCTGGTTTTATTAAATTATTTTTGTAAATCCCAAACGATAAAACCCATGCTTGTTTTTAGTATATTCCAACAACCACCGCGCTGGTTTCCCATAACAAATCCACAGAACTTACAAATCCATTCATCTTGTAATAATAGAAGCAAACCACCACGGTGGTGGCTATTAATATCCTAGTGCAAACCAACCACCGTGCTGGCGAAAACTTATCATGTATTAATCCTACACTACTATCGTGCTATCCCTATACTACTACCATGGTATCCTAAAAGTTGTTGCATAGTAGTATACTAAAACAGTGCCCTTTAGAATGTTTATCATTTTGTTAACTGTCAGATTTCACCCCATCCTTTCTTTTAGTATATCCCAACAACCATCGCACTGGTTTCCCATAATGAATCCATTCATCTTGAAACAATAGAAGCAAACCACCATGCTGGTGGCTGTTCATATCCTAGTGCAACCAACCACCATGCTGGCAATAACTTATCCTTCACTACTACCATGCTATCCCTACACTACTGCCGTGCTATCCTAAAATTTGTTGCATAGTTACACTAGTTATAATTAACCGTTAAATTTCAACCACCGTGCTACTTAAAACATTTAAGTACTAACATGGAAGCAAGTCGATACAAAATCAGGTATTACGAGAACCATGAGAATATCCACAAGTTCAAAAAATGTCTGCAAGATTTTTATTATTTCAAAACACAATGACATTTTTCTTTTTCAAGGAAATTCCAGACTCTCAACTATCTTATCAACCTCTCTATATCAAGCATCTCCTAGCTCTTGAGGCCAGTCTCCTGCACAATGGCAGACCTCTTCACACACTTGGATTACACAATGCTTGCTTTACTTTGCTGACTTATACGCCCATAGTAACTCCACCTTTCGCTCAGGGTCTTCTTCATCCTACTCTTTGCACTCTATACATCTTCAAGCCTCTATCATGTCCTACCAAAAGAAACCTACATCATGAGCTTGAAAAGTACCTTAAAGGAGCAGGAAAAATAATAGCTAGGGAAATTAATACTCACCGTCTGTGCCGATGCCAAGTAATACACCCACCACCGAAGCATGTCCTCCTTGAAACTATTTTCCTCCTTCTCTAGGTCTGTTTCTACGAGGATGCCATCCAACATTGTTTTTAGATAGAACAAAAGCATTCCAAAGTCTTTTGGGTATGCCATAGATTCGTAGTAGGTGGATCAGTGTATAGAGTTTGGATCAGTGTACAAAGTTTTGGGGCTAGATTTTGTAATGGGCTCTTAGTTTTGTTTACACTGCACTTAAATAAGGAGAGAGTTCATTGAGCCCGACCTTCTCATTCTTCAGTCTCATGTTAGTTGTCTAATCGAAATCTTTTGTCTCGCATTAGTTGTCTAATCGAAATCTTTTGTCTCACATTAGCTGTCTAATCAAAATCTTTCGTCTCACATTAGTTCACTAATTGAAATATTTCAGTCTCACATTAGTGGTCTAATAGAAATCGTTCGTCAGTCACATTACTTGTTAAATCAAAATCTTTTGTCTCATTATTATCACAGCACTGGGGTGGATCAAGGACACTATCTAGTCACATAGCTGAGAAAACATTGCCCAAGTAAACTCTCGAGAAGATTAACAATTCAATAGATTACAATATCAAAGTCTCCTTTACTTCAGATTACATCTCAAGGACTCTTTGTTGAGCACCCTGATTGTAGGCTTGGCCCTTCTTGCTCCTTATTCCAAAATGGGGCTTGTTTTTTCCTACAAGGGCCTAGCCCCTCCCTACATGCAGCTTCCTCTTTCCTTGATTTGAGCTTCCTAGTTGCAGGCTTGGCCCTTCTTGCTCCTTTCCTAAAGGGGGCTGGTTCCTCCCTTTAGGCTCTTTTTCCTCGCAGTCAAGCTTGCCGAGCTCCTTGTCTTTAAGATCTTTTGCCCAAATGGCAAATTGAGCTGTAGCATCTATTTTCTTGTTGTAGATAGCTAAGCAGGCAGACACATTTGATCTGTCCATGACTTGGGCAATGGCAAATGGCATTCCTTACATAGCGATTTTATATGCACAAACACTCCAAAGCAAAAAATGTGTACAGGGTGGTAGCATGCACAACAAGACAAAGCACCCATAGACGTGCACACAGATGTATTTACTAAACTAAATAAAAAACTTATGGGCGTGTCTATTTACGCATCCATGTTCGCGTCTGGAGACCCGCGTCTACCAGTGCGTCTATATAGCAAACACATGTGCGTATAGATGCGCATTTAGATGCTTAAATAGATGATCTTATAAACACGTTTATAGATGCAAAAATAGACACTTGTCGAACAGACAAACGCGTTTATAGACGCACTGATAGACACGCTTTATTATATATTTTTTTAAATTTACAGAATGCTGTGTATGTTGTGTATGCTATATAGCTACAAGAATCCCATTTCCACATAGTGTAATTCAATTCTTACAGCCAACCGCATTTTAATTACAATTTCAAATAAAACATTACAACTCCAAAACGCAATAAAATTGAAAGCTCAAAAAGTTCTTGTATGTACATATAGCACGAAGCTAAGCCACGTCATGTGGCTTTAAATACAAAAAATAAGGAAGCTAAGCCACGTCATGTGGCTTCAAGTACAAAAAATAAGAGGAGTGTATATACAAGAGGCACGAAGCCAAGCCAGTGGCTTTAAGTACAAAAAATAGTAGCTAGCACTACTTGTATGACTAATCTATGTTCTCTAGGTCCTTGCTCCCTTCCACGCTACCTTCTGCACTCCCTTCTGCACCTCCTTCCTTGTCTTCCTCGTCGTCTTGTGCACGGGCCTGTAAACAAGGGACAACATATATCAATGTATGAAAAATCAAATCTTTACTTATAATTTTGGCATTATTTAATTACTTTCAAATACCTCAGGGGCCGCTCCAGTAGCCCGGGTACACTGCTCCTCAGTAATCAACCCGTCATCATAGAAGTGCCTCCATGTATCTCCTCTGCGATGGTGGCGGTGGTAGGCTGTCTCCACAGGAATAGGGTATATGCCCATGATCTCAAGCTGCAAGACGACACAATTTGTGGAGGGATTAGTACAAAGAAACAACCTCCTAATAAACTACATAAGCAATATAATTTGAGATCGATACTTACAAATTGGGCCTCCCATGATTCAACACCCCCTGCTCCAAAATGCGGGCTTCCATATTCCTCCATCTGGATCCTTCGTGCCTCCATGTGCTGCAGACTAGGGTCCTCCCTCGCTGACTTCATTGCTTTCTTCCACTCACGCTTGTGAGCGGTGTGGGGCGGGCCCCTTGGTGGTTGACCTCCCTCAAGCTTGGCAAGCTCCGCTAGTGCCTGCCTCTTAAGCGAAGATCTTTTATTGCCAAGTATCGTAACAATCTTTGACTTGGCCCATTTATCTGTGAACTGGCGATTGGGGGGGTTAGGATACCTAGAGCGAAAGGTTATATAAGTCCCTCCAAATAGAATCTCGGGGATCAGGTGAGCTGGAAGCACTTCCTGGCCACATGTTGAACTGAAGAAAAGGAAAAAAAATCTATTACTGATGAGCTAAGAAGAAAGGGGAAGGGAAGAGAGAATCGGGTTACTGTCAGAGCGCATCTATAGATGCGTCTGATTAACGTGTCTATTTTTGCATATAACAACGCATCTATAGACGCGGATGTTTATGTCTGCAAACAGGCTAGACCGTGTTTAGACACGCCTGTAGATGCGGTTTTAGATGCGCTCTGAGACGCGCCTATAGACACGCTTTGACAGACGAACTTTTCTAAAAAGTAGAAAAGGACATTGTGCCCGACACACAAACGTGACACTGATACCCATATCATGTGTTTTTTGGATACGAGAAAGTACAAATCCAAAGAGAGCAAACTTCCAAAAAAGATCAACTGCAAAAAGACTTACCTTGGATAGAGGTATGGAAGGTTCTTCTCCTTTTTCAAAGTTGCAGCTTCTCCTCCTTGTTCGCCCTCCTCTCCTTTAAGCTTGGAAGTAAGTGTGGGTGCCTTCCTCTTGAGTGTAAGCTTGGAAGCAAGTGTGGGTGCCTTCCTCTTAAGTGTCGAAACTATGGATCTGCTAATAACGAAGCAAGCAAGCCGTGCGAAGTATTAGTAATGTGAAGAAAAGCAAAGCGAGCGCGCTAAAAGTAGGTTTAAAAGCTGCATCTATAGGTGCGTCTAATAGCGTGTCTATAGGCACATCTAAATACACAGTGTAGACGCGGTCTTAGAAGCGCCACAGAGTTTAAAATTAAACATTTAAAGAAGAGCAAATTTTTTTGGGTTGTTTGTTTGTATGATGTCTTCATCTTCAACAAGTAGCTCTAGTGAGGATGAATCCCTCCGTATCCACCATCGTGAAATGTGGTTGGAGCAAAAACTCAAATGTATGTGTGATCGATGTCGAGGAAACATGTATCGTGCACGTAAGATTACACTCAATCACATCTCAAAGTATGGAGAATGGGATGTGACCGTAAACATGGTAAGTATTAAAGAGTTAAGGTTGATTGAGATACCTATGGGTGTTCATATGTTTGAGTTATGATCCCGTTTTAATTTGATACAGGATGCAGTGCCACACCCACATATGTTGCCCTATGCTCGCCGTGTGGAGGCGAAGCATCGGCGATATGAGGTGGGATCTTCAAGAGGTACCGTTACGGATGCATGGAGTGATGGTGATAGTAGCCCTCCACCATTACCTCATGAAGCTGTGGAGGAGGAGGTGTTTGATGATATGGTGCGGGATTTATATGTCCATCAAGGGAGGATGATAGCATGGAGCAGGATGATCTTTTTACTGTAGCATCGACTCCACTGTTTGAGGGGTGCACATTCTCTGTTCTACGTGCCTCCCTTGAGTTACTAAACTTGCAAACCATCTATGGATGGAGCAATGCAAGTTTGAATGCATTACTCAAGTAAGCTTTAAAGTCTATTTTGCAAACATGGTGAATTATGCTAGTGGGTCAATTACTCGAATGCTTTTCCTCATTTATGGTCTTCATGTGTAGGCTATTGTGTAAAATGCTTCCAAGGGAGAATAAATTACCGACCTCAAGAGATATGGCAAGGCAACATGTGACCTCTCTTGGAGGATTAGATTACAAGCACATCCATGCATGTGTCAACAATTGCGTTTTGTTTCGTGGACTACATAAGGATGCAAGAGAGTGTCCTACTTGTGGAGAGGCAAGATATAGAGCAGATCTCAAAACTTTGGATGTGCCTCATAAGGTTCTGCGACATTTTCCCATAATCCCTCGCATCCAACATATGTTCAAGTGCAAATCTATTGTAGAGCTCATGTCATGGCATTCCTCCCATCGATCAACCGCAAGTGGAGAACTCCCACGGACTCTCCTGCGTGGAAGCATATTGAAGACACATGGCCAAGCTTCAAGGAAGAACCTAGGAGCTTGAGACTTGGATTGGGTATGGATAGTGTGAACCCATTTGGTCTCAAAAGCACCTCTTACAGTGTATGGCCAGTGATATTGGTGAATTATAATCTTCCACCCTCTATGGCTATTAAGAAAGGACATGTTATGTTGTCCCTTCTAATTCTAGGGAAACATAAAGTCAAAAACCCTGATGTTTATTTGGATCCTTTGATTGACGAGCTAGAGATACTTTGGAGAGGTATCGAGGTGCATGATGTGAGCAGGCCTCCCTCATCATGAGACTTCAACTGCAAAAAAGCAGTCTTGTTGTGGACGATGCATGACTTCCTAGGCTATGGCGAGTGTTCAGGTAAGCATCGCACTTCTAATTATGAATAGGCAAAGGATGTGACACCCTAAACCCACCTTCAACTCTTAATTGCGTCTACTGTTTAGGTCTCACTACATCGAGTTACCATGCATGTCCTGTTTGTGGTCCTTCGCTAGTTGCCTCACGGGCATACGCATTGAATAAGGTCATCTATGAGAATCACCTTCGATTTCTCCCACCTGATCATCCTAGATATGTTGCCCCTTGGAATGAAGTCCTCCCACAATCACTCATTGTGGGAGATTGGATGAGAATTTGGAACGGTTCCACGACTCCTCCACCACTTGGCATGAGCCGCGGTAAGGGTTTGTAACTATTGTGTGCTATATTGGCTGGAAATAAAGATTACCTGCTAACACTTTATTTTGTTTAGATACTTCATCTTTTATCGTTTACCATATTGGTCCCACCTCAAGATCAATCACCTGCTTGATCCCATGCATATCTTCAAGAATGTGGCATCTACCATTTGGGAGCATTTGAATGGGACACGAGATTCCGTAGGCATAAGGAAGGATCTACGTACCATAGGGAGGATGCGTGAAGCTTGGCCACAAGAGAGACCAAATGGGCGTGTTTTTTTACCTCGTGCACCATGGATGTTATCAAAGCTAGAGATGGCGACGGTGAAGCGCGCTATTACTACAATTCGTACTCCCACTGGATGCATGAGGTGTTTGAAGGGAGCCTTTACAAAGAGCAAGAAAAGAGGTGTAGAGCAATTATATGGCTTGAAATCTCATGATTGGCACAAGATGCTCCAAGTAAGTATTTTATGTGCATAATATCTTTTTCCTTTCAAATTTGTGAGTGAATAATTATAAGCAACTAATCAACCACCTCCTCGTGGGTTCAGTTCATACTACCTACTAGCATTTCACGTAGTGCATCGAAGGACATGAAAGATTGTATTTACAAGATGGGCGAGCTTGTGAGGTACTTTACATGATACAAAATATGATGCGTATCAATGCTCCATGCAAGTTTGAATGCATATTGCTAATATGTTGTACTTTTTCATTTCTAGGTATGTGAGCTCAAAGGAAATAGATCCCACCACGCTTGAGAATGCTCGAGTTATGTCAATGGAGGTGGTTTGTTTAGTGGAGGAGACATTTCCACATTCTATTCTCACAAGCCAACTACATCTTATAGTGCATTTGGTGGATGAGATTGCTATATGTGGTACTATACATGCACGATGGTTGTTCTTCCTCGAGCGCTTCATGAAGACCTTGAAGGGCTTCGTGAGACAAAATGCAAGACCCGAAGGTAGCATGGCCGAGGGTTGGTTGGTACAAGAGTCACCTGTATATATTTTTGAGTTTCTTGTTGATGTGGATAGCTCTCTCCCATGACTATGAAGAGATGATGAAGACCTAAGGATGACCTCTATTGTGCCTCAAGGGAAAGGACGCAACAAAGTAATAGACATGGAGTTGCATAATAGTATCAACCTCTTTTGCGTGCTTAATAGTGATGTGATGAAAAGATGGGTGACAAGATACGAGGATGCAAAGGCAAGAAGACAAGAAGAAAGGGCCCTCTTTCGTACACACCATGGATCTCGTGTGCCATACCCTCAGTACCTAAGAGCACTTCCAAAGGATATTCATGTGGATTGGCTACTTGATGAAATGGAGAAAGCAGAGAAAGACAAGGGGATGCATATCACAATGGAAGAATGGGAGTATGCTAGGGGATGCATGAGCAAGGTCGGTATATACAATGTTATGCATAAGTTAGGAGCTTTCAATAATTTAGATTGCTTATCTAATTGATTTTTTCTTGGTGTAGTGCACTATGTTCAATGCTATATGGTGTGAGGGCAAGCATTTTCGAACACAACGGATTGATGATAAGAGAAACACACAAGATTACGGTGTCATTGCTAGCTTTGAGGGAGCCAATGGAGCCATGGATGATTATTGTGGCATAATCCAAGATATTATTATGCTTGACTTTCGACACTTCTTTGTGTATGTTTTGGATGTAAAGTGGTGGACGTGGTGGAAAGAGGCCCTAATGTAACAATCAAACGCCATGCAAGTGGCTTTGTAACTATTGACTCCACAAAGTTTTGGCAAAGTAGGAAGGACACACTAGTACTACCGCAACAATGTGAACAGGTATTGTGCACACATATAAAAATACTCGCTTTTAAATATTTGATGCAAGAAAAATAACATGATTGTATTTGTGTTTGAATTAGGTTGTCTATCAACCAATGGTGGATCATAATAGATGGTGGCATGTCATACTATTATGCCATGTTCCAAAGTGATGTATATTACATTTACTAATATGGAGCGTATGGAGGATGATCATGGCCATGGACGTGATGATGACCGTGATACGAGAGAGGAGGATGATCATGAGATAGGAGATACAGATATTGAGGCCATTACCCGTGAGGACGAGCCTACCATTGGTGATGTTGATTTCGATGAGCACATGAGTATCACAAGTAGTAGTGGGTTGAATGTATTTGTAGATCTAAACACTTGTTTGGATTTTGAAGTAGATAGTTTGGCAAGGGTTGATCTCATTGAGGATGAGATTGAACCGTAGCCCCATCATTGATATTGGCAAAACTATTTTACATATTGTCTCATTCTCCTCACCTCACTTAATTCTTGTATATGTAGGCTTGCAAAAAAGCATTGATGTTCTGTTAAAATTATGTGCTTTGGTAATCATGGGCAATGTTTGGAAAGCAATGATGTACACCAAAATCTCACTTTCTGTATTCTCTGGTTTGCGTCTATCTACACGTCTAAATGCGCATCTAATTCTCAGTGTAAACGTGCAAATAAACACGTTAATACATGCACAAATAGATGCGCTGATAAATGCGATGTTAGACGGGCCCGTATTTTCTCAGATTAAACGCGCAAGTAGACGTGTTAATACACGTGCAAATAGACGAGTTGTTAGATGTGCTTTTAGATGCACCTATAATTTTGCACGTCTACCAAGCGCATCTATAGTTGCTTTGTGTTGTTGTGATGTAGACAAGTCAGATACAACATTCATCTATGATGGGGGTATGGCAGACCATGCATTTTGGACCTTGTTACATAGCAAGATAGGCATTCAATTCAACTATTGTGGCCATCAATACCACACTCTTACTCTGTACATGATAAAGTTTTTTCTTGATTCCTTCCTCCCTCATCCTAAGGCTGTGGATGTTCTCCTTTACCTTCTCCAATTTTTGTTCACTCTGTGCAACAGCTTCATCTAAATCCCTCGGCATCTGTTGAAGCTGCGTAAATTGTTGAAAAACATCGTCATGGGCCATTTCCAAGACTTCCACTCTAGTTTGGAAATCTCTTAGGATGATGGATTGCTTTTCATAACTGTTGAAAGCCATGGCAAGCTCGTGCAAACATATATCCTAGTCTTCTTGCAGGGTCTTCTAGCTTGCTCTTTGGACTTCCAACAATGTTTCAAAAAAACAACCCTCACCGTGGCTGCAGCAAATTGCTCCACCACAGTCACTGGAACTTGCTCCACCATGGTGGCTGGAACTTGCTCCACCGTGGCTGCTCTTTGCATCCTTCCTCACCTCGAGAGATGCCTCGTTGTCTTCTCCCCCCAGCAACTCTCTGCCCCATCCTTCTTGGCCTTGAAGTTCTCTCACAGTTCCTGCATCACCTTTCTAGTTTCTGCATTCTCCCTTTTTAGCTCCATCATCTGGCCTTTTTCAATGTTCAATGCATTCTACATGTTGCAGAGCCGTTTGTAAAGACCCTCCTTTTGGGCTCTCTGATCATCAAGATCCTTTCGCATCTTTTCTAGCTCCTTGTCTACCATGTCCTCATCATTTCTCACTTCTTCGAGCCTATCTGGGAACTCCTTCATGTGCCTCTCTGCTTCTTCTCTTCTATGCCTTTCCATGTTGACCAATTTTGTATCGGCCTCAACTTGCTCTTGTGCCTGCAAGGCCCTCACTTAGGCCTCCTCTACCTTAGCTTTTGCACCTTCCCTGAGACTTTTCTCAAGTTGCATTGCCTTTGTTGCATCGGTGGCTTTCTTTTGTAGAAAAGTCACCTTATGGGACATCTTCTTATCGTATTGTTCAAAAATCCCTTTGAGGGTAGATGCCATCAGGTGCATTGCAACTCCAATGGACTGAGATGACAATTGGGATTTGCCATCCACACAATTCTTCAAGTTAGTTAACACGCTCTTGGAGATCGTCCTTGAGAAAGATACGTCATGTCCTTTCAGTTGCTCTACTACTGCTTGAGCCTGCCAAAACTTGCAGGTTCCTCTCGTATCAAGAAAGAAGTGAATGGTTTTCTTTAACACATCTTGGAGGTTGGTCGGCAAGCTCAAAATTTTGAATCCACCATCTTTACTAATCTAAGCATTGGGGTATATGTCTAGAATATCCAATCTCTTCCACTATTTCTCAAAGAAGTGTGCTTGCAAACTGCCTCCAGAAATTCCTAGAGCATTTTCAATCACGCTTTCATTGATGGTAATCTTTTAACCTTGATAGACTAGTTGCCCCTCCTTCACGTTCACCTCCTGTACCAACTTGGTGAAGTTTTGGAGAGCATCCAAATTGGGCTTTTGATGAGCGAGAGAGGAGCTCCCATATGTCACGATTTCAAGATCAAGGGAGGAGGGACTCTCACACTGTGTTGTAGAGGGAGAGGAAAGATTGTGTGAGGAGCTCTCGGACTGTGAAGGGTCCATTACGAGAGGGGATAGAAGTTGTAAGAAGAGTGCAAGGGAGATAGAAAAGGTGGAGAGGAATAGAAGATGAAACAGTGAAGGAAATGGAATAGTGGAGGCTTGAGTTTGTAGTCCGATTACAAGGGAGAAAGAAATGGTCGAGAGGGATAGAAGATGAAGTAGTGAAGGAAATGGAATAGTGGAGGCTTGAGATTGCAAGGGAGAATGAAATGTTCGAGAGGGATAGAAGAGGAAATGGTTAAGGGAATGGAATAGAAGTTTGTAGCCCGACTACACAATCAAGGTGAGAGCCACCACAGTGGTTGTAGCCCAACTATTGTCAAGGTGAGAGCCACCACAGTGGTTGGCCCGAATTTTGAATAATTCAAGGCAGCAGTACTGACTTGCATGGTAATGAATGATTAGAGGTGGTGGCATCTCATTAGGGGAATTTTGGACTCAAAAAGGGCCTCATAAGGAGTGGATTAGAAAAATGGATTAAGAACTAATAAGGCCTACAAAGGGTTCCATCACCCCATATGGGGACAAAAAAGTACATCTCCCTAGGCCCTTAGTGGTCCCAAAAGTGCAGCTCCCTCTCCTAGTTGGAGGGCCCCCCCACTCTCAAAAAATTAACTCTCTTTATAACCTTTAGGTGGTCCACATTCCCAAAAAGTATCTCACAGGTACACCCTAGCCCAAAATTTTCAAAATTTTCAAAATGGCCCAAAACTCTTCAATACCTTCCCCCAAACCATGCCTATGCACCAAATCACTTTTCAACATGTAAATCCTACTCCTTCTCACTGTAATCATGTTCCAATCCCACATTCATAGTCCTTCTATCGTAAGAACTTTGGAGGAACTTTGCAACACCCAAATCCAATTTCTTCTCATCATTTTGTCCCAAACTTGCTTCCATCGATCCTATTATATCTTTCCATTGTCCCAAACTTGTTTCCATTGATCCTATTCTATTCTTTGAACAAATCCAAGGCCTTATTTCTAAATCCCTCCCATGGCTCCATTAGAAGATCGCACCAACAAGCCACGAAAAAGCACCTTGCACATCGAAGTTGCACCAGAATATGCCATGACTCGTCAATGTTATGGCCACAAGGTTGTGGGCAAAGATACACTAGATCAATTGCGACAACAAGAAATAAAGTATGTCGACTTATGGAGTGTTGGTGGACTCTATCCAGTGGATCCTTTGATAGGTGCTCCACCTTTGTTTGAAAATGTGACAAGTTTCATTCAATACATAGGAGATGGTCTTCAAGGCCTACTGGGATATTGTAAATGCATCGGCCATTCCAATGTTGAAGCACACTTTGTGAAGGTTCACTTGTTGAGAATGGAAGGAGAGACAAAGATACTTAGAGATACCGTGCGTAACCTCCAAAACAACTAACCCAAGAACAAAAAAACTTGCTGACTCAGAAATTGCAAAAGAGAGGTCACAAGAGAGAATCACAAGATTAATAGATGAGAAGAACAAACTGTTGAAAAAGACTTGGTGTATCCAACAAGAGCTTGCTACATTCACTAGGAGATTGGAAAGGATAAAAAGAACCCCTCTAGGTTACAAGCATAGGATCAAGCCCGTGCAACCAATGGAGAGCTTGGCATATGGTCATGGAGCAAGAAAGCGCAGGGTGAAAGCTACAAGGTATGTATATTTGGACTATTTTGTAATTATGAAGCATTACTTACAAATGAGTCAATGAATTCTTTCTTCTTAGCTACACTCTTTACGGCACAAAGTTTGTTAGAGGAATGTCTTCTAATAACCTCTTCCATGGATTGACATGAAATATTACAAGAGGTTGCAACTGATTTAGAGAATCTTGTAAATCCATTGGAAGTTGTCCATGCATGTGATGTTGTTGCCATTAGTCGATAAGGGTACTTAGCTGTGTATAATGTCTTTGTAAATGCACTTCGAGGTCAAGGCATTAAGAATCCTCTATTGTCGAGACCAATATACGTTAGAAATGTAAAGAAAGAAACAAATTCTGCTGTTCAAGATTTGTTGGGTGGATTTATACACATCTCAGATTGGAAGGCACCAACAAGACAAATGTCCAACATAGCAAAGAGAAAGGATGACCAACTACCAAAGGGGCAAAGCAAGGACCAATAAACTTTGAGTACGCAGAGCATAATAATGTTTTTTTGGATGTACATAGGGTCCAAGATGCAATGGTGGAGATTTACAACATGAAAGCATGGGGTAGGTTAAAATTATATTGTTTAGAGAGCTGCAATTTTTATTGAAATCTTTTCTAATCATGTAAAACTTTTAATCTTTTAGATTGTGAAGGAAAGTTAGTATTCGTTATCAAATTGGATGAGTGTGAGGTTGTAAAAGGCCACAAGTTGGAGAGGGTTAGTATTACTTTGATGAAAAAAGCCACGTTTGAACTTCCTAAAGAGACACACTCATTCTTGAAATGGGTATTTAATAGATCTCCAATTCCAAGTGTCATAGATGTGCAAACAAAAGGAGAGTTGCTTCAAGTTGAAGGGTTCGGATCATTTAAAGTTGAATGGCACATGGAAAGAGATCTTAAGACATTGAAGTGTATGTTTGGAATGGAATTGAGTGCAAATGAGACATATCTGTGTCTTTATTGTATGCATTCACAACAACTTCGAGGCAGTAACATAGGAATACATAGATGGAAAGAGCAAATAAAAATAGGAAAAGACTTTGGGAATGCTAAAGATGTAATAAATGAAATCATAGATGATGATGCTAACAAATGGATGTATTGGAACAATGGAGTAATGAGCTACAACCAGGATGTTGTACCCAGCAGAGATCAAACCAATAAAAATTGGGATCCAATTTTAAACATTCCATTACAAAGAGTGCATTTCTGTGTGTTACATGCGGAGATGCAGCTCATTGATAAATTGCTTTACTTGCACATTGTATATGTATGGAACATGAAACCGGAGGAGAGAGCGACATCATGTATAGCAAGGGTCAAAGCTTTACTCTTGAGCATGGGCCCGGGGGGGTCACTATGTATAAACCCTCTATACCACGTGCGTTCAAGGCCTATTTCTAAAATCCCTTATCTGTAAAATTTTCATTAATAAAATGTACCCCTTTTCTATACAAAATTGTAAAATTTCCCCAAAACTATTTTAAATAGTCCCTTATGTATATTTATTTCTGTAAATTTTAGAAATAAAAAATATCCTTCTGTTGAACTCACGTGATAGGGTTACATATGATGAGTGACCCCCCCGAGAGCATGGGTCTACATGGGGGGAATGTAAAGCTAATCAAAGATGCACAATTGTCATGAAAATCATGACATCTTTCAAATAAAGTGTCCATGAGAGGCTCTAAGGCACGAAGGTTTTGTTTTGCAGTCCTACAAGGATGACTATCGTATTCAATCAATCGCACTGGCCGCCATACAAGAAGTAGCAGAAGTGGCTATAATAACCCTTCTTGAGGACACAAACTTGTGTGCAATCCATGCCAAGAGGGTTACAATCATGGCAAAAGACATGCACCTGGCAAGGCAGATCAGAGAAGACCCACAACTTAGGCCATAGATCAGATTTTTTATTGTATTCACTATGGACACCAATTTTGGTTGTCAAAAGCAATTTTGTGCAAAGATGGTTGTAAATATTTTTTGTAATAGAATACCTTTGGAAACTATGTTTCTTTTAGAATTAATTTGCATCCGTGCAGAGTTAATTTAATATTCTTTAAATTTTTTTAGTTGTTAATAATATATTGGGAAAATTAATGAAATTAATGAAGGTGTCTTTAAAGAGTCAAATTTGGGGCCTAAATCATTGTATGTTGAAGGTGTTAGTTAATTTGGAAGTTCATAAAGTGCTAAAAAACACAAAATGAGAGGTGCCATGATGTGTGTGTGTGTGATGGGGGATGCATCCCCATTAAGAAAAAACAAAATAGAACCCTTGAGGGGGCCTAGTGCGCACAAGTGTGACTTAGGGCCAGACGGGGGCCCCGTCTGGCCCTGAGTTGCACCTGCATGCACCAGGCCCCCTCAGGGGCTTTTTTTTTGTTTTTTAAAAATGGGGATGCATTCCCCATATATACATATATTGTGTGTCTGATGGGTGTGTATGTGTGATGGGGGATGCATCCCCCAAAAAAAACCTAATATCTTATTTTTCAACTTCTCCCTACATGGTACCTCTATGCATTCCATGAAAGTTTTAATCATTCCATAACAATGAAAATTTCACACATAAAACACAAAAGGGGGTTGCATATATAGCATGTGCAACTAAGTAGGTATTTAAAATACCCCTATTTTTTATAATTTGCTTTTTTATACATAATTGCATCTCCCCTTGATATGTGTACATATTTGGATGCTAGATTAAATCTCTCCTCTAAAAATTTTACAAGAATTAAAAACATTGAATTGGTATTTTTAAAATTCCCTATGTACGTAAACTACATGTAAGCCCGAGGTAAGCCCCCTATTAAAAATACCCTCTTCCATCAACTAAGGTGCTATGCTGAATCTTTATAAGGTGACCCCAACTAGCTCACAATATCCTATAAGCTCTAATAATGAATAAGTATGATACAAGCTTCGACATTCTACAAATGAATTATAGTGAGATTTGGTAAGTGTTGTAGCACTTATTTTTGTAATATTGAAACGACATGAAGGCACAACATTTTACACCATAAGGGCCTACATCTTCAATTGTATATAGCACCCCTTAGCCTCAATTTCCATAAGTCAAAACCCAATTTCCTATGCTAGGATTGAGTTAGTCATATTCTTGTTCCCTATCCAAATTTGATAATACACAAACACCGACCAAGTATATGTGTGGATTATTGCCATCTCCATGTGGAATTATTGGCATAAGTGAGCTTGCCATCTCAATCATGGAGCATATATTCTCTTATTTTACATTATTCCTTTCAACTAACCATGCACATAACTAAATTAGCCACTATATTATTGTTGTTCTATTTTCCTCCTAGGTTTGGGATGCAAAATATTCCTAAATATGGAAGGGTTTGAGATTTTACTTGTAGAATTTCTTCCTTCCATGCAGCTCTTTAAGCTTTTGGACCATAACACATCTATTGCTTCATTCCTCCACCACCTCCAATTGATGGTCTAGGTGCCTATCAATACACAAGACCATGCCACTCTCTTTGAAATGCCACTCCCCTCCCATCCAAATTTGTGCATCCAATTTAACCTTATGTTGCTATCTTGATTAGAGTTCATCGGCAATCTTGTTTATTCATACAACTCGTAACTTGAAGAATTCTTGAAACCTTTGATAAGGGAATGCACTTTTCTTCAAAATCAACCGTATATTTAAATTAAGGAATTTCATAGTATCATTGCCATTTAGTAATTTCATGGTATCATTTATAATTAATCTTGTCTATTCATACACCTAGTAACTTGAAGAATTCTTGAAACCTTTGATAAGGGAATGCACTTTTCTTCAAAATCAACCTTATATTTAAATTAAGGAATTTCATAGTATCATTGCCATTAAGTAATTTCATAGTATCATTTATAATTATCCACTTTTGCAGTTCATCAAGTTCATGTACAGTACTCTCCCTCTTGCTCTAGCCTCACGTCCTACTTGAATTTTTTATAAAAAAACAAGCCCTACTTGATGCAAATTTTGGAGAATACAAGAATACACTAAAATCCAAGAAATTAAAGTTAATTATACCACAAAACACCACCCATCTGGAAAACAAGAGAAATATATATTAAAATTTGATGTCTATACAATTTTTCTTGTATATTGCATCCAAGGATTACGATCACATTTTCACGTTTGCGTTAATGGGTTATTAACATTCATTAATTACTCTTCCAAGTAGCATGAAAACAACGTGATCACATTGGTTAGGAAAAATCACTAGTAAACTGGATAAATGTACCACCAGTACCCGACACTACCGGTGGTAGAATTAATATTCTCGATGGTAATATTAATTATCTTGGTAGTATAACAATATATTACTTTTCATTTTTGAATTTCACAATTTCAGTTAGTAACTGCTGTTTGTCTTGAACGAGCACCGGGCTGGTTTAGTACAATCACATTAAGTCCAAGCCATCCCGGTCTAGAAATAGTGGTATATGACCCAAATAGTAGGAAATTAAATTTAACAAATTTACGTACTAAGAAACACGATAATTTCAACCACCAAGATGGTCAACAACTAATGTATATTCAACTACATTGGTTCAGGACAATCACATAACTGGTGATTGAGCTGAAGCAGCCACGATCGCATGATGTTTCAATAGGCTAGGCTAGTTTAGAAAAATAACAATATATTGCTTTTCTAATGCAAAATATATTGCTATTAAGTTTTGCTCAACCATGCCACCGGGCTAGTCAACAACTAATGTCTGTTCAACCATGCTAGTTCATCATAATCACATAACTGGTGATTCAGCTGAACTAGCCATGCAACTATTCCAACCACTAGGTTAGTTTAGCAAAATAACAATATATTGTTATTCTATTGTGAAATATATTGTAGTTAATTTCTGCTCAACCACACCACTGGGCTGGACAACAACTAATGTATGTTCAACCACGCTGGTTCAGGACAATCACATAACTAGTGATTGAGCTGAACCAGCCTACGATTGCATGATGTTCCAATGACTGGGCTGGTTTAGGACAATCACATTTAGTCCAAACCTTGTTTAAGAATGAAAGAAGTAAAATATCCCAAATCTCAATCACAAACAACCATCAAGTAGGTTTAGGCACCACTAACCTTCGTTGTATCAAGCATGTGTATGATGTGCTCCTCAAACACCTTGCATCCCGTCCACTTTTTACCTCCTTTCTAGTTGGAGAAACTCTCATATTTTTGTGCCAAAACATCGTCACTCTAGCAATGACTTCTGCACTTAGGCTATCTCTCCTTTTCATGTGTTCTGTTGAAGCCCACAGACTTCTTGGATTGGGATGATCGTGCTTTGCTTCTGTTCTACGTTCAACCGCTGGAGCCATGTTGGTCCTGACTCCTTCGGATTGACAAGAGTCTTTGACATTGTGCACCCAAGCCATTTGTCCTTTGTTGGAGGGGACACCAACATAGCTAGTGCCATACTTTTTGCAGCTAGTTGATCTAAGTTGTGCACCCCTTTTACTTTTTGTAGGCCATTTCTCAGGTTAGAGAGCATCGCCTCTTGGGCATGCATCTCCCAAGGTGTTGGTAGGGTTGTTACTCTACGAACTTTATGGTGCAGGATAAATCTTGTGAAGACTCCAGACTAGCATTCACCTAAATGACCTGATGTTGCTGCCTCAAATGCTCTCACCAACCGTGACACCACAGCTCGTGTTCTTTTCTCCAATGGCAATGGTCAAATGTGTGCATATGTAACCTCTTCCTATTGTTGTTTTGCAAGGAGTCTTCTTTCTTCTTATTGTTTCTTCCTTCATAGATGTTGCAAAAGTGTCTTCCATTGCCATTTTGATGCCATGCCATCGCTTTCCTTGACCTGCAATCTATTCCTTGTGCCTTGACTAGGCTTTTTCATCTTTCCTATCTTGTAGCCTTTGTATGCTTCTCTTGCAAGCCATGGCGAGTTGCATGTTTCCGTTGATTCCATGGCCATGATCAGTCTAGAATAGACCCAGATAAGCTAACTGGTGAGGCAAGAAAATAATATAAGACAACCTACCCGAAAGAAGACAATGCCAAACCAAAGTCTATGCAAGGTCACGTCGAGGTGCGTGTGGATTGCAAGGTGTTTGTAGAGCAAGGACAGGTTACAGGTACTTAATCTTCCAAGATTTGATGGGTGCGAGGTGTGAAAATTTGAAATTCATGGGAGTAGCAAAGTTTTCAACCACCGCTGGTTTTCCCCCCTCTTGCAATACACATCAGTAGAATTGGATATCCCAAACAAGCGGAATGTGACCTAAAATGCTTCAAAACATAAATAGTCCAAAAGGCATGCTATCGGGTTTGATGCTGTGTATTATGAAATTCAATGACCTTTGGCATGCTTATGAGCAATATAGCAAGCAAGTGCATGGAAAAAGAAACAATTTGAAATTGTAAATAGTGTTGCATTTATTAAAAGATCTTTGCATATGCACAAATTGTACATTTTCAACTTCTTCCATTTTAGGGTGAATGTAGATACCAATACCAACAACTATCAATGTTTTAAGACCACCATGCAGTAGTCCCACTAGTTTGGATTCCAAATTTGGTTTTCAACAAATCAAAAAAATGTTATGGACTGTGTCCTCGAATGGGTGTGCATCACTTTAGCACAACATTGGAAGCCCATTAATCCATGCTTAATGTTCTCATATATGTGTATCCTTAGGTTGAGGAGAAGCTCATGTAGTGTACTTTTGAATGATTACTTGGTTGCATGTATGTACAGAATAAAATTTTGATGTTTTTGAATACATTGCTATATCCTATAGTCTTCAGGATGCATGCTTCACATGCACGTAGCACTTGTAATGCTTTAATAGTCTTGTTTTAGATACTTATTTTTTGGTCTCATGTTCAAGTTTGGAATGTGTACTACAACTTGAAGACAAAGTTCGCCAAATTTCGTTGAGCAATGCATAAATTATGGGTCATGCAAGATACCTATATACAAAAAAGTCCCTAAACCTCACCAAAAATGGCTACACCCAAGCAAACAATGACCCTCTCACAAGAGAGATGAGTCCCAGTGTCTAAAACACAAAATAAAATAAACATTAATAAGTTAAAAAAGGCTGAAGCACACAACTCTTGCAAGAGAGAGGAGTGCTAGTCTAAAACACAATACAAAACAAACATTAATTAATAAAAAAAGACTGCAGCACACAACTCTCACAAGAGAGATGAGTGCCACTCTAAAACACAATACAAAATAAACATTAATTAATAAAAAAAGACTGCAGCAGACAACTCTCGCAAGAGAGATGAGTGCCTATCTAAAACACAAAACAAAACAAACATTAATTAATTAAAAAAGACTTCAACACACAACTCTCACAAGAGAGATGAGTGCCAGTCTTAGACAAAAGATAAGAAGTTAGCTATGAAGGGTGGGTGAACTAGTAGGTAAGGTAATAAAAAAGGTAACATAAGCAAGTCGGAGGTAGGCAAGGTTAGCAAGCAGGTAGCTGAGGTGGCAAGAAAGGCAAGTGGTAGTATTTGTATGAATACAACAAATGGAAGTGGGTCCTATTTTTTTACTGCATTTGTTCATAGGAATACACTATAGTTATTCATACAAATAAAGCTATTCATACAAATACTACATTATTCGTACAAATAAAATGGGAAAAAAAGGCTTATGCATTTTACATCGCAAAAACGCGAATTTGAGAATTTTTTTTGAATTTAAAAAAAAAAGGTAAATTAATGCAACTTAGGTAATGTCAGTTTATATTCTTGTATAGCACCTATGACAGAGTGATCTCTCCATGTACATGTTGTAAACGAGTCCCTGCATACACCATTAGTAGATTGAGACAAGCATGGTAGTCTCATTACCTACCAAATATTCTCTTCCTAGCGTATGTCATGATGTGTTTGTCAACCCTCATCTTTATGCATAGTACACGCACTCCTTGATGAGATCAATTGAGTCTTCATTGGAATCAAGATGTGCAAATCATATACAAGGTAAGTATATGGTGGTAGCAGTTTCAACAGCGAGGATACCAGGTACTAAAAGTCTACTTTGGCCATAGCTCTTGTCACCAACTCATGGACATGACACCTTATTTGTGCAGCATGCTTTTCTACTGCATTGAGAATGGCTGAAAAAGGAAAACCCCCATGCAAAAAATATAAAAAAACATTGGGGGTGGTCAGATGGTGCTTCCTCTCAATTTAAATCAGCCCATGGATTCTACTTTTTACCAAGGTTCAAATCCCTGATGGGTCTAGACATGTGATGTGGAATTTCTTTGGGTTTGACCATGGCAAGCATGAACATGATGGATGTGGTTCTGTTATTAAGAAATATCTTATTAAACAGCAATTAATATGCCCTCAAGTAAAACTCAACGATGCCCATGATGCTGTAACTTGGCTTATAGCCAACCTCTCCATTGTGGGGGTTAAAGGTCAGTGTGCCTTTACCCTAGTTATGTACAATACTCAAACACATATATAAATGAATGAAAAAGAAGATTAGGGTGGTTCTGCACCCACCAAAACTTGTGTGGCTCTCTGTCTCTCTCTCTCTCCTTCTTCCCTTCTTGCTTCCGTTGAGAGCACTCTCAACTGGTATCAGAGCCCAGGTGATCTAGCTAAGCGTGCGTGAATGCTTGAAGCTCAGTAGCTCTGCGGGAGGAAGGAGAAGCTCTGTGGGAAGCTTTGTGGGTGACTTTACTTGCATCCGAGTGTGTAGAGACCTTGGAGGAACCTTTGGAAAAGTCACTTTGGTTTTGCGAAGTGGTTTTGAGAGCCTGTTAAGAGTTTTCAAAGAAAAAGTCGTTTTTTGAGCTTTTCCCTGTTTCGTTCGATGACAGAGACTCCATATTGACTTGTAGAGGCAACTATTGCTTGCTTTTGGTGTCCACTTCACTTCAGGAGCTTGGAAACACCTTCATTCTTGAATCTGGGATCATTTCATTGGATTTCTGACTCACTGTGTTAGTTTCTGCGTTTTTTGCCTGGGTGTTGGAACTCTAGTTTGGAGCAAGCATTTGCAGATCTGTCAGTTCCGGTGGACTCAGGAGGTCCTAAAACTTCTATGTTTCTCATCATTCGCACTCCAATGGAGTTTACAAACAGCAATGTTTCCAAAAACGTTTTTCAGTCCGTGTGTTGGACCCAGTGATTGAGACCACGGTTTCCAAAACCGTCTATCCCATTGCGTTCCGGACGCCCAAAAACCCCTACCTGTCAGTTCTTGCACGATTCGGTGGAGGATTTTCAAAGTTATAGATCTCTGTGTATTCGATTTCGTCTCTCTGTTCTGCATTTTTCATTCTAAGGTTTTGAAACTTTAGATTTATGCCACATGGCAGTGGATAAGTATTGACTCCCATTTCTCACTCATTGGTTGGGATTTTGGAGTTCTAGTAGAAGAGAGATATTTGCATATTTTCTTGCTGGTCCGATTATGCAATGGTGCCCATGTTTTGAGGCATCTCAGGTTCTATTTTCAATAGCGGTCATTACCGTGGGACTATGATTTCTTGAGCATACCTTATGCAGTTCACTCTGGTTGCAGTTTGAGTAGTGTGCGCTCATTCGTGGTGTGCATTGGGTTGCAGTGGATGATTTATAGGCCATTTGGATGCATTGCGGTCCTTATTGGATGCGCTGATAGGCCCAAATTGCCTTGTGGGATGCTATTTTTATGGACGCTTTGCACATGGATGCTATTTTATGCTGAGGGACAGCTTTGACACATTGCAGGTGATGCACTGATAGTGCTATGCTCTCTTGGATGAGATATTATTAATGCATATGCCAGTGGATGGTGTTTATGCTTGAGTCATTTGGCACTTATTGGCATTTTCTTTTGGGCCAGATTTGCTCATATGGATGCATAGTATATGCACATGAGTCAGATGCATCTTTTGATGCTTTGAGCTTTGAGTTTTGGTGATATTTCAATCTATTGTGGCATACACATTTGGGTGCACCTGGTATTTGGTGTGATTCTCTCTTGCAGGCACTAGCATTTGGGATTTTGTTTCATTTGCATCATGGCATCCTCTTCCATGTCTGAAAAGGAGTTTTTTAGCATTAAAAAGTTTGATGGGACAAACTTTTCTTTGTGGAAAGAACAAATAAGGGATGTGCTTATTCAAAAGAAGCAGATTAAACCCTTGGCAGGGATTGAAGCTAAGCCTACAAATATGTCTGAGGATGATTGGAATGATTTGGATGCATTAGCAAAGTCTACTATTAGACTTCATCTTGCAGAGTCAGTTTATTTCACAGTAGTAAATGAGCAGACTACGGAAGATTTGTGGAAGAAACTGTGTGCCACTTATGAGAAGGAAACTGCCTCTAATAAAGTTTACCTCATGAAGAGGTTGTTTGAGCTGCAGATGAAGGAAGGGGTCTCCATTTCTTCTCACTTGAATGAATTCAATATTATTTTCAGCCAGCTTCAGGCTCAGAAGATGAATTTTGATGTGGAGACTAAGGCAATATTTCTCTTATGTTCATTGCCATCCTCATGGGATACCTTCCGTACAGCTATCAGTAACTCTGCACCTAGTGGAGTACTGAAATTTGATGATGTTGTGGGTAGCTTGTTGGCCGAGGAGATTAGACGGAAGTCTATGGATGGCAACAAGCAGGATGCAGCCTTAAATGGGCAAAGGGGCAGATCACAGTTCAGGGGGAAGTCCCAAGAAAGAGGGAAGTCTCATAGCAAATCCACTGTGAAGACATGGGAGTGATTTCAAGTTTTCCTTCTACGATCAGATGGAGGGACAAACAATGGACAGATAAACAATGACTCACGATAATTTGGGGCGAGTCTCTATGACCTCAATGACTATCTATAAGAGGGGCACAAATGTGAAGACATGGGAGCAAGTTCAAGGTTTCCCTCTATGCTCAAATGGAGTGAAAAATAGTGGAGATACAAACAACAACTCGCCACAGTTTGGGGAGAGTTTTGATGACCTCAGTGACTGTTTGGAAGAGGGAGATAGCATTGCAGTTGTTGCTACCCTGGGGAGAATGAGGAAGATGATCATACTTTATGTTGTGCACAAAACCTAAGTCCAAGTTTGAGCTAGAATTAAAGGATAATAGGGAAAAAACCTATGAGAAGTGGGATGTAATAGTTGGAGCTTTCTGGTTTTAAAAAAAACATCCAAGAGAGGATGCAATTACAAATTGCTACATAAGAGTGCACAAATATTTGTGTACTCTTATCTAGTAAGAGCTATTAAGTTTTAGATGCAACCTATGCCACAAAGAAAGAAGTGCAAGAGTGTCTTCAAATTGGATTTAGACATGCATGAGCACATCTGGGAGTGTCTTGGAGCAGTAGATGAGGATGCCTGAGATAGTACTAAGAAATGTAGTCTCATTGCAAGGAAACAAATTTCCACTTCTCCTAGAAAATGGAAAATGTATTTGAGACTATGGTTCTTTTAGTAAATCCCAAACTAACCACCACACTTATTTTTGTAAATCCCAAATGATAAATCCCATGCTTTTTTTTAGTATATCTCAAACAACCAACATGCTAGTTTTATTAAATTGCTTTTGTAAATCCCAAACGATAAATCCCATGCTTGTTTTTAGTATATCCCAAACAACCAACACACTGGTTTTATTAAATCCCATAGTCAATTATTTTTAGTATATCCCAAACAACCACCGCACTGGTTTTATTAAATTGTTTTTGTAAATCCCAAACAATAAATCCCATGCTTGTTTTTAGTATATCCCAAACAACCACCATGCTGGTTTTATTAAATCCCATAAAGAATCCACACAACTTATCTCTGATTTTAGACTCTTGAATTTTGGATGTTGTATAACAGACTCCAATATTTTTTTCATAAACACTTCATCCATAGCACCATAGTGTTCATCATGGATAGACATGAGTTCTGAAACACTCCTACAAGCTCTCACTTGACACTTCTAGTAACCACTTTTCTTGGATATTTCATCCATTGGACACAATTTCTTCTTACATAGTCTTGGACCCATTGGAGTATCCTTCATGAATGATAATGTTTTTTCTAACTTTTTGATCTCATCCTAGAGCTGTGTTTTGTATTTGTAAGTAAATTGCATTTATAGTGCTCTCTCCCAATTGAGCATCTAATGTTTGAACCTTTACTTGGAGTTCCTGATTATTCTTCTCTATGCCATCATATGTAGATAGTTAAACACTTGTAGCTTGCATAAATGATACCAAATGTTGATTCCAAGCCTCCAACATTGCGATCCTTTTGTCTCTTTCATTAAGCAAATATTGATATTGGCTGTGAGGGCTACTTGCTCCATGACCAATCAACCTTCGACAATATTCTAACAAACTATTCTCACCCTTACATAGGAACTTATTAAGCTGGTCAATCCATGGAATTGAGGATTCTGACAAGTTTGTGGATTTATTGGATATATTTTCCCTTCTAACCACAAATCCATATGTGTTTTTCCTTGATTTTGAAAAGCTACTAAATCACTTTCACTTGCTAAGAAGTATTCATTCCTCTTTAAAAATGGTGCATTCTCTGCATCTATTTGGAAATGGATATCCACCTTTCTTTAATTCTGAGTAGCTTGCATGATATCATGCACTTTCCACCTAATATAATGTAGCATTGACTTCAACAAACAATATACAAACATGACATGTTTTAGAAAAGTATCAAACCTAGCAAAAAGGAAAACCCCAATTGCATGCAAAATCTAACGATTGAAATCTACAAATTCAAAAAAACATTTACTTATCATTAAACATTGTTAAACTATTTGAATAAACAATATCTTACAGGGATCTTTGATGAAAAAACGTGATCAAACGTGTCCTCAATGGTCCCTCTTGTAATCCAGGATGTTGAAGTTGATGGATTTTTCTCCAAAACTAATTATATGCTTCCAAACAACTCCAAATCTATTTCAAACCATCTTCTATAAAAAACCTCAATAGTAAGATTTTTACAACAAACAAATATTTTTTCCTCTTCAAATCATGTATTAAAAGAAAACAACACAATTGCCAAAACAAACTATAAATTAACTGCTTCTTCAATGTTGCATCATAAAATCTCGTTATTTTCATTGTCTTGCATTGTTCTAAAGGTTTTCTCACCTGAATCTCCATGCAGATTGCTTTAATAGACCCTAATTTGAGTTGAAAACTAAAAACATTTTAAAACTACATGAATGATGAACAGTACTTGATTCTTGGATCAAAGTACTATGAAAGAAAAATGTGATCAAACTTGTCCCTCCCAGCAGTCCCAAATGTGTCCCAGGATTGATGAAGTTGATGGTTCTTACTTCAAAATAAATTATATGCTCCCAAACATCTCAAAATCTATTTCAAGCAACATTTTGTAGAAAACTATTGATAGTAAGAGTGGAAAAGACTCATTTCTAATGGAATTTCTTACAAAACAAACAAAATTTTCAACGTTTTCAAACCATGTAATAAAACAAAACAACACAACTACACAAAATGGACTATGAACTAACTGTTTCTTCAAAGTTACATCATTAACAAACAAATCTTGTCATAATCACTGTGTTGCATTGTTCCAAACATTATCTCAATTGAACCTCCATACAAGCTATCTGGATGGACCCCAAGCCTTCACAAATGGTTTGAAATCATGCACCCTTAGAGATTGCACCAGGGAAAGTGACTAGTATTGAGAGATGGGCAAAAGAAAGATTGATTTTCATGCATCAGCAACTGCAATGCCTAAAAGTCAATCTTCTTTAATCCTTTCTCACATCAAAAGTAAGTGTGCTGATGGTGCCACATGCAACAGTATGGTGCCCCGCATCATGAAAAAGTTGAATTTAAAATGCAGTAGGCGTTCCTCCACTCATATCAAGGTAGCAAATGGAAGACGACTCGCCACCCTGGAAGTCATTAAGGATTTTCCCATCACATTCGATGGGTTGACCACCATGGTCACTGTCTATGTGGTTGATATAGAAGATACTGGAAGGAGCTATCCGGCCATACTAGGTAGGCCATGTCTAAGAAGGATTGATGCAATCAGTTATCGGAAGACCAGACACATGTCTTTTGGTGATTCAAAGGAGAATATTCCTGTCCAGCCTGGTGCAACAGAGTTGGAAGAAGAAGAGGAGCTATGAAGTGCGACTGATTCATCTACAATTTTCGAGTCTCTTGAGGATTTAGATGGAGAAGAGGCCTCTGAAGAAGAAATTTATATAATGGATGCACACCCTGCATCATAGCCTGCAAAGAAGGTAACTGCCACTCCTCAACAACTAGCATGCATGCTTTCCCCTGATCTCACCTTCGATGAAAACAATGCCTTCCGAGAGATGTTCAAAGCTTTTCTTAATCTCTTTGCAACTAGTTACCATCATCTCCACCATGTGACTGCCATAGAACATGAAATAGATCTAAAACCAGATGTCAAGCCAGTAGCCCATAACTATAGAAGATTGGGGCTCATTCAAACTGATGCATTGTGCACAAAAGTGCAAAAGTTAGTAGAGGATGGGTTCATTGTTTTGGTTCACAATATGGAATGGGTCTTGCCTATATTCATTATCATGCCCAAGAAGAAGAACAAGTGGTGGGTATGCATCAACTACAAGAAGATCAATGCTACCACCAAGAGAGACCATCACCCCTCTCCCTTTCAAGACATCATCCCAAAGACGGTGAGTGGCCAAGAGATGTACACTTTTTGTGATGGCTACTCTATGTTTTACCAAATCAGAATTGCAGTGAAGGATGTCTATAAGACTACGTTTGCCACCACTTGGGAAACATTTTCTTTCAAAGTGATGCCATTCGGCCTCACAAACGCTCTGACCACATTTCAACGGTTCATGCAAATGGTGTTTGCCCCCTATTTGGGGGATTTCTTGGAGGTATTATTAGATGATTTTTGTATTTTCTCAACACAAAGTGAGCATGTCATGAAGGTCCGGATGGCTTTTCAAAGAATCCATGAAGCAAATGGTAGCCTTTAACCCTAAGAAATGCACTATTGAAGCCACCCAAGGGAGGTTACTAAAGCACATTATTTTTGTAGACAGTATCAAGCCAGATCTAGAAAAGGTAGAAGCAATCCTCAAGCTTTTCCCACCTACCACCAAGCGTCAGGTGCATTCCTTTGTCAATTTGGCTGGGTACTACCGATGCTTTATTGATCAGTACACTCCCTTGACACGTCCAATGACCATGTTGTTGAAAGACAGCATAATTTTCTCTTGAAATGAATATTGCAATCAAGGGTTTGTGCAAATTAAGAGTTCCCTTTCTTTTGAGCCCATCCTACGCAATCCTAATTGGTGGTCCAAGACCTTCTATATCAACCTTGGGTTTGGAGAGCACAAATTAGTCGACATCCTACTCCAGCAAGGGGAAGACTGGTTCATGTATCCTATTTGGTTTTCTTCATGACAAATGCTGCATATCGAGCAGTGCTACTCAGAGGCAGATAAGCATGCTTCGTCTTTGGTGTTTTGCATGAAAAGTTTAGGTGCTATGTGGTGGGAATACTGTGACGCCAAAAATTGATATTTTTAACTTGGCATTGATATTGTTTTTCTCTATGTTTGATAAGAGTTTGAGTATCAAGTGATAGCCTAGCGGCTCTCACTTATTTCTATTTTCTATGATATTGTATGGGATTGAGAGGATGAGTGGAATGGCTCATTGTAAATACCATAGGTATGAATTATAAATACCTTGGTATGGGGTGAGAGTTATTTGTGTATGGGATATTATGAGTTTTTTAGAAAATAGGAAGAGTGAGTCATATAAAGAGGTGGGCTCATGTCCATGTGTTCCAATAATATAAGAGAGGCCACATGCCAAGCGTGTGGCAGGCATGTGGAGTTCTCTCTCTCTTGAGTGTCTCTTCCCTTTTCTTTCTTTCAAAGCCTTAAAAGTTCTTTCTATTCGGCTGCTCACTGTGCACACATGGTCCATTTGTTTCCCGAGCCACTATGCAAACTTCTTCCCCTCTTCTAGGCAAAATCTATGAGGGGTGGATCTTTGATGAAGGTAGAGTCTTGAGGGAGCATCTTGCTCAGGCGAAATTGGCCTGGGTGGAGGGTAGTTTTCATGGCAGTTTGACCCCCTGTTAGTGTTTTGCTCATAAGTTTCTACTCTCCGTACTCCGATTGTAATAAAATTTATATCAGCGCGAAGCTCTCTTCAAGGCGCATGTTCTTATGTAATCAAATCTTAAATCAGATACTGCTGCAAAAAGTTATGAGTCTCTGTGTTTGACAGTCTGTTTTCATGATAGTTTTTTACCCCCTTCCAGTAAACTGTCCATATCTCTTCAACCGTCTATCTGTTTTCAATGAAACTTATATCAGCGCGAAGCCCATCTCAAGCCGCATCTCTTTGTGTGCTTGAATCTTTGATATCATGTCTCTACTGAAAGTTATAGGCCTCTGTGTCTAATGACAGTTTGTAGAGTGTTTTGAGCTAAGTATAAAGGTGTCTATGAAGGAGGGCAATGTTTCCTTGGAATCTACCCATCCGACCTAATCAGCCCCTTCAAACTCCTCGATATATATCAGTTCATGTCATGAGCTGCAAGATCTTCTTTCAACAACGTATCGCTCTTCTCTTTGGTGCAGACCGGCTCGCTGAGATTATGGCCTCTGCTGATCCTTTCCTTCTCCCTATGCTTGATTACAACATCACTTGGGATGTTACCATCTTCATTCTCATCTGAGGGAGGAAAGTATGTTATGGTATCTTGGCATAAAAGGAGCATAAAAGCTTCTTTCTAATGTCCCATTCTCAATGATAAATATCTTTGGCTGTCAGTTCAAAAGCAGCAGGAAGTGAAGAGGTGCGTGAAGTTTATTACCCCCAACTTCATGTCACATTTTTTGGTGGAGACGCCGGGTACGTTTGGTATTGGATTCATCCCACCTTACTAAACGATCTCGGGTGTACTTGGTTGCATGTTATGCCTAGAAGAGGCATGTGTTTTGATGAGATAAAGAAGATGCCTGGAAGAACTTCGTTAGAAGAGATTGCAACCCGTTTAAGAGAACTTGAAGATTGTGAAGGTGATGCTCAAGCTATTCGCACAATCACCATGATCATATCCTTTATGTTTGCATTGTTGAATATGTTAGTGAATCGACAACGCTGGCAGCAGGCACAATGATAAATTGGGGATTGTTCCATGCACTGGCAGCTTGGTGTGAAGAAGAGTTGAGTCTTTGGGTAGTTTTCGACTATAACAGTGGAGTGGTGATTCTTAATGCTTTCAACTTCTTTTGCTATGCAAATGATGAAGATTACAATATCTTGAAGCTTTTATGTGCACTTCCTATTGTGAGAAGGGTGATTCTAGAATGCATGTATACACAATGTTTTCATGGTACTGGTTGGTCACTTATTTTTGAAGATTTTGTTGAGGATCACATTGTGGAGGGTTTTCAACAAGTGATTATGCATAATAAGTTGGTCTTGGTATACTAAGGCTCTATGGGATCTTGTTCGGATCTGGTTTGGGATATTATTTGGATCTTGGTGTCTCCTTTTTGTGTTTCATCATGGTGAAGATTCCAGTGTTTTTAGGGACCCAAGGGGAAGACCCGGAGTCTTATCTTTGGGATTTTGTTCGAGGATGCCGGCTTTCTGGATGGTCCATGAAGGATCGGGCGGAGATTTTGCTTGATTTTCTTGAAGGTGTAGCCTTGAGTTGGCATGAGACCTTGCCGGACTCTACCAAGGAGGACTGGGACCAAGTGGTGGTAGCAATGAAGCAAAGATTTGGGGCAGTGGAGTCGCCAAATGCTTTGATGTTGTAGTTGGACCGGTTCTGTCAAGGAGAGGGTGAGTTGGTCTCTGCGTTGGCAATCCGATATGAAACTTTATGGACAAAGTATGAAAGGGCAGCTTTGCAAGCTGTGGCATCGGCATCATTGGCCCCTCAAAGTCTCTCAGGGATGGAGCACTTAAAGATGAGCAAATTTGTTATGGCTTTGGAGCCTCATCTTCGCTCAAAGGTAATGAGTAAAGATCCAACAACATACGTGGAGACGCTTCGCATTGCGACCAAGAAAGAAGCTTCTCTAAAGATCGAATCCTCTTTTGTGTCTTCAACAGCTTCAACTTCTAAGGTGGAGGTAATGGGCACTCCTCAGGTACCAAAGTCCTCTGAGTTAGATCATAATATCTCCCAATTGATGGCAGAGTTTGCTGATTTGAAATTGCATTTGGTTAATGCACGACAACCTAGAGCACCAAAGAGTGAAGATAGGCCTCGAGATAGGAGTGGGGTCACTTGCTATGAATGTAATGAAAAAGGTCACTATCGCCTCGAGTGTCCTAGATTGAGAAAGAAAGAAGAAAAACAAGTATCCTTGTTAGAAGCTTCTTCAGGGGATGAGGAAAGAGAGGTAATGATGGCTAAACGGGGGCGTGGTAAACCAAAAGAAGAAGAAGAAAGCAAGGAAGAAGTAGATGAGGAACATCAAGAAGAGGAACACCGTAGTAAGAAAAAGAAGGCATCTAGAAGGAGAATTAGCCAGTCAAACTTTCCTTTAGGACAAGGAATTCAAAGCTATGACTTGTTGTCCGACCTTAAAGAAAAGGAAGCTCATATTACCTTTGGCCAATTGCTTGCTTTATCTCCAAAACTACGGAAGGAATGGGGAAAACTAGCAAGCACAAGGGTGTCAAAGAAGAAAAAGAAGAAAAGTGCCAATCCTGTTGTTCAAAAAGTAGATATATATGTTGGTGATGATGTACCTATGGTTGATGTGATCATTGATGGTCAAGTGATTTCTAATGTGTACATTGATGGAGGTGCATCGATTAATGTCATGAGTGAGAAGACCATGATTGATGCTGATTTAAAATACTCTAGTACTACCTCTCCTTATCGCATCAAATTGGCTGACAACACTAGGGTTAAGACCTTGGGAGTTGTGAAGAATCTAGAAGTGGATGTATGTGGAATTTCTGTGCCGACTACTTTTCAAGTGATCCCTACCAAGCCAGATGCCTCCCAGATGCACGTGCCTATCCATTGATTTTGGGAAGGCCTTGGCTATGCAAGGTGAAGGTTGTTCAAAAGTGGGATACTGGAGAATCGATTTTGCAGGGAAATGATAAGAAGGTGCGCTACAACATCAGAAGCCGCAAAAAGGAAGTTGTCAAGGAGGAGTCTTCAACATCAGAGAGTTCAAGCTCTGACTTAACCAATGAAGAAGAAGAGACATGGTGTAGCTCTGAGGAGTCCAACTCAGAGGGTGAGGTGGAAGGAGTGGCCTTTGGTCTTTGTCTTGGTGTTGATCGGGATGAGTCAGGAAGGAACAAGGTGGTGGTGCAAGAAGACCTTGTAGAGACACTTCATGTGGAGGATGTGGAGCACACTAAACGACGCCAACACAATGAAGAGCTTCTTGGTGATTCTCTATCAGGTAGTGAGAAGCTCCAGTACTTGGATATGCTAGATGATTTTCCATGTCTCTTTGCAACAAGCTATTCACAGGTTCGGCCAGTCTCTCTTGTGAAGCACAAGATTGAGTTGAAGCCAGAAAGCAAGCCAGTTGTGCAACGCTTAAGGCGATTGGGGGTGATCCAAGCTGAGACACTAGAGAAAGAGGTAACACAACTACTTGAGGTGGGATTCATCTTTCCTGTTGATGATTCAGAATGGATATCTCATGTAGTTGTCACACCAAAGAAAGGAAATAAGTGGCGAGTTTGTGTGGACTTTCATCCTTTGAATGCATGCACTAAGAGGGATCATTTTCCTTTGCCATTCCAAGATGAAATACTAGACCAAGTAGCAGGGCATGAGATGTATTCTGTATGTGATGGGTATTCTGGGTACTTTCAAATTCGTATTCGGGAGGAAGATCAAAAGAAAACATCATTTGTCACACCTTGGGGAGTTTTTGCTTACAGAGTGATGCCTTTTGGGTTGACCAATGCACCAGCTACATTTCAAAGGTTCATGAGTCAAGTCCTGGAGCCTTACTTGGGAAAGTTCATACGGGTGTTTTTGGATGATTTTTGCATTTATTCTCGGCACATAGATCACATGGAGAAGTTAAAGATGGCCTTAGCTAGGATTGATGAAGCAAAAGGGTGTCTAAATCCTAGCAAGTGTCATTTGGCTCAAACAAAAGTAGTCTTGTTGGGGCATATTGTGTCTCAAGAAGGCCTGCAAATGGATCCTGACAAGGTTCAAGCAATCATGGCATTGCCAAGTCCTAAGAGTGTCACTGGTGTTCGCAGAATTCTAGGAAAGAGCAAGTATTATCAACGCTTTTGTGATGATTTCACAGAAATAGTGCATCCCATGAACTTGTTGACAAGAAAAGGAGTTTCTTTCCAATGGGGTATGGAGCAACAAGAGTCTTTCCAGCAACTTAAGGAGGCCATGAGTAAGGGCCCAATATTGAAGCCCCCTGATTGGTCTCAAGACTTTTATGTAAATCCAAGTGTATCTTTGCATTCAGTTGGTGTTGTATTGCTACAAAAAGGAGAGGCAGGTAGAATGCAACCCATCTATTATGCCAGCCGACAGCTTACAGATGTGGAAACAAGGTATGAAGAAATGGAGCAGCAAGCTCTCTCTTTGGTGTTTTCCATCAGAAAGTTTCGCTCCTATTTATTACCTCGACCATTTTTCTTCCTTACCTCTCAGTCTATATTAGCATATCTAGTTCGCAAGCCTAATCCTGGGGGGAGATTTGCAAAATGGTTGTTAGAGCTTCAAGAGTTCTCTTTCTCTTTTGTCACTGAAAATACCACTAGGTCCACTATGGCAGATTTGCTCACAGGGCGGGAGGATCTAGGAGAAGAAAAGAAATGTAAGGAGAACATTAAAGATGAAAGGGATACACCACCAACAGCTTTTGTTTTGTATTTTGATGGGGCTTTTAGTCCTTCATGCCAACAAGGAGCCGGGGGGATAGTCTTGATGAATCCTGAAGGGCAAGAGGTATGGGCAAGAAGACAAGAGCTTCTAGGTATCACAACTAACAATGCAGCTGAGTATAATGCTTTGATTCTTGGTTTGGAGGGTTCTCTTCAAAGTCAAGTTAAAGAATTGGAAGTAAGAGGAGATTCTCAGCTTATTATAAAGCAAATGCAAGGGCATTACAAGACAAGAAGTCCTCATTTAAAGGAGCTTAATCAAAAGGCTATGGCACAATGTAGTCGGCTTGATTTTTGTAGGTCTGTTCATATAAACAGAAAAGAAAATCAAAGGGCAGATGAGTTAGCTAAAGCCATTGTAGTGCCAGACCGGGGGGTGGTTTTTTGGGTAGACACTCGATGGCCAAAACTACAAGATGTTCAGAAATATGTGGAAGAAGGCATGTTTCCTCGAGGGTTAACTCCACAACAGAAGCAGAGATTGGTTACTTTTGGCCATGCCTCCATAAGGATGTATATGAATGTCACGAATGGAACCTATCAGCTTGAGGATGTTGATGGCATGGTGATACCCGGATGCACCAATGAGTATCGCCTTAAATTCTTCTATGCTCAACCACCTTGAGGGCTAGCAGACCCTCTCTGTACTAGAGAGGATCTGCTGGGGGGGGGAAGATGTGATGCCAAAAATTGATATTTTTAACTTGGCATTGATATTGTTTTTCTCTATGTTTGATAAGAGTTTGAGTATCAAGTGATACCCTAGCGGCTCTCACTTATTTCTATTTTCTATGATATTGTATGGGATTGAGAGGATGAGTGGAATGGCTCATTGTAAATACCATAGGTATGAATTATAAATACCTTGGTATGGGGTGAGAGTTATTTGTGTATGGGATATTATGAGTTTTTTAGAAAATAGGAAGAGTGAGTCATATAAAGAGGTGGGCTCATGTCCATGTGTTCCAATAATATAAGAGAGGCCACGTGCCAAGCGTGTGGAAGGCATGTGGAGGAGTGTGAAGTCAAGAGGAATCCTTCTAGAACTCCTATGTGGAATAAGGAGGATGTGGACATGTGGAAAAGAGAGGGTCCCTATGGGCTCCATGTGGGGAGACTCTTGACTTTCTCAATATTTTAAGAGTCTTGAGCATCTTTTGATGGGACACATGGCAAGAGTAGCCAAAAAGGACATGGATGGTGACATACGTGCTTATGTGATTGATGGGGAAAGGAATCTACAGGCAGCAATTATAAATGGGTGAAGGAGGGTAACAAAATCTCTATAAAAGGAGCCCTCCTCTCCCTTTTTCATCAGAATCTCTTCCACCATTAGGCCTCATGTTGCTGTAGCTCTAGTCTCCCCAAGCCTCTTCCATGAGCCTTCTCTCCCTCTTGTAGATATTCTCTCATGTAGACTCTTGAGTCCATCTCTCTCTAGTTTATTCTCTCTCTATGAGTAGTCTTGGAGCTTCCGCTCCCTCTTGTATGTATGAAACCTCTTCTTCTCCCTTGTGTTTATAGTGTTGAAGTGGATTCTCACTCTATTTGTAATGAAGGTCACTTCAGGTTCTCTCTCTCTTGAGTGTCTCTTCCCTTTTCTTTCTTTCAAAGCCTTAAAAGTTCTTTCTATTCGGCTGCTCACTGTGCACACATGGTCCATTTGTTTCCCGAGCCACTATGCAAATTTCTTCCCCTCTTCTAGATGAAATCTATGAGGGGTGGATCGTTGATGAAGGTAGATTCTTCAGGGAGCATCTTGCTCAGGCGAAATTAGCCTGGGTGGAGGGTAGTTTTCATGGCAGTTTGACCCCCTGTTAGTGTTTTGCTCATAACTTTCTGCTCGGTACTCCGATTGTAATAAAATTTATATCAGCGCGAAGCTCTCTTCAAGGCGCATGTTCCTATATAATCAGATTTTAAATCAGATACTGCTGCAAAAAGTTATGAGTCTTTGTGTTTGACAGTCTGTTTTTATGATAGTTTTTTACCCCCTTCCAGTAAACTGTCCATATCTCTTCAACCGTCTGTCTGTTTTCAATGAAACTTATATCAGCACAAAGCCCATCTCAAGGCGCATCTCTTTGTGCTTGAATCTTTGATATCATGTCTCTATTGAAAGTTATAGGCCTCTGTGTCTAATGATAGTTTGTAGAGTGTTTTGAGCTAAGTATAAAGGTGTCTATGAAGGAGGGCAATGTTTCCTCGGAATCTACCCATCCGACCTAATCAGCCCCTTCAAACTCCTCGATATATATCAGTTCATGTCATGTTGAGCCGCAAGATCTTCTTTCAACAACGTATCGCTCTTCTCTTTGGTGCAGACCGGCTCGCTGAGATTGTGGCCTCTGCTGATCCTTTCCTTCTCCCTATGCTTGATTACATCACTTGGGATGTTACCATCTTCATTCTCATCTGAGGGAGGAAAGTATGGTGTGGTATCTTGGCATAAAAGCTTCTTTCTAATGTCCCATTCTCAATGATAAATATCTTTGGCTGTCAGTTCGAAAGCAGCAGGAAGTGAAGAGGTGCGTGAAGTTTATTACCCCCAACTTCATGTCACAATACCCTTTCTCATCATTTTAAGTAGCAGCCTTACAAACAAGGTATTGCAGTCTTCAAACCCCTTAGGCCGGATGGCTAAGTGGTTAGCAGTCCTACAAGAATATGATTTTACCTTCAAGATTGTGAAAGGAGGGTGTCCCAATTTGAAAAATGCCTTTATTGATTTTATGTAAATTTGGTAGTTGCCATAGAAGCAAGTGATCCCTGGTATGGAAACATCTACAAATTCTTGACTGCCTTCTCTTTCCCACCTGAAAGCACTAATTATGAGCGAAAGAAGATATGCAAAGATAGTGGGCATTATATCCTCTTTGATGGGGTGTTGTACCGCCAAGGCATTGATGGAGTGCTAAGGACAGCTATTGATGCAGATAAAGTACCCAAAGTGCTAAAACATTACCATGATGGTTTTTGTGGAGGGCACTATGTAGGAGATTACACAACCAAAAAGATTTTGCATGCAGGATACTATTGGCCAATTTTGTTCAAAGATGTTGCTTTATATTGCAAAACTTGTGAGGCTTGTCAGTTTTTTGATAGGAAAGATTTACAACTGGGGCAACACCACTCGGCCATGTATTCACCCATTTCAGAAGTGGGGAATAGATTTTGTGGGGCCTTTGCCTATGATAGCTCACAAGAAGAAATACCTTCCATTGGACATACCCCTTTTGAGTTGGTATATAAAAGTGAAGCAGTTCTGCTGCTAGAAATAGAGATTCCTACTCTAAGGTTGGCTCGAGAGCAAAAAATGACTAAAGATAAAAGGATAGAGGCTAGATTAGTGCTGCTTGAAAAGTTGGATGAGACCCTTCGGCAAGCTCAACATCATGCAGAGATTCAGAAAAATCGGCAAAAAGCACAAATAGATGCCAAAATCCATAAGGGGTGGGAAAGGCACTATAATGATGGTGATTTATTGTTATGCTTTGATAGCAAGCTAGACCACTAGATGGACAAGAAGCCCCTTCCCACTTGATCTCGACCACAAAAAGTGGTGAAAGAATGAAGCAATGGCTCTGAAGCAATGGCTCTGTTGTTATTCAAGAACTAGAAGAGCCCCATGGTCAAAAGGTCTCCAACAAATGTTACCTCAAGCCTTTCTTTGTTCGGTTGTAACCCAGACATGTAACGCTCAGCATTCCATGCCTGGGGAGTAGAAACTGTTACTGCTCAAAAATTCCCAATGTAAATGTAATAAGTGGAAGTACTATGTGTGCATGTGGCAATACTCACATAATATTTTGAGGAGCTAAAGCCCCTATCTCACTTGTATATTTCCATCTCCCCGATGAGCCATCTCCTCTATCCTACACTCTCATCGTGAAGTTTCTATGTGCGTGCGTGTGTGTGTGGATGTGCATATGTGCATGTGCATGTGCGTGTGCATGTGAGTATGTGTGTGTGTGCATGTGCATTTGCATGTGTGTGTGAGTGTGAGTATGCATGTGCATGTGTGCACGTGTGCATGCGTGCATGCGTGCGTGCGTGTGTGCGTGCGTGCGTGCATGCGTGCGTACATGTGTGTGTGTGTGTGTGTGTGTGTGTGTGTGTGTGTGTGTGTGTGTGTGTGTGTGTGTGTGTGTGTGTGTGTGTGTGTGTGTGTGTGTGTGTGTGTGTGTGTGTGTGTGTGTGTGTGTGCTGATTTTAAAGTTTGACGCTAAACGTTTCTTTCATAATCAAAGAGTCTATGTGTGTGTGTGTGTGTGTGTGTGTGTGTGTGTGTGTGTGCATGTGTAGATATATAACTCTGTGTGTGTGTGTGTGTGTGTGTGTGTGTGTGTGTGTGTGTGTGTGTGTCCCCAAACACACACACACACACAAAACTAACGACAACCATTGAAAGCCCAATAACAAAAAGCAAGCGAAGCCTACAACAGTTAGAATTGACAACAATTCTGATTCCACTGGCCATTGAGGAAACCGAAAGACACTACAGAATTACAAACTCCATTAGAGGCTTTGATGGATGAATGGAGTATATTTTTGAGTGCAGAGGCAAGTACGTTGCATTTATGTTTGAGTACTTAAAGACATCTTCACTCAAGATAGACCATGAATTCAGTCGAGTAGAGAGGGCACAAGCAGGGTGAGAGGGATGCTATTTTGGTTCAGAAACATAGAGGGAAGGAGAAGGATAAAATGGTTGCTAGTTTTAATCAGAAACAAAGAGGACACAAGCAAGATCAGAGGGATGCTAGTTTGTCTTAGAATTAGCCTAGACAGGGAGCCCCACATTAAGGGTCTGCATGCAAATTGAGACATGTTGGTGTAGCCTATTAAAGGAAAAGAAAGACTCAAAATAGAAAAGATTAATACTACAAGGGCCACAACTCCAAAGACTACTTTCAAAAAAAGACAACATTCCTCCGCTTAGAAACTATAGGTAAAAGAGAAAGAGGACAGAGTTCCAAAGGCTGCTTTCAAAGAAAGACAACATGAGTCACATCAAGAGGTTGAGGAAGATAAAGATGAGCTCATGTCAATAAATAATCTCAATCTGTGTCTTAATGAGATGATCAAATAAGATGATGTTGAATATATATGGGGACAAAAGCCCTATGCTGTGAATGCTCGAGATGTGGAGTCAGCAACTATTTTTACCAACAATAGGAATCTTGATATATCTTATCCGATGCAAATATTCAAGGCTTTGGTAGATGGTAAGAAACCCATGGTCTCTAATGTAGTCTTACGTCCAATCATGTTCTGTCCAAATATAGGTAGCCATGAAAATGGAATTATGTTTGAAGGACCTTTGCATTTTGAGGAGACGTTCACCAAATTCTTCGCACAATACCTTCAACAAATTCCACATGAACAAGGTGAAGAGGCAAATTTTGAGAGAATTTTGAAAGAGGCAAACAGAAATTTCTTGCTGCATTGTAAATTTGAGCCGATTGATTGTCAACGTTATGCTTATGATTGTAATGAACTTGTTAGGCAAGCAAGGGACTCTAGAAGACTCAAATTTGAAAGGTTCTTCCCTTCAATTTTAATATAGCCAAAATATGTATTTTTAAGCATCTAACAAAATATTTAATTGAGTCTAAAATACTGAATCATGATATTTTTGCAAAGCGTAAGATAACCTTGACATCGGAAATCCTAATGAAAGTGAGGTGTCTATGGACAACACTTGGTTCTCCAACAACACATTTGAAAAGAACTGCCACAAAAGCAGATGTAGACCCATTAGTCAATTTTTAACATGTTTAAGTGCATTTGTACCAAGAGGAAATCAAGAATGAAAAGAATCTCTCACAAGCTTCAAGGTAGTGAGAGATAGGTATGCAGACTACACAAGTATAATTTTTTCAACCTGACGAGGGGTTTGAGCAAGTTGTGTGGCAGTTTGTCGTGCATACGAGAAGGGTGACATCACCTGTGAAGGTCCTTTGTTACTATCACAAAAGTAAAAGGTTGAGAAAAAATAGGTGACAGCAAGAATGTGGATGCCTGTAAAATATTTACAGGAAAGCTATGTAACAATTGTAGCAGAGAAACTCGTCAACAAAGAATGTTTTTTGGCAAGAAGGACAAAGATCATGGAGTGCATCAATGTATAGGTGAAACGTGATGCAGTTGATAGTGCGATTAGATATTTTCTCACAGAAAAAGATATCCTTGTTGGTCAATGCAATACTGATCCTAGTGTTGTGAAGCATATAGCCACTTTATCCATAGCTAAGGACATGGGCACATAAGTGGATGAAGAATCAGGAAGATGGTCCGAAGTAGTCACCATGTTCATGAGAGCCCAAATCCCACCACAGGTGATTGTGTATGTTGAGAAGCTTGTGAATGAGCATAAAATGAGAATATCAAGGGATGTCAACCATGGCTTTCAATTCAATGTGAACATCACTTTAGAATCTAGAAAGGTTGTAGCGTATAGGGGTGTTTCAGATGGGGACTTTTTACTTGATGAAACAAGTTGGAATAAGCCCCAAGGATTCTTTATTAATGAGGTTTCTTCCAATGATACTTGCCAATTCATTGATAGAATACTATATACCACTATTAGTAGAGTTGGAATTTGCAATATTGTCATTTTTGTCAATAAAGAAAACAAGAACAAGATGCATAACACTTTGGAGAAAGTTTATGCCTGTGATTTTAAGATTACTATAATGGTGTGTATCAATACAAGCAAGAGAGAATGTGGATTAAAGATCCAATGCCTCAAATCATTCCTCTTATGCATGCATAGTCCATATCTTGACCACTCCCTATAGCATAACATAAGGGGGACATCCAGGAGTTTGCATCTCATGCTAGAGGAGAGAGAAATCCATAGGTCCTCTCATTTATCACGTGCACTCCAAAATCTACAAATGTTCAACAAAAAGTGGAAGTTTTTTTATTACTAAGTTGGAATACTTGCAACTGCCTAATTGGGAGGTCATCTTATTACGGATGGGATTTCTTTTAGAAGATCTTCTCAGAAAAGTATATTCCACTAATATTATTGAAAGAAAGGCTTGCATGGCACACTTTCACTTACAAATTGATCTAACTATCAGCTATACAAGAAAGAGGTGGAACATAAGAGGATTGGAGATGATGACATGGATGATCTTGATGGCTCCCAAGATAAAGAGTATGCAAATAATGATGAAGAGGAAGCATGTAATGATGTAGAGATGATTGCTGATGCGATGACATGGATGATCTTCATGGCTCACAAGATTACACAAAGAAATCACGGATGTATATCCTAGTATGACGATTTACTTTTCTTTTACAAAGCATTATATTTAACTACAACCTATCAATCTCACAAGCTTTTGTTATTTTTATAAACGGCAGAGGGGAAGGACGAAGAAATGACTGCACGTGGATCTGAAGTCAGGAATGCCACAATCTTCCTTTCAAGTTTAATCGATATGGTGATTGCTAGAAATTTGAAAAACTGAAAAGAAAATATTTGAGATAGTAAAAGGATCACCAAAAGACTTTCCTAACATGGAGAGTCAACTACTTGGCTTATATGGGACCTGAGAGCATATAAGGATGGCGCATCTGACTCTGAAGAATTCTGAAGATTTGTCTAAGCTACAAGACATGGGAAGTAACTTTGATGTTGAGGTTCTCATTGGAAAACAATCTCAATATTTATCATTTGGTAAAGAAGAGATTCAAATCCTCAGATATCAAGAGAAACACGTTAATGATAAAGTTATAATGGCCACCCTCAGGTTTGATATAAGATTTATCTTGGCTTAGTATTTATTTTTTATTAAATATAATGAGCTAACACTCATTTATTTTTTTATGTAGTATAATTATATATTGGTTTCCTATAGTTTTTGGAAAGCGTGTATATGTCAAAGATTCCCTGTTTTCTACATGGCTCAATAATAATAAAAGTTCAATAGGAGATACTTGCACCTGGCTGCAATCTCTCAATATGGACAATGTATGAGTTATCATTTTGCCATATTATGAGGAGTAAGTGACACCGCAACCTCATATTTGCCTTTACTAGAAGTAAGATATAGTCTAATAATAAAGATTCTTAATTGGCCATGTAGTTCACATTGGAGTTTGTTGACTTTGGACCTTCAGGCCAAGAAATGTTATTTTGCCAATTCAATGGCAAGATATCATGGCAATGTGTTAGCATAAGTGTACTCTTAATGCACTATAACTTTCATGGTATGTATCTTTTGTGATGCACTTATTCATTCCCTTGTATGTTATGATGACAGGTCTACATAAAGATTAATAAGTGCAATCGAACAAGTCACAAAGTATGATGGTGACTTGTAGGAAGCAATGGACTTACAAAGATGCGAGGTTGTAGAGAAAAATGATGCACACATCTATGGGTGGGGAGTGTGCTACAACTGCAAGTTGCTCCTTGATGAAATATTTGATGCGAAGGGCTCACAATCCTCAGTGTCTATATATTTTGATGCGGAATTATATAAATTTGTGGCTCATACCATTCGATACGTAATTGCTCAATCTCCAATTGAAGTAAATGAGACACCCAAATCTACATCAAAGGCTCTCAAGGAAGTAGAGACTCAATATGCTTCTAATGTATCATGGCCTTTAAAGGAGTCTACTCCCAAAGCATCACAATTGAGTCCACGAGCACAGGTAGAGATTCAACATATGCTCGAGGAGTCTAAACCCAAAGTATCATAATGGAGTCCACTCGCAAAAGTAGAGACTCATCAATCTACATCCAAAGCATCAAAACATTTAGGGGAGTCTATGCCCAAAGCATCCCAATAGAGTCCACGAGTGGAAGTAGAGATTCATTCTATGCCGCAAGCATCACAGCCTCCCAAGGAGTCTATGGTCAAGTCATCACAATCGAGCCCACACTCAAAAGAAGAGATTCAATATATGCTCGAAGAATCACAACCTCCAATGGAGTCTATGCCTAAACCATCACAACCGAGTCCATGCTCGGAAGTAGATGAATTCTATGCCCGAAGGAAGAGTCTATATACGCCAAAAGCATCAAAGCCTTGAGAGAAAGAGCCTACTTCGAAAAATTAATGAAATAAGTGTTCCATGTATTAGCATGTAAATCCCCTTGACGGAACTAATAGACACATAAGATTTTTTAAAATCCCCCCCCTTCCCCACTCCCCCTCAAGTGTGTGCCATGGGGTGTGAAGGATTAGATTCCACCCTTTGATTTTTGGTAATGTAAAAACGAACTTACATGCTTACTATGTGAACAACGGATAAGTTTCACATGACATCTATTGTGAATGAATTTTGTATTCCACAAAAAATTTACATGGAAACATATATATACCTAAATTTTGGTAAAGGCAAAACTATAAAACATATTACATCACACTATTCCTTAACCATTTTAAATGTCAAGGTTTTGTACATGCTCTTCTTGGTTGATTATGGTCTTACTTGAGGTCTTTTTCCATGGATCAATGTCATTGCTTCCATGAGGCTTTAATTTTGATCGAAGCTAAAAGTTGTTATTGATTGAGGCTTCATAAAGGGTGGATCTAATAGTCTATGCTAATTTTTGTATAAGATATTTATTTTTACTTACTAGATGTCTACTACAAGGATTTAAGTCTAAAAGGAAAAATAATTCTTGCTTTCCTTGGGTAAATTTTTTTGGGGTAGATCTATTAATTGTTCTCATCTTAGATTTCCTAGAGCTAGATGAGCTTCTAAGCATATAGGACGTATTTGCTTGTTGAATGTAAGATTTCTTTCTCTCATAGGATTTTTTTAGCTTTCTAATTACTCTCGCTCATTATGTGTGAGCCTTTAATAAATATATATATATATATATATATATATATTATATAATTTATGAGAGTCAAAGAAAATGTTAGATATCAATGGTCCACTCTCGTGTAACTACGTGGGAACCAGCTAACTCTACTTGTAAGCCCCCCATATGAGGAGAAGGCATTTGAGTAGCTCGGTTATCCGGTAGGTCCTAGTTTGGACACCAGATGGGGGCCATGTGTGGCCTGATCGCTAGACGGCTTTAGATAGAGTTGGCACATTGCCAACTAGGCTACATGCAAGTGCGGGAAGGCATCCCATGACTGACCGCACTGAGGGTAGATGGAGCATTTTCCGAGGCAACCCACTCTCGAGTTGTGGGGCCCGTTTGGAGCCCCAGATGATCCCGGATGGCTCTGGGCCGAACGGACACCATAGGTAAGTTGCTCTATTTTGTGCCACGGTTCTATTGTGTGGTCGGTGGCCTATTTCGAGACTAAGTCGGCCGTTTTGAGCAGACTAGGTCGGTCACCCAGTTGGGTCTAACCGACTACGACTGGTGGCTATATAAGAGCAAGCCCATGAAGCCCATACTCATCACTGGCTATAGCAGCCCTAACTCCTTAGCATCCATCCTCTGTCCTCTACTGTTTCCAGCATGCCATCGAAGCTTCTCACATAGGAGCGCATGGCTGGGAGGTAGCGCCATCTATTGTATCAGTTTTGCAGTAATCAAATTTTTTATTCTCCATACTATCAGCTTCTCTCTCGCATACGAGATCCTGTTATCTGTTGAGCACAGACATTGTATTGTTTTCTTACATGGTATCAGAGCTTGGACTCTAGCAAGAAGATTTGGTAGTGTGTTTCTGTTTGAGCAGATTGTGAGAGATGGCCCATCCCACAAGACTGTGAATCCCACCATTCGGCGAAAGCAGAAAGTTCGACAGCACTAACTATCTACTCTGGAAGTTCAAGATGAAGACCATCTTAAGCGCATATGAGCTTTGGGATACTACTACTGGGGTGGACGTGAAACCGGTTGCGAGACCGAATCCAGCCAATGCAAGATAATAGATAGTACCAACTGCGGATAAGATTCTCGTGTGGACAAGAAGAAATGCAGATGCGCTGTGTTCTATTGTCTGCAGTGTAAGTGACTCTGTCATGGCATTAATTCAACATGTCACCACAGCAGAGGAGGCATGGATGGGTCTTGAAAAATTAATATGAGACCACGAATCAGATGCAGATTCAGAATCTGGAGACTCAATTCGTGAATGCGAAACTATCTGAGTCTGAAACGGCAGAGAAGTTCATCACTAGGGTGAAGAATCTATGCGATCAGATGATTGCGATTGGCATCACCATCACCAGCGAGAATCTAGCACAAAGGTACATACGGATTCTCCCACCAAAGTACGATGGTCTTGTTACGACGCTGAATACGCAGAGGATTTTAGCGCAATGCTTCTAGAGGAGGAGATGCGTCAAAAGATGAGTACTCTAGTAGATTTGGCTTTCTTGGCTGGATCAAAGAAAGGTAAGGGTAAGGACTCTGGTAACCCATCTTCTTCTGATGATAAAAAGAGAAAGAAGAAGATCAAGTGCTTCTATTGCAACAAGGCAGGGCACAAGCAGAATGAGTGCCGAAAGAAGATTGCAGATGAGAAGAACAGAGTAAAGAAAGAGTCTAGCAATGGCACGCAGGCAGTACCAGTAGAGCTGTTTGTAGCAATTGAGGAGATTTGCACAGAGGCAGTTCATGTACCTGTGGATGAGCCTGGCAATGATGCAAAATGTCCAGCAAAAGCAAAAGGTATGATTGCTCTCAAGTCAGATGGAGTTGTAAAATAGTTGTCCGATGTTCTTTATGTGCCAGATATCAAGAGGAACTTGTTGTCCATTTCTGCGATCACGGATCGGGACCTCAAAGTTCACTTCGATAAGAATGGCACACATATTTGGATCTTCAAGGGAAGGTCGTTGGTAAAGGTACACGGCGCAACAACATCTACGAACTCTCAGCTTTCAATGCTCGAGCCAATGTGAGAAACACTAAGTTGTGGCATGAGAGGTTTGGTCATCTAAACCTTAGTTCTTTAAAGGAGATGCATAAAAGTGGAATGATTGCAGACCTACCAGAAATTATAGATCTACTCAATGTATGTGAAGCTTGCATGATGGGCAAGCAACATCGGTAGCCCTTTCCTAAAGAGGCCAGCAGGGCAAAGGCTCCTCTAGAGCTTTCACACGGACCTCTGCAGAAAGATGGAGATGGAAGCTTTGGGTGGTTCCTACTACTTCATGATGTTGATCGACGACTACAGTAGAAGGATATGGACATACTTCCTGAAGACTAAAGATGAGGCTTTTAGGAAGTTTAAGGAATGGCATGTAATGGTCGAGAAAGAAACATGGAGGAAGGTGAAGAAGTTCAGATCAGATAGAGGTGGTGAGTTCACATCAAGTGAATTCAAAAGTTACTGCAAAAGTAACGGGATCAAGAGGCAGAAACCCCCGCCACATACATCACAGCAAAATGGAGTAGCAAAGTGCAAGATGCGTGTCATCTGCGAAATGGGTAGGAGTATGATGAAAGGGAAAGATTTTCCAAAGTCTTTCTGGGCTGAAGCATGTGACACGGCAGTTTACATTTTGAATCGTAGCTACACGAAGGCTATGAATGGGATGACTCCACTGTAGGCCTTAAACCTTCAGCTGCACATTTCAGAGTTTTTGGATGTGACTATTTTGTGCATATCCCTGATGCTAACAGGACCAAATGGGAACCGAAGAGCCGCAAGTGTATTTTCTTGGGCTACACTAAAGAGGTGAAGGGTTACCGTCTCTATAATCCTGTTACCAAGAAGGTAATAGTAAGTCGCAATGTGGTCTTCTCAGAACAGCCGCATTAATTGGAATTGGATGCTTCCTTCCCAGACAACGAGGACCAGGATATCCATCCAATACAACCACCAACAGCAGACCGACCTCCCCCAACAGTGCTTGGGAGGATTCAAGATAAAGAAGAGGAAGAAGATCCTGTTGAACCACAATGGCAACGACCATTCCCAAAGTGGGTAAAGCAGCCTTTGGATGGTAGAGAGCCTCTAGCCATTGAGGAGGAACCATCCGAACACCGCCGGTCCAAGAGATTAGAGAAGCAAAGAAGGGCGCAGGAACACTTGGTCAACTACGCTTTGATGAGAGAGGTGATCCGTGCTAAAGAACCTTAGTGTCTTGAAGAGGCACAAGGTGATGATAGGTGGATGGAGGCTATGCAGTCGGAGTATGGCTCCATAATGAAAAACAACACTTGGGACCTTGTGGATCGACCACCAAAACGCAAGGTAATCGGCACCAAGTGGGTGTACAAGACCAAGTATAAGTCTGACGGCACGTTGGATAAGTACAAGGCTCGGCTCATGGCAAAAGGATTCGCACAGGTACATGGTTTTGATTATTAGGATACTTTTTCTCCCACAGCTCGACTAACCACAATTCGTAGTGTTTTGGCTTTAGCAACATAGGGAAGTTGGCCCATGTTTCAGATGGATGTAAAATCCACCTTTCTGAATGGAGATCTCAAGGAGGAGGTATATGTGGAACAACCACCAAGTTTTGTGATCCCCGGTTCAGAAGGTAAAGTCTGTAAATTGAAGAAGGCACTTTACGGGCTAAAACAAGCCCCACGAGCATGGTACCAGCGGGGAAATGGTGTCCTTGCCTATTTTCCAAATTGACAGGCTTCACATACCTTATGCATTTTTGCAACCTTGAACTTGGCAATCCTGCAACAATATTTTGGGCCTGCATTAATTTAAGTCACTATACATTAACATGACTAATGCGTTTATGCCAGATATCAATATTTGCAACTACACCGGTCCCATGTGCAAACATTGCTGCACTCAATTCAGGCATGTACGCATCCAACATAGACATCCTGCCCTTCTTCTTCCCTTTTGCTATCAAGCGACCTTTATTTTTCATATCCTCAACAAAGCATCCATGAGGATTAAATCTGACCTACAAGCCCTGCTCAACCATTTGACCAACAATTGATGCCTGCTTTCTGCAAAACGGGTTCAGGAGGAGCCCATCTGATGCAAATTTGTATATCTTCAGAGAAGGAGGCAGGTGTATGATCGTGGTCCTTTACGTGTACGACCTTGTCATAATAGGGAACCATGAAGAGAAGATCTTGCAGACAAAGCATTTGTTAGGAAGAGAGTTTGAAATGATAGACCTCGGACTAATGCATTTCTGTTTGGGGATTGAAGTTTGGTAAGAGCCAAAATAGATCTTCATTTCATAGCTGAATTATGTTGGAGAGATACTGAAGGCATTTGGCATGGTTGAGTGCAAGACGGCACCCCTATGGAGGTTGACGTGAAGCTCTCAAACGAGGATTCATCACCACTGGTGGACGAAGCGAAGTACAGAAGTCTTGTGCACAGTTTGATTTACTTGTGCAACACACGACCGGACATCAGTTTTGTGGCTGGTGTACTAAGCAGGTTTTCCAATAAGTCCCGAGAGAACCATTGGAGGGCAGGGATGCGAGTGGTGAAATACATCAACGGCACACTTGATTATGGCATCACCTATACCAAGGGAAACATCTTGACCGGATTATGTGACTCGGATTGGGCAGGAGACGTGGACAGCAGGAGATTAGTGACAGGTTACTGCTTCTCACTTGGATCTGGAGCTGTTTCATGGGTCAGCAAGAAGCAACCCACAGTTGCTCTTTCTTCTACCAAGGCTAAGTACAAATCAACATGTTTTGCTTCTTGTGAGGCAGTGTGGTTGAGGAGGACTTTAGGGGACATGGGTTCAGTGCAGAACAAGCCTACACAGTTATCATGTGACAATCAGAGTTGCATGGCAATTGCAAAGAACCCTGTGTTCCACGCTCGCACAAAACACATTGAGATTCAATATCACTTTGTATGCAAGCTCATCATGGATGGAGAGGTTGACTTGGTGTACTGTCCGACTACAGAGAATGTTGTGGACATTTTCACAAAGGCTCTTGGAAGAGACTTGCTGGAGAGGCATCTTCATCGACTTGGCATTGGGCCGAAAAAGTAAGTACACTTGCAGGTGGACATTGAGGGGGGGTGTTAGATATCAATGCTCCACTCTCGTGTAACTACGCGAGAACCAGCTAACTCTACTTGTAAGCCCCCTATATGAGGAGAAGGCATTTGAGTAGCTCGGTTATCCGATAGGTCCTACTTTGGACACCAAATGGGGGTCATGTGTGGCCGATGGCTGGACGGCTTCAGATAGAGTTGGCACACTGCCAACTAGGCTCATGCAAGTGCAGGAAGGCATCCCATGACTAACCGCACTGAGGGTAGACAGAGCATTTCTTGGGGTAGCCCACTCTCGAGTTGCGGGGCCCGTTTGGAGCCCTAGATGATCCCGGATGGCTCTAGGCCGAATAGAGACCGTAGGTAAGTTGCTCTATTTTGCACCACGGTTCTATCGTGTGGTTGGTGGCCCATTTCGGGACCGAGTCGGCCATTTTGAGCGGACTAGGTCAGTCACTCAGTTGGGTCTGACTGACTACGACTGGTGGCTATATAAGAGCAAGCCCATGAAGCCCAAAATCATCACTGGCTACAGCAACCCTAATTCCTTAGCATCCAGCCTCTGTCCTCTACTAGTTCCAGCATGCCATCGAAGCTTCTCACACAGGAGTGCACGGCTGGGAGGCAATGCCACCTATAGTATCAGTTTTACAGTAATCAAAATTTTGATTCTCCATACTATCATCTTTTCTCTCTTGCATATGAGATCCTGTTATCTGTTGAGCATAGGCGTTGTATTGTTTTCTTACAGAAAATGGTAATGAGTATCTTGTCCATTAATTTAGATGGCTTTCTCTATGTATTCCTTGGTTTTTTTCCTTTCGTTATGGTACTTCTCTTATTGTTAGCTTCCTTAATTCTCGTGTTAATTTAAAGTGACAGCTATATGTTATTTAAGTGGTCTTTTGTGGATCCTTTGTTTAATTAGTAAATGATTTTTTTGTGCTACATAATTATGCGTGGAATGTATTAAATTTGATTAAAAGCATGGAATGTATTGAATTTGATTAAAAGATTATTCATTAGGGAGATGATAGTGGGTAATATCCCTGAGTCATTGTTGATTTGTATTTTTTATTGTTGTGAGTTTGATCGTCATAATATAGATTAAATAGGGTCTTTGATCAATGCCTTCTCTATGCTTGGGAGGTTTTGTTAATGGCTTGTATCACTAGTTTAATGGGTTGAGTGATGGCGTGGGATGATTCGATGCTATCTTTGATCTCTTTGTGGTCTGTCATTGGTTGCTCACTCTTGCTCTATGCTTGTTCTTGAGTTTCAATCCACTCTCATGTCTTCAAGTGTTGCCTTCACAAAAGCCTTGTTTCTTTCTCCTCATAGCAGCCTTGGTTGTTTTCATTAGCTAAGAGCCGTCAAGACTTGGAGATAGTCATAGGTCCTTCCTTTTACGTTCTTGATTGGCTTCTTATTCTGACCCATTTCATTGAAGGAGTGGCTCACGGTGAACATTTCATGCCTATCGATTCTCGGCCACTTCTAGAAGGAGGTTGCATAGCTTTTGCGAGTTTTGTGGCTGGTTGGTGTTTGGACATGGGCTTATCAATTTTGTTTCCTTGACATGTCTTCCCTCCTAGTGGCCTTTTTTCAATTGCTCTCTTTTGTGGGTGCTTGCATTATCTCTCAGTCTTAGGCAGTGCCTTCGACGTGATCCCAAGGCTCGAGTTTCTTCCCTTCTTCATTTTGGGTCCTTATACATTTTGATCTCTAACAGGTGCTGTGTGGGACTTTGCATTGACCTACCTTTCTCTAGGTGACTAACACTTACTCTTCTCTACTGCTCAGTGCTGGCACCCATTATCTAAACCATTATGATGTTTTGGCCTGCTCTTCTTCTTAACCATGTTGATCTTTGTGTCATGAGTTGGTAGCTAGGTGAGAGCTAGGTTTTCTTTTGTTTTATTCTCTCTTTAACTCAAAGGATCTGTATCAACTTTTCAAGGTGGCTATCTGGTGCTTTTCTATAGTTATTGGTACTTGGAGCATCTATCCTATTTATATCTTACCCCCTTGAAGTCTCTCGACTTCCTCATTTGTGTTTACTTTTGTTCACATTTTTGTTGAAATTTCTCCAATGTGGCACGTAAAATTTTTGCGGTGTATTCCAAGTAGGGAGGAGATGCCCATCCGTTATAGGGTCTATCGGTAGCTAAGAGTGGATGAAGTGTTTACAGTGTCCTCCATGCACCAATAAATTTTGGAGCTTGTACAGCCAGTTATTTCAGTATATGATAAGGCGATCTGAGATTCCAACCATTTTGTGAAGGAGTGTGCTCAAAGCAGCACAACATATTCAAGACTGAGAGTAGGTTGATTCTCGCCCGAGTATAGTAGATGCCCAAGCCTACGATGGCCTAGTTACCTGTCTACTACAGTAAGGTTTTACAAGATCTCAAGCAACTCACCGAAAGTCGTGTAATAGAGGCTCGTTCTATGCATGATAACATACGTGATTTATGTAAGGATCTGGGGATCAAGTGGCAAGACGAGTTAGCCTGGTGAACCAATATCATACAAATTTTGAGACATTGGGTATTGATGTTCCACCTGAAGACCCAATCGTCTCGTTGAAGCCTAGACCCTGGACTAGCTTACTGAACCCAAGTTCCCACCAGTGGACATCTACAGTGTTTATCCCTGGCCACCAAGGGGGCAACATTTTGAGCCACCATGTTTGCCTCCTCAACCACCACCCACAGATGAAGCCGGGCCATCTCCCCAACTAGTTCGTATCTCACCTCCCATCCGATGAAGGCACCGATGACCCCATGGGTTCAATCCATGAGCATCTACCTTTGAGCAATATCTAGTCTCTACCAATCCATGAGGGCATGGGTAAGGATAGCCGAGGCAAGATGTTAGTTTAGGCTAACTTCTATGTGGTTACCAAGCATCGACCTTAGTTAGGAGCAAGAAGTGGTGGAGGCAGTCGAGCACCCGTTTTGCAGCAAGAGGTGCAGTTGATTCTGAAAAATCAACCTATAGGCGAGTAGCAATTGGCGCACCGAGTGCACACTCAAATAGAAAGCAGATCCTTAGGTAGAAAAAAAGTTGTAACAAACAAGGAAGAGAACAAGAGAAAAAAGTGTGCCGTGTTCTCTTCCTTTGACCTTAGTTTTGATAGGTTAGGGAGTGTTCATTGCAAGCTGGGGCAGCTTAGTTATATCAAGAGACTCTAATTCAATGAATGAGCAATTGATTGTCTCCTTGGTTCTACTTGTTGCAATACTTCACTAAGTGTGAAGTGAGTGTAGTAACTCGGTATTCTCCCATCATCACATGGTTCTTCCCCATTAGCTAGCCCTGACCTTCAAGTGTTAACTATTGGCACTAGTTCTGCACCTGAGCACCCTTATCTTAGGATTGCAAGAGCGAGCATACTCACAAAGCACAGCACCAGGTTGGAAATTAAATCGAGTAGTTTTGAGTTAGCAAGGTGAGTGATCAGACTAATTAATGCTTATGCCACTAAAAGGGAAAAAGCAATTAAAGCATATAACAATACACTTAAAATTTAGTTGAAGCGAGAATTGTACAAACCACATAAAGTTAAGCAGTGCGTATAAGGTATAAGAGCCAAGGTGAAGGGACAAGGGAAGCAGGGGGGGATTCAAATCTTCTATATGTATTAATTGGTAATTAGAGGATGAAGGGGAAAAGGGAAACCTGAGTAAGTGGGGAGGGGGGAGGAGGGGGGGGGGGGGGTAAGAAAATTATTAAACGTCTATGATTATTAAATACTTTGAGGGGGTTTACATACATGTTACAGAGAGTAAGTCAAGGATTTACATAATTAAAATTTAATACGTGGGCATGTGAACATCTCCTCAAGGAGGAGAAGATTAATTTACCAACATTGCCATGACACAATGGTCATAGGAAAAAAGGGGTGTTCGTTATTAGATAAAGACTAAAAGTACCTACACTGGGGATTGGTGCATTACGAGAATAAGAGTGGGACCCAAAGAACCATAAAAAAACTTACAATAAGGAATTTAGATCAGAAAAATCACACAAAAAAGGGGGAGAAAACCTCTATATTGGTAGACGCCATGTATCATTGTTCCATCAATGAGATTCCCTACAACCACACACATGAAAGAATTGAAAAGGAGTTGATGTGTGGATGAGTGTATGTGTCATATTTTCTTATGTATACTGAGATACAAATCAAATTTGTATGCAATATCCCAAAGGTACATATGATAGAAGTGTGTGTGTGTGTGTGTGTGTGTGTGCTTAAGTGCACGCGCACGCATGTAAGTGCATGTAAAAGTTTAATATGTGTGTGTGTGTGTGTGTGTGTGTGTGTGTGTGTGTGTGTGTGTGTGTGTGTGTGTGTGTGTGTGTGTGTGTGTGTGTGTGTGTGTGTGTGTGTTTCACATGTGTTTAATAGTCCCATAAATAAATGAGCCATATAATTATATATGAGACAAGTACAAAAATATTTACGACATCTAAGTTGGGACTTGCAAAAAATTGAGAGTTTGCAAAAATTCTAACAAAATTGAGAATTTATAATCATATTGAGTTTGAAATAGGAATACAAGATTGGAAAAGAGTGTGGAATCCATCAGGTAGTCCAGGTTCCAAGGTCAGGGTCCACTTACCTGCTGCCACCTTCCAAACCAACCAGTTGTTAGAACAATGAAGTTGAATTTGGGTAGACAGGTAATGCCTGTATCCCCTGGCTTGTTATCGCTTTACCAAAGAACTTGAACAAACCTTTTGGATTTCTTTGTTAAAATGAATTTAAGTAAGAAAAAGGTGGGGTTTACATTTTCATGCTAAAAAAGAACTTTAAAATATAGTTCTAGAGGCTAATAAATAGAAGTGAGGATGATAAAGGGCTTTAGCCAAAAAAAAGCAAAACAAATACCATTAAGTAAATCAAGGAAAAATTGAAAGGGGGGAAAACCACTCCCTTGTAAAAAATCTTAACTTACTTTCTAAACCAAGCAAATTACTTTGACAAGGCATTAAATGAGGAAAAGATAAAAGCAATTAGGTTGACACTTTGACAACATTAATTTGAATTAGTGAGTCCATAATTGTTTCAACCAGAGTTGTAAGAACTAATTAATTTAAACAATAATTAAGAAATAAATAAAAGGTTGTTTTTTTTTTTAACTAAGTCAAGGTAAGACAAGAAAATTACCAAAAAATAAAAGAATTACTTAAAGTAAATATTAGATAAGAAGAAAGAAAGAATTAAATAAAGCAATTAATTTAATATAGGAAAACACACTTACTTTAATAAAGGAGAAAACACAATGAAGAATTAAAAGTACTTAAGTTATAAGAAAATATATATCATGAGTTAGCCACATTATATAAAATTGTGATTTATAAGGGAGAGCCTTTAACTAAGCAATTAATTAAGCACAACTAAAGAAAAAAGTAGATTGATTTTCCTATATATATATATATATATATAAAGGGGCACTTAGTTAAAGTAAAAGTAAATGGCAAGGGAAGTAGGTATTAAGGGAATGCTATATTCAAAGGATTCCATAAGAAGAGAGAGCAAATTAGCACACCATTATTGTACGAGACAATGCCTATTTGCATATATAAACAAATTAATAAGAGACAAATCCACATAAATTAAGTTAGAAAATCAACACGAAAAAAGTTAATGAGAAAAAGTGATTGAGGGGGGTCATCCTCACCCTCTTTTTAACACAACTTAAAAGGGTTATAAAGGGCAGACGCTGTAAATCAATTTAAATTTAAATTTTCAATAGGGTGCAAAAGAAAGAGTCAATTTCTTTTAAAAAAGGGGAAACCTAAGAGCACTAGGGGGGCGAGTCGATAGAGACTAGGCAAAGGTAAGAAAGTCAACCATATGATTGACTAGGCAAAAGACAAAGTGCCAAAGGTTTAGAATAACAAACAAAAAGGTGACACGTTTACTTTGCATGCAGGTACCTAACTAAGAGACTATGAACAACAAGGAGCAGGGGACGAGAAAGGAGAAGTTGCCTTGATGCGCAGAATGGATTGTAGGCAGGGTAGCCAAGCAACAACACAGTGGGCTCACTAGGCAGAGGTCGACGAGGGAAGACACACATGCAAGGAAGGTAGTGAAGCAGCCAGTTTTGAATGATTGCTGTATTGGGGGGCGTCAAATGCTCCGCCATATGAAAGTCTATCAATAATTAGAGTTTACATATGGATCCAGAGTCCATACTTAGCAACAAGTAGGGTTGGAGATGCAACTATTGTTTCAGGTTTGCCACAATACAGAGTTGGGACAGCTAGTATGAGGGATACAATGAAGATTCGGAGCTTGAAATAGCTGATCCTTTCGCCTATAGTCCCTTCCAACATCAAGGACGTCTTTACTCTGTGGCTTGTCGTTGCGGGTTTCCCACTAGTAAAGTTTATGCAAACTACCTACAGCATGTTATAGTATACAACCAAATAAAAAAGGTTAGAGTATGAAATAAAATATTGTATACAATCTAAATTAGACAAAGAAAAGGGAAAATAATTTTTGGAATTAAATAAATATAAACAATGAATGTAAAGAAATAAACAAAACTACACAAGGAACAAAAAGGTTACAAGAAACTGCAAAAGAACTACAAGAGCCAAATATCTAAATAAGCTAATACACACACACACACACATATGTATAACCTATAATTTAAAGAAATATGCTACTAGATAAAACCAAAAAGCAATGAACCTTTTACAAACAAAAAGTGTGTAATGGGAAAACTAAATTAGAAAGAAGGAAAACATTGCTTGCAATTAAGAGAAAGAAATAAATAAGCAGAGATTAGAAGAGCAGATTGATCCATGAAATCAATATCGAGCACGTGCAACGTGCTCAATCCGATGGACTAGGGTCTCCAGGGATCCAGCGAGTCACCTCGGAGCCCAAAGTAGGGCCTCCAAGGATCCAATGAGTCACCCCGAAGCTAAGGCCTGCAGGGATCCAATCAGTCACCCCGAATCCCAAAGCAGCACCAATTAATGGCACAAGTGGGAACCGGGGAGGTGTGCAACTTTTTTAAATTAACCCAAGTTTCTTTTATTTTTAATAAACTTTAAATTTGTGGAGAAAAAGGTGAGTCCCAACAAGACAGTTTACAAAAATGTGGCCAAAAGCAAATTAACTCCAAAATGGCAGCCTTCAACATTTGTTCTAAATCCGATGCAACATTTGCTCTAAGCTTGAAGATCGATCATCACCACAATCATGCACAGATTTTGCTCACGAAGATTGCCAAGCGATTTGATTTAGCTAAGAGTCTCGTGGAATTCCATGCTGCTATTGCATTTTTTTCAGGCGCTCAAGGAACGGATTACATTATAGGACTGAGAAACGGCAGCAAAGAGATGAAGCAAATGCAAGCATAGAGCAGCAGAGAACAAAGCAAAGACGAAACGAAGCAAAGGCGGCAGCATCAGCATCAGTGAAGCAACAATCACCGAAGCAAAAGAGAACGGAGCTGATAAGCAGCCACAAAGCGGACCGAGAAAGGAGCAACAACGAATTGGAAGCAAACGAAGTAAAGAAGGGATTCCGTTCAGAAATCTCTTCGAACTTAGACCAAAAATTTTCGGTTGCTCGTGCAAGATTGTTCTCCTCCTTCCGTTCATGTGTGGTTTACTGCGTAAATTCATCGGCTGCAGGTCCTCACAACGCTTGAATTTGTGCTTCCTTGGACTTCCCCTGCGGCAGCTTGTCCCTTTAAAGCGTATTCAACGAGATTTCTGGCAAGCAAATCGGTGTGTTTGCACGAATTTGGAGTTGCTGAACCGACAGCAACATCAGGTGTTTGCTGCCATCCGCAAGAATTGGGAATTCAAGCGATTTTGAGACATTCTGCTAGCTAGTGAGGTTGCCGCATCGACATTTTCAGAGATGCAGGTATGTTTGTCTTATTTTCTGTGATAGCCGATCGGAGATTGAGTTTTGTTTCCTCTGTTTGAGACATTTTCTAGCTTTCTTTTCAAGTTACCGTCGCCAAAGCGTTGTTTGCCAGCTTTCCTTCCCTAGCTCAGCCAGTAGTTTGCATATTCTTCCGAATCTTACATTTTTTAAGACGATTTCGGTGAGTCGATGATCAGTCATTGCTGTAGTCATTTCATTCAACAGGTTTCTTCAACAGATTCTGCAATTAAACTAACGTCACGTTTGTTTACACCTTCGGCATAGCTTTGCTAGAAATTCCTGCGCATCGTCCTTTCTCTCCACCTGCGGTACTGCTGAAATGTTGCTCGAAGTGCAGGATTGACGTAAATCTCCAACGACGTCCATATCCAACGAGCTCAGGTGAGGATTTCGTTCGCACATTCCGTCTCGAATGCAATCTTGCTCAGTCCTTAGCACATCTTAGATGCTATATTGCTAAAGTAGTTGAAATGCTATAGTGCTAAATTAGTTGAAATGTAACAGATGAGGGCAATCATCGATCGACGATCGTTCTTCCTCTTCTGCATCAGCTCGATCGTCTTCTGCTCTTCGCATCTTCCCGTGGCGGACTCGCCTAGCGCCACGCTTCTGGCACCTCCAAGAAGGCCGACGATCCAGGATCTTGTATCAGCGCTCAAAGATGCTGGAGATTTTCAGACGGCAGCTATGTTGATCAAAGCAATCGACATCAACGTTCTGCCTTTCAACGCCACCATCCTGGCCCCGAACGATAGAGCTGTATCTCAGCTTGATTTCCTCACATTCGCGCAGGCAGAGCCAATCCTCCGATACCATGTGGTGACTCGCCAGCTTCCCTTCAGCGATCTCCTACAGATGCCCGTAGGGACGAAGATTGAGACGTTGCTAAGGCATCGAAAGATCCGTATTACGAGCAATCTTCCCTCGAATTTCACTCTGGATGATGTGCAGCTCATTCGCCCCAACATTTTCTTCAACTCTGGACTTGTAATCCATGGCCTTGGTGGCATTCTTATAAATCCTTACTTATCCGGTGCCTTTGCTGCGCCTTTGCCGCGCCAAACTCCTCTTCCATCTGTTGGGATGCCACCTGCAGTTTTTCCCATTCCGCCATCCTCATCACCGGAGATCAGACCTCTCGAAGTGTTTCCAACACCTAATGCAAGCTGGCCCGCTCAAACCGTTACGCCTACAGCATCACAGCAGATAAACACGCCACGGAGGCCTTCCCTTCGACCCGTAACGAAATTTTTCATTTGGTTTATATCATTGATGCTCGTGATCGGAGTCATCTGGCTTTGTTGCATATAGCTCGCAGAGAAAAGCACTTTTGTTGAATAGATCTTTGTATATCAGAATTGCAACCTGCCAATGAAAAGCCGAGCATTAAAGTGCGATGAGGCTTGCTGTGGAGTAACCAAGATAAATATGCAGATGTCTCGCGGAGCGGTATGTAGTCTCTTTTCTGGAGTAGAACAAAAATTTATGGACGAATTCGAGCTCAGTCACTTGTCTGTCTCAGATTAGGCAACGGAATCTTTGTGCTGATTGCTTGATTTTGACCTCTTTTGTTCCGCTTCGGCAAATACTATCGAAAACAAGAATGACCACAAACACGTATAATTGCAACATAGGCATGGTATAGTCGATACTCTGTGTGCTACTTACAAAGGGCTTAGGAAGGGAGGATAATAGTGAGCTAAATGGGAGGGCACGGGAATTAGGATGATCGTTGCTCTGAGACGTGGCCGTTTGTGGCTAGAAAAGCCAAATTGCAGAGAGAAACATTCCGCCTACGTTGCTAATGTAACCCTTGTCATTTGGATATAGAACGTCGCGTCTCGAAAGCAGGTTACGATTCCTCAGAATTAGTACATGTTTTCCTCTCTTGGCCTTCTGGTAAAACAGAGGGGATTCTTGTGTCTTTGACAGAAAATTGGTAAGAACAGGCTGTTATATTTAAAGGAAACCTACAGTTATATATATATTTACTGTTTGTCATTGGATCCGCAAATCCGAACATTCGTAGTGATCCCTATTCAATGGAAATGTGGAGTATTGCAAAAATCTCCCCTGGATGTGTTAAGCTTCCCACCACTTTCTTAAAGTTCTCCCGAACTTGCAGCTCCTGGAAGGTTTTTGTTATTGAAACTCATAAAGTGAATGCACGCTAATGGTTTACTAGGGTGCATTCCATATCTCTTGAAATACAAATTGTCCCTTTTATATACGGCTATGAACATGCAATGTGAAGTTTACATGACAGTTTGACCAACTTTTTTACTCAAACAAAAGCATACCAGGTTCTAATCGCTTCCGAAAATACAAGCTTCTAGTTCTATGGTAAGAACTATCTGTAATAGTAAGTACACACCTGATAATCTGTACACATTTGAAGCATTCTAAATGTACTAGTCAATCAAGACCATAGTAGCGTGGAAGCAAAACTTACACACATTGACTTCAAAATTTGAATGAAAATGGTACGACAATCATGTAACCTCTTTATTAACAAATGTAGAAGCATCATAGTTTCCCCCCATAAGTGCATCAAAGTATAGTTGTCTATGATTGTATATCATATCTGATTTCCATTGCTTTTAATTGGAAATTTAGTAATTCTTCAATGCTTGATGCGATAATCAAAGCATCTAAAATTTAATCATTCGTAGTGCTTGATGTGACATGGGCTAACTCTATTCCTTGCCAAGGTAATTCAACAAACTTGTAGATTTGAATGGAAGATCTTGCATCCATTTCACCACTTGTATTGGCACATATTCATAATATTTTTAATGAAAATTTTAAATAAAAGGTAGCACTAAAAATTTTAAACTATATGGACCATGAACAAACCCCTACAAATTGTATGAAAGTTGTAGACCATAAAGTAACCCTTACAAGATTAAGCATTCAAATGATATACCAATGTGTTGTCTATTCAAAATCATGTAGAAAAAAATTGACATGGGCTAACTATGCCATTGTCATTTTAAAGCACCTTGGGTGTTAATGTCAACCCCAAGAAATTCAAGAATTGATCATGCTTTTAGCAAATTTTAGGTATTGTAGTGATAGAAAATCCAAAAATATTAATTTTCAATAAGCACACACATAAGTAAAGACTTTTCAATGTGTTAAAAGCACGTGCGAAGTATGTCCCTTGCTAAAGAAGAGTTAGAAGATGGATTAAACACTCATAAAGAAGTAGATGAAAATGTAAACTTCACCCCTAGGGTTAGGATTTCCCTTTGTCCTTTATAGTCTTCTCCCCTGGGGTTAGGGTTACGAGTTTGTCCCTATTGTCTTTTATAGTCTTTTCTATAGTAGTGCAATCTATACTATTTTTAATAAGTCCTTCCTAAATTGCACTGAAGTCCATATGTTGAGAATGACTGAGAGCACCAATTCACCAAGATATGTTTGGCCTTGTGATAGTCAATTAGATTCAAGCTTGGAATAAGCTATTTATACTGAGGATATATAGCAAGAGAATGGCATAAGCTAACAATTTGATATGGCATTCATTATCCAGTCATTTAGGAACAAAATTCCTTCCTGAGAGGTTTACTGGCTGACAGTGGTAGCAAAAAGAGCCCCTCCAAGAAGAAGGTAAAGTTGAAAAGCCAGAGAAAATCTTATTACTCCACAGGTTCCTCTTTGACAAGGAAAAGAGCAAGCAGCACTTGGTGGTGTAGACCTTGGTGAGTGATTTTGGAGTTTTAACATCTTCACTGACAGGAACAAAATGAGCCATCTTGGTCAACCGATCCACAACTACCCACACAGAGTTGTGCCCCCTCTGTGTCCTAGGTAGTCCCACAATGAAATCCATGGAGATACTTTCCCATTTGCCAGATGGAATCTCCAATGGGTGTAGGAGACCTCTTACCTTAAGGCGTTCAGCCTTAGTGACCTAGCATTTTTGGCACTTCAATACATAATCTTGGACGTCCTTACCTATTCCAAGCCAAAAGAATTGTCTTTTCAGAAGTACATGTCTTTTGAATTCTCGGGTGTCCAGTACTCATACTATCATGACATTCAAAAAGGATTTGGCGCCTAATGTCATTATCATCTGGGACACATACTCTGCCCTTGTAGAGTGGGTGGCCATCTTCAATAGTATATTTTCTCCACTTGAGTCCTTTATCACCAACCTGTGGTGTGTCGCCATTTCCACGCGACTCCTCAGTGAAAGCCTCTCGATTAGTTGAATCCTTGTTTTTAATTGCTTTCCATATTTCAGAGAAGCGAGGATCAAATTCACATTTTCCTTTTAAGGACTCTAGGAAATCATTCTGAAATTGATAACACTCAATTTATTAACAATTGGCATTCGGCTAAGAGAGTTTGCTACCACATTAAACTTCCCTTTCCTATATGTCAATTGTATATCAAACTCTTGCATTAACTCAGCCCATATGGCTTTTCTACCTTTAAGCTCTGGCTGATTACAAATCCATTTAATGCTTTCTTGATGAAAGATGATCTCAAATTTTGCACCATATAAATAGTGCTTCCACTTCTTTAAAGCATAGACTATAGCATATAGTTCCTTCTCATATGCCGAGTAATTCCGTTGGGCACGATCTAGCTTTTTGCTTTCAAAAGCTACTGGTCGATCTTTTTGTATAAGTACTGCTCCAATAGCAAAATCACTGGCATCTGTCTCAACCATGAATGGTTCATTGGGATCCACTACTTTTAAGACAGGAGCTACTGCTATAGCTATCTTTAATTTTTCAAAACTTCTCTTTTGAGGTTCATCCCATATGAAGGTGCTTCCCTTCCCCTTAAGCTGGTTCGTCATCGGAACAACAATCTTAGCATAATCTTGGATGAATCTTCTATAGAATCTTGACAAACCTAAGAATATCTGTAATTCTTCTAGATTTGTAGGATGTGGCCATTCCAATATGGCCCTTACTTTATCAGGGTCCATACAAACCCCTTCTTGGGATATTATATGTCCCAGGTATTTCACTTCTTTTGCAAAGAATTCACATTTGGATTCTTTTGCAAAGAGTGAATTATCTCTAAGCAGTTGGAACACTTTTTGCAAATGTTCCAAATGTTTTTTTCTGGTTTTACTATAAATAAGGATATCATCTATAAATACTATAGCAAATTTCCCTAGATATGGCCTTAAGACACTATTCATAAGTGTCATGAAAGTTGCTGGAGCATTTGTTAATCCAAATGGCATTACTTTAAATTGATAATGCCCATACCTAGTACAAAATGATATCTTAGGGACATCTTCTTTCCTAATTCATACTTGATGATATCCTTATCTTAAATCAATTTTAGTAAAGTATTTCACCCCTTGCAATTGATTTAAGAGCTCATTAATGCGAGGCATAGGATACTTATTTTTTATGGTGATTTTATTTAGTGCTCGATAATCTATGCATAAATGCATAGTACCATCTTTTTCTTTACCAGTAAAACTGGTGCAGACTAAGATGAACTACTTGTTTGGATTTGGCCCTTTCTAAGATATTCCGTTAACTGTCTTTTGACCTCATGTTCCTCTGTTTGACTAAGCCTATATGGGGGTTTACAAATAGGGGTAGATCTAGGAATTAAATCTATTTTATGATCTACTTCTCTCTCAGAAGGTAAACCATAAGGTAAATCAGACGAAAAAACATCTTTAAATTCAAACATTAAATCTTTGAAAGAAGATTTATGCTTTTTAACATTACAAAAAACAACATTACTTCTTTTCGATGCAGAAGACATAAAATCACTAATAAAAGTAAGTTCACAAAGATATACCTCGTATTCTTCTTGGTGTAGTAGTCATTCCAATTCCATCGAACAAATAAGAGGAGAGTTAGGCACATCATGTTCTCCTTGAATCTGAAAGACTCCACCTTCTTTTTCAAACATAATGGAGTTATTAAGATAACTCCTTTGTAAGCTATGCCCAAGACTATACAGCCATTCTCAACCAAGCACTACATTTGTTCGGTCGAGATGCATGATTTGGAAATCCAAGGCATCCTGATAGCCAGTTGAATATCCATCTCTACACCATATATCATGGTGTCCCAAACTTTTTTATCACTGCCCTTCGCCAAAGAGACCACATATTTATGGGCACTCGGACTCTCAGGCAATTTTAATTTCTTAACTAACGAGTAGTTTAAGAAATTATGTGTTGCACTATCATCGACCATCACTCTTACTCTTTTCCCCTTAAATTTTCCATGCATCCTCATTAAATCATGAGGACCAAAGGTGGGCTGCCACATTGCCGATGATAGACAGCACATGTGGGTGCTATCCTCATGATAGACCTCTACCTCAGTGTACTTTTCAGTACCATTAAGCGGTAACACTTGCACCACATGCACTTGTTTTTGTGGAGGTCTATTTGGGGCGTTAGCTCCCGCTGCTTTATTTTTAGGACAGTTCCAAGCAGCATGGTCTTTGCCCAGACATTTGAAGCAAAGATTTTCTTGCCTGGCCCTTTCATAATCCTCTTTCTTCAAGAGAGGATAATTTTGTGTTTGAGGTTTCTTAGGTGGTGCCTAAGCAACCTCCTTCTTAAAGTGCCCCTTCCTTTTCAAATTGGAAAATTTATTGAACTTTGGAACAAAACCTGTTTGCTCCAAAGTTCCAATTCTGAATTTCCCCATCATATCATCATATATTTGGGCATACTTAATGGCTTCCTCAAAGGTTTTTGGAGAATTTCTTTTCACCTCAACCTTATAAGTGTCTTTGAGACCTCTCACGAAACCCCTTATATTTTGGAATTCATCAATTCCCTTCAGCTTAAGGACTGCCTCCCTATAATTCGCTATGTACTAGACTAGAGTGTTTTTTCCCATAGTGCAATTGTCCCAAGCCTCCCACGCTCTTTCTAATTCATTTTCCGGTAAAAACTCTTTTAGGAAGGCTTGTTCAAACTCAGTCCAATATCTAGGAATTTTGTCACTCTCCTTGAGGCTCATCCACCATTTATAGGCTTTATTTCCAAGGAAAATACTTGCTTCCATGACTTGATTTTTAGGAGGTGTATTCATGAGTCGATGAAAGTCTTGCCATTTTTGCAAGAAGGTATTAATTGCATCTTTATTATGCTCCTTTTCTTCCCCATTGAAAATTGGCGATTTTAAGTCCTTAAGGATGTTCGAGGTTTCTCAAAGTCGAGAGGTAGACCTCTCAACTTGATTAGGAGGAATCGGTGATTTTTCAGTAATGGATACTAATTAAGAATCAGCTATCTTAGTTATAGCTTCAGTTAGGGTTTTTAATGTTTCACTAATAACCCCTAACTGCGTTTCTATATTTTGCATTCGAGTTTCAAGTTTAGTGAATTCCACATACGGAATTCCATAATCACCATATTCAATATCCTCCATTTCTACATTATTCTCTTGAGTTTTAGTTTGTACCTCCTCATGTATTTCCTCTCTAACTATTGCTTTTCCCTTTTTAGCCCTTTCCTTGGCCCCCCTAATCATACCATCCCTTTTCGAAGTTGTCATTTTAAAAATGTATATTTTCCAAAAATTATAAAACAAAGCGCTTTATGTCAGAGAGAAAAATGTGATGCCCATTTCCCTAGTATTTGTTCGAGGCGTTGGATTCGTCTTCAAAGTCATCTCACTTTCTTTGATTCACATACTTCCCATTCAATTCTGCTCTTTCCCTTCTTTGGATCTCGAACTCCTTGGTTTTTTCCTTGAAATCGGTGAGGCTAAACATTGGAAAACCTTAGGATCTTGAAAGAGAGAAAGGGGTGAAAAGGTCCTTGGATTCTTTGGAAAACAAGGGGAGGTCTTAAGCTGTGGAGAGGGGTAAAAAGACTATGGGATGCAAAGGTCTACGACCTTGAATGACATGGCCATTAAAATAAATAAATAAATAAAGGTTTTCAGACCTTTGTACGATGTGGCGATGTCTTCTTTGGAGTCTGGATCTCTGTGTACGTAGATCGATGCGGACGGAAGTCTTTTGAACTTGGAATTTGAAGCTCTGAGAGTCCAAGACTATAAGCTGAGTAATCAAAAACTGTAGCAACTAATACCCGCACTGATCCTGCAATAAAAATGACGGCCACACGGTAGCCATGGCTCCTTCTAAAATCTCCAGACTCATAGGCTTGCAGCACTCCCATAGCCTTACTCTGCAACTGTGTTTAGCAGTAGTACTGTAGGCTAGTACTAGTGGCCTACTAGTACTAGATATAGTGTGCAGTGCGCATGGTTCTCCAAAGCCTATTGTCCTGGGCTACACCACTGAACTGCTGCAATAGGTCACACGACAGTCAACTCTTCAATTCTGCGAATCCGCAAGCCTCATAACATTTTGAAACCCTTCTGCTTCAAAAATTCTACGCCACCGCTTAGGGTTGTAGATTAAAGGACTGGCAAAGAGATTTGTGTCGTGCGCAGTCTCTCAAAACTCAAGTCACCACATCTACCTTCGCGATGCTTCGTCAATTTGTAACAGCTCCCGCTATGCAAATCATCAAACTCTAGCTCTGATACCAATGTCACGAAACCTGAACAAGAGGGCCTCTCCTCGCTAGACCGCCTAGCCACGGATTCCTGAGAGTCACATGAACTACTCTTTCTTTTTTCAGTTCCTTCTGGAATCCTCCCTCCTAGCCTAGTGCCTGCCACATGGTGTTCTCTTGAGTGCCATGTGTCCATTTGGACCTTAGAGTCTCTATGCCCATTTAGGCCTTACTTATGCACTCCGTATTGATGCAAGCACTATCGAGCCCTCTAGTTTCCTGCTTCACCATAACCACACTATTATGGTTGATGTAACAATGCTTCTTTTGTATCCTCTCAAGCATAAAACATGGAATTTATATTTTATACATTGTTGAGAAGCATAGATAGTGTAGATGCAGAGATCTTGGAGGCATGATACTTATGCAGAGTAACAAGAAGAAAGATGGTATCTAGCTTAGATCAATATCAGCTTGACCTGGACCTCTCTCTCCAAGATTTGAAAGAAGCCGTTGTTGTTGCCATGGTGGAAGGTAAAACCTCGGGTGAAGATGGTCTCCCTATTGAATTTTATAAATTCTTTTGGAACATTGTTGAACCATGGTTGCTCAAGCTTTGGTAGGAATGTATTGAACTGGGTAGTCTACTACTCGTCTACTAGGACACTTGAATGGAGGAGTGATAAATATAAACCCAAAAAAAGGTCAAAAGATGGAACTAAAGAATTAGAGTCCACTCATTATGTTGAATTGCAACTACAAGATCTATGCAAAGGATTTGGCTCTAGGGCTCAAACATAAGATGTACATTGAATGGATTCTCCCTCTACATAAAGGTGTGTGGAAAAATTGTAGAAGTTTCAGGATAGGCAAGGGAGATGGAACATGCAAGAAGTGTCTCGACAAGTAGGTGGATATTTGTGCAGATGCAACTAGGGGAGCCTATTAATTGGAAGGCTATTCTTCTAGGGGATGCTCTGAAGGCTCCTTATGCCACTTGGACATGGATTAGAGCACATGCATTTTGGCACATTTGGTTATCCAGAAATGCATACCAGTTTAACAACGAGCTCATTGCTGCAATCTACATTTTGCTCATTGGTTTTACAATCATGCTGTCTAACTATTGTTCCTTTTCCCTCAGGCTAAGTTCTTACTTGACCAAGACATACACAATTAAAATGAAGAGATCTGTTTAAGGGGTTCAAAATTTTCATACTAGGAGGAACTTAAAGAATGGTTACAGCTCATAGACATTAGAGATGTTGGGCTTTTTAGTTGGTGTGATTGATAGATTGGAAAGTTTAGAAGGGAAGCCAGACTAGATAGAGTCAATATCTCCCAAGCCATCCTAGGTCTTTCTATTGGAAAAGAATGTAGGGGTTTTCTTCCTTAACTCTATCAAACTACAAACCCATGTATGCAAGGCTTGACTTTGGACTGGGAAATAAACGGAACTCATGGTTCAAAGCAAACCCCTCTCTTTTCAGATTTCATTCTAGTTAGCAAGCAATTATTAATATTTGGAACTCTCTGTTCTACTTGCTGATTTCTTTTCACAGGGCTCTGGTATGATGCTGTCCTAAACACCTAGAGAGTGCTCCTCCAAGTCTTTATTTAGCTTGTCAAGTCTATAGGCTCTGATGGCAGCCTATGCTTCCTTGTTGTTTTGATTAGATTGGCCGGCCGCAGTAAGGTATTGAGGGCTTCGTCTGGTAGGTCGATAGGAGCATTGGATGACATGGACTAGGAGGTCTCCTGTTGTGTGGTGCTAGTGTTGGAGGCATTGGAGGAGTACTCAGGCTAGTTTGTGTAGGGAAGGGGAGGCAGGATGGGATTAACGGCGGGCGGTGTGCAGGATTTGTGGGGTGTGTGGGATTGAGCCTTTCTATAGCCATCTATCTTCTCCCATTTCAACCATGTTAAAATCACCTAGTAACACACAGTTGTAGTCCAGCTCTTGGAGATATTGCCAAGTAAGCTTTCTGGACTTTACCTCAGTAGGAGCATAAATAGGTACAACTATGAAGAATAAGCTTATGTTGCTGTAATCTAAAGAAATCCACATTTGATTGGCATCTTGCCTAAGTTGGATATACTTGCTTGGTGATGAGAAAGTACACCCAAGGCAACAACACCCCTGCCTTCCTCATGAGCAAAGTAGAACCATGTTCTTCTTTTATCAATGAGCTTCAGTCTATTCTCCAGCATCGTTAAGCTGATTACCTTTACCTCTTGAATAGCTAAGAAGGTTCGGGAGAGGGAATTCTCCTTGAGCCACTTGCTTAATTCCTAACTCCTTGATGAGTCAGTGAGCCCACATACATTAAGTGAGGAAGGAAATATGTTTACTTACCATTCCTTTTTTTCCCCTATTGGGCCTTGAGGGCAGGGATTTTAGAAGGGGCTCCCTTGCCTTTAACATGGGAAATTCTCCTCTTATTTCGGACAATGGCCTGGAGCTTGGCTTGTATTGTAAAATCCTTCTATAGTCTTAGTGACTGTCCTAGAAGTTCTTCTTCTGAATCCCCTAGGTCAAAGTGGCATGCTAGCATCCAATTGATTGACCTCATTTTCAAACTAAATGATCATCTCATTCTCTTCCCATGGCATTTTTCGGAATCCATCTTTCTATCTCCTTATCAATCAATAACTCATACACATTATTGTTCCAAGAGGGGCTGAAATACCTGTAACCACCAAAGGGCCAGCATTGGCCACTTGCAAGCTTTGAATTACATTTTCTTTAGTTGTCTCTGCTACATTGACAAGTTGATCCTGTTTATGAAGGCTTTTGGCCTCCTCAGGCACCCATTTGGGTTTAGCTGGTTGTTCCACCCTTTCATGATTAGATTTGGCCTTATTTCTCTTCAAAGGAAAATTTCTAATAGTATGTGAGGAAAGATCACAAAGAAAAAATGATTTTAGTAGATTTTTATAAACAAGAAGATGTTCTCTGAAAATACCCCCATTTCTAGTCACAATAACCAGGCAATTCCTCTGCTACATCCAGTTTCACACAAACTTGGGAATGTCCCCTAGGATTGATGAACAGTTTCTTTTCTAACCCAATGACTTGACCGAGACTTTTATAGAGATAAGGAGCTTGATTCACCAAAGAGAAAGGAAGGTCAGGGAGCTCTACCCAAACTGGAATGAAGGTGGACCTAGGCTTTCAGGATTGAGAACTTGAGACCAATACTCAAGATACAAAGATTGATTTCCAATGGTCCACAAGCTATGGTTAAGGCATTAAGCGCCATTTCTTCTTTCTCAAATAAAAAGAAATAAAATCCCTTCCTCAAAAACCTCACACTACTTACTACCAAACCTTTTCATATCCCATTGGTTCTGAGCTAGTTTTCTAGAAAACTAGCAGGTAGTCTAGGTCCCAGTAAAAAACTATAAGAGCATGAGTGGATAGCTAGTTAATATATTTATCTAACCTATCATCATCAAGAAAGGTGGCTACTTTACCTCTAGCAAATGAGCTCTCTTAATCCGAAGAGTCTTCACGCATCTGTTGAAATGCTCATGGATTTGTTGGTGATTAAGGGCGACCCAGAATGCTTGGCAATCCTCCCGAATTGGTTTCGTTAGGAGAGTCATCTGCTCTACATCCTATTGGGGCTCTAAAGGGCTTCTCATCATTTCCCTAGGTTTTATTTCCTACTCCAGAGGGGCTTCTTTCTGAATTGGTGGCAGGGGAGTCGTGGTCCTACTCCAGTTTCTTTTTCGACGGAACTTCAAATTTTTCTTGGTCTTTAGTATTCATTTCAGCACCTCTCTTTTCATCATTCCCTTGTGATCATTCTAATAACATGATTCTTGGGTTCCCCTTGGGAGTAGGAGGAGAAACAAAAATATCTACTTCTTGTGTCATCTCATCTGACCCTTTGGCCTCCATTGGCAATGCTAGGATGACTACGTTCAAATGGGGTGGGTAAAAAGACCTCCCTTAAATTCTTGAACTAGGCTCGAGTACGAGGTCCATGTAGTCTTATCTGAGAGTCCTTTGCCCTCTTCCCGAGTATTTGTGCTCCTGGTTGGAGCTCGCTCTCCTCCATGCTTGCGGCACTTTGATAGTTGCTCTTCTCTATCAAAGAGCTCTTTCTGGCCAGGGAGAGGTGGGAAGTTTGAGTGAAGCCTTGGAAATGAAAATTTCTTCATCATCCAATGTTTCTAGTACAAAGCTGATGGAACTATAGATTTTGTCACACAAAGATCTTCATGCGCACAAGTAGTCCCATCAACCAACGTCAAGTTCATAGGATTCGATGTCTTACCAGATTTGGTGGCTAATGCTAGGTTGGAGGGGAGCTTAGTCCTTCCAAAATCCACCTCCATCTCCTCCCTTTTCCCTCTTTTTTCCCATCTATTTGATATTGCATTCGATAGGAATTAGGAGTGGCTTGCTATCATGTAGATGAAAAGTGCTTAAGAACTTTCTAAATGTATTTTTCCTTAACCTTGCCTTAACTAAGCAGATAGCTGTGTTCTAAATCTTAAAATCAATGCATTCTTGGATGTGTCCATTGTTTGTGAGCTTTAGGACATTTATCGTGTGTATGTAACTTGCCTGACCCATAACTTATGCATTGCCCAATAGAATTTAACAAAATTGGTTCCCATCAGTAGTACACATTCTACACTTGAATACGAGACCAAAAAAATATGGAATTACCATTTTTAATGAGATTTTTAAATCATTACAAGTGTCATGTTGCATGTGATGCATGTATTATAAATACTATAGGATACATCAATTTATTGAAAAACATTAAAATTTTATCTACAGATACATGCAACCATGTAATCATTCAAAAATTCACTACTTGAGCTTCCCCTCAAACAAAGAACACATGTATTTGAGAAAATTTGGTATGGTTTAAGGGGCTTCCAATGTTGTATTGAAATTAAGCGCACACATTCAAGGGCGCGCTCCATAACTTTCTTGATTTGTTGGAAATTAAAAGGATTGAAGAAATGGAATCCAAACTTATGGGACTAGTGCATGGTGGTTTTAAAACATTTAACTTTTGCCATATTGGTATCTTGATTCACACTAGATTGGATGAATTAGAAAGTATTCAATTCATGTATGTGCGGAGATCTTTGAATAAATCCAATCCTATTTATAACTTTGTGGAGATTGTGCAGTCTTACATATATCTAGGGTAGTGTTCAACAGACAAGGTTTCATGATGATTGTTGCAGGTACCACACGACTCATGAGGTGCCCTGGTCAGACTAGAGAGGTGGTGCTAGCCACAAGTCCAAGACCCTCTGATGAAGGGTTGGCTTTTTAATATCCTAGTGAGGCTGACAACTATGTATGTAGCACCTTTCTAGGAGAGACACATTTCAACGGGATGATAGAGTGGAAGAGATTCGAGAGGCTACCAAACCATGTGGATCATATCCATGTTGATCATGCTCTTTACTCGTATGTGAGCCACCTAGCCTCTGGAGCTTCCAATCTTACTTGGAGATGATATGGAGCCTTAGATACCGTTGTCCCAGTGATACAAGATGTTGCCACCATATCCTTTCCCACGACTCGGCCTACACATGTCCCAAAAGGGAAGATTCCCGAAAACCCCTTGGTTTGATGATGAGTGCAGAGAGATGAGATCCCACCTCACACGTGAGTGAGCATTGGGACATTTTACTTTAACAAAGGCATAGTTGATCTCATGTCGAGTGACACGCATAATAAGAAGGCTTTTCTTATACACAGATCTTTCCAAACATCACCAAATCTTGAGGGACTAAGCACCGAGCACTTTGCACATGGACAAAAGGTTTTGACCCTAGTCCTAGCACAATTGTTCAACCATGCCATATGCCATGGCTTCCGGCCTACCTAGAGCACTACCATGATAGTACCAATTCACAAGGCAGGTGATCCCATGGACATTGGGCACTATTGCACTCTTATGATTGGCCACACTCTAGCTAATATATAATGATCAGTACTAGAGAGGGAGAGCACCAACCACACAAAGGGTCATGAGCAATGAGCTATCAGACAGGTAGGGTTTCAGAGAGATAGCACTCCACCCTAGACCACATTCTCACCTTGAGGGCTATCATTGAAGAGGTGAAGTTGAGGCACCAAAAAGTCTATAGTTGCTTTGTAGACTTTCATAAGTCATTTGATATTGTCCCATGCTCCTATCTGACTAGGAGGTTACAGGAACTGGAGCTCCTAGAGATCATGATTTGGGGGGTTGTGATCTTATATGAGTCCGTTAGAGGGAAGGTACATGCCCTAGGAGGTTTATCATATTGGGTTGAGAGAACTATTAGAGCGAAGCAAGGCTAGCCCTCTCCTCAACTTCTTCGTGATCTATATTGATGAGATCACATCCTTTGTAGAATGCCTAAGCAGAGAGGGCAATTGATGGTGCATATGTTGTTGTACGCAGATGACATAGTCTGCATATCATCCTTAGTAGAGGGATTGCATAAACATCTAAAGGCCCTAGAGGTGTTCTGCAAAGAGACAGACTTGACTGTTAACCTTGGAAAAACCAAGGTTATGATCTTCAACACCTCACGAGGAGTGTCCCATCACCATAGCTTCACATACCGAGATGAGCAAGTGGAGATATTGTAGTCTCACACATATCTGGGGGTAGTGTTAATGGGACCAAGTTTCACAATGATTCATGCATGTACAACACGACTCTTATGAGGATAGGGTGACATGGCCCAACTACGGTGCTTCTAGGCACACTTCCAAGACCCTCTGACAAAGGGTTGGGCTTTTGGCACCTTGGTGAGGCCAACTCCTATGTATGTAGCACCTTTCTAGATGAGACACATTTTAGCGATAGAGTGGAAGAGATTTGAGAGGCTACCAAACCATGTGGGTTAGATCCATTTTGATCACACTCTTGACCCGTTGTATGTGAGCCACCTAGCCTCTCGGAGCTTCCAATCATACTTATAGATGATATGGACCTCACCCATTCCTCAAATACCCTTGACTCAGTGATACAAGATGTTGCCGCCAGATCCTCTCCCATGAGTCTCGACATGAACGTGTCCCAACTATTGGGAAGGTGCCCCAAACCCCTTGGTTTGATGATGAGTGCAAAGAGATGAGAGCCCACGATCTCCCAACTGAGTGAGCACTGGGACATTTGACTTTATTATATGCACAGCAGATCTCATGTCGAGTGACATGGCATAAGAAGTAGGCTTCTCCCATACACAAGATGGATGAGGTGATTGGGTCCTTTCATGAAGGAGATCCTACTATGGGCTGGGGGCTCCTCTAGGAGGCAAAATCGCCCATCTCCATCATAGATCCATCATATTTGTACACATATTCATGCTCCCTCCATGATGTCCCAGGGCACGCACCACCTGATATGTCCTCTATGTCTAGACTCACCATATGTCACTTGTTCACTGCATAGAATGTATGGACTGCCCTTCTCTAGCTTCATAACCAAAGATCACCAGATCATGAGGACTATACACTGAACACTTTGCACATGGACACGAGGTTTTGACCTCAATTCTAGCACAGTTGTTCAACTATGCCATATGCCATGGCTTCCCGCCTACTTGGAGTACTACCACAATAGTCACAAGGCAGGTGCTCCCACAGGCACTGGGAACTAGCACACTCTTAAGATTGGCCACACTCTGGCTAAGATATATGGGTCGGTACTAGAGAGGGAGAGAAACAACCACACAGAGGGTCAAGGGCAACGGGCTCTCAAACAAGCAGGTTATCGAAGACAGCACTCCACCTTGGACCACATTCTCACCTCAAGGGCTAGCATTGAAGAGGCAAAGTTGAGGGACCCAAAAATCTATAGTTTCCTTGTAGATTTTTGTAATGCATTGGATATTGTCCCACACTCCCACCTGATCAGAAGATTACTTGGGCTGTAGCTCCTAGAGATCATGATCTAGGGGGCTATGAGTTTATATGACTCTGTCAGAGGGAGGGTACGTGCCCCTGGAGGTCTATCAAATCAGGTTTAGAGCACTATTGGAGTGAAGCAAGGCTTCCCCCTCTCTCCGACTATCTTTGGGCTCTATATTGATGAGATCACATCCTTTGTAGATCTCCTACAGGCAGAGAGGGTTCACTTCTGGCTAACCTAATGGTGCAAATGCTGTTGTACGCAAATGACAAAGTCCTCATATCATCCTCAATAGAGGGATTGCATAAACATCTAGAGGCCTTGGAGGTGTTTTGCAAAGAGAGATAACCTTGGAAAAACAAAGGTTATGACCTTCAACACCTCACCAGTAGTGTTCCATTACCATAGCTTCACATACCAAGATGAGCAAGTGGAGATAGTGCAGTCTTACACATGTCTGGGGGTAGTGTTCACCGGACCACATTTCATGATGATTCATGTAGGTATAGCACCACTCACACGAGCACAGTGTGCCCTAGATCGACTAGAGAGGCGGTGCTTCTAGGCACATTTTCGAGACCCTCTAACAAAGGGTTGGCTTTTTAACACCCTAGTGAGGCTGACTACTATGTATGCAGCACCTTTTTGGGGGAGTGACATTTCAGAACAAAGTGGAAGAGAGTTGAGAGGCTACCAAACCATGTGGATCAAATCCATTTTGATCACACTCTTAACCCGTTGTATGTGAGCCACCTGGCCTCTCGGAGCTTCCAATCTTACTTGGAAATGATATGGACCTTGCCCATGTCTCAAATGCCCTTGTCTTAGGGAGACATGATATTGCCGCCAAATCCATTCCCACGACTCGACCATCATTATTCTCAAATGGGAAGATGCCCCAAAACCCCGTGGTTTGATAACGAGTGCAGAGAGATTAGAGCCAACCTCACACGTGAGCAATTACTAGGGCATTTGTCTTCACCACAGGCACAACAAATCTCACGCCGAGTTACACAGCATAAGAAGCGAGATTTTCTCATACATAGGTCTTTCCAAAGATCACCAGATCATGAGGGACTACGCACTAAGCACTTTGCATATGGATAGGAGTTTTTGACTCCAACTCTAGCACAATTTTTCAACCATTGCATATGCCATGGCTTCGTGCCTACCTGGAGCACTACCACAATAGTACCGATTCACAAGGCAAGTGATCCCATGGACACCAAGAACTACCGCACTCTTATGATTGGCCACACTCTGTCTAAGATATATGGGTCGGTACTAGAGAGGGAGAGCAGCAGTCACACAGAGGGTCATGAGCAACGAGCTCTTGGACAAGCAGTTTTTCAAAGACAGCACTCCACTCTGGACCACATTCTCACATTGAGAGCCATCAATGAAGAGGTGAAGTCGAGGGACCAAAAAGTCTATAGTTGCATTCAAGGATTACGTTCATGTTTTCACGTTTGCATTAATGGGTTATTAGCGTTCTTTAATTACTCTTCCAAGTAGCGTGAAAACAATGTGATCACGTAATTTATCAAAAAATTGGATAAAAGTACTACCGGTACATGAGATACTACGACGATAGTACTCGCATTATCGATGGTAATACTAATTATCCCGATGGTGTAAATACCGGTGGTAATATACACCACTGAGATAATTAATATTATCACCAGTAATGTGAGTACTACTGCCGGTAGTATCTTGTGTACCAACAGTACTGTGGATTGCAAATTCCCAATTTCTTGCATGCCCTAAGGCTATATATTGGTGGAAATGGCAATAGAGGCTCGTCATTCGATCCGGTTGTGGTTCATATCCCGATAAACCTTTTGGTAAGTTGGGAAAGAAATTGAACCACGATTTATATTTGAATAGTTGTAAGGCTAAGTGGGTTAGAGTGAGTCAGCATTCATTATACCTGTGGGTGTAGTTTGCTCCTCTGATTCCTTGCATCTTGGGGAAATTGTAGACCACGAACATGAGGGCTAGTGGATGCGACTGTTTGTTGTGTGTTCTCAAGGGTGGTCTATACTCTGACTCCTTGCATTTTGGGGAACTTGTGGACCATGATCATGAGTGCCAATGAATGTGATTGTTAGTGAGCAGTCTTGACTCTTAATCTAAGGGCCTTAGGTATGGAGAGAAGGGGGAGACGAGATGGCAATGACTTGAGCAAAAATAGGGCACGTGTTGTGACTATGAATGTACAATTAGAAATGCTCATCCACAATCTTCAAGATGAGTTGTGACTAGGCAAACTGTGGATGCGTCAGGTCATGCCCATGCCAGTATTCATATGCCTAAAAATGTTCCTAGGGTTGAAGAAGGAGTTACAGAAGCGGATCTCATTGCCGAAATGGGCACTACCCCAAGATACGGGGAGAGGATTTATGTGGGTGTCACAATCCTCTCAAAGAGTTGTTCCACATGCACAGCGGGGAAAACGTAAGTCACATGGTCTAAAGTGGGACTTTGTTATTAATGTTCATGAACGTTGAGTGGAAATGAAAGTATTGTGGAATACAAAAATCTGGGGGAGCACCTCGCATAAGGGGCCACTTGCTTGGTGACTCAAGAAAGAGCATTCAGCATTGTGCGGCCCCAGGAGCTGCTGCAACAGCTCGCACCTTGACATCGAAGTTGCAAGCTTTTGGAAAAATACAAAGAAGATCAATTTGGAAAAGTCAAGGTATAAGTGGAGTAGAGTCTGTAAGCATACACTGTAAGCATACACGGTGATGGAAGTATAAGTGTTGCAGGCTCCCATGCTAGAACTCCTTGTGTGGAAACTAGCATGCAAGATAGATCGCCACCTATGGCTCGTGAAGCTAGATCGACAAAATTGCTACTCCTAACTTGAGGCAACCCACGATAGTTGAGAGCATCTAGGTTTAAGATTGGAGAATGCACAGTATGTACTTTGTAGATCAATCTTGCAGCGGTCAGGATATCCACTGAGTATGGTCGATAACGATGATATGAGAGCTCGATGGAATTGCATTGCTAACTATGGGCCGGGCTTAAGCCGCCTTCTTACCACAAATTGTGTACGTCATTATTAGATAAGGCATATGAAAAAGAGAAAGAGCACATAAATCGTAGCATTTTCAAGCATCTTCATAACATCGGATGCACAATTGTCTTAGACAGGTGGACAAGCATAAAACGCCATGCTTTATTGAATGTAATGGTTATATCACCATATGGGGAGGCTTTCCACACATAGATTGATGCATCACATCATGTAAATAAGTCAGGGACATATATGGTTGGTGTGTTATCCAAGGTTATAAGAGAGTTAGGCCCTTAAAAGGTTGTTTAGGTTGTCATGGATAATGCCAAGAGTTGTAAAAAGGCGGGAAGAATATTGCAAAGGGAGTATACCAACTTATATGCATCTACGTGTTGTACACATACTTTAAATCTTGCACTGAAAGATTGGTATAAACAAGTGCCATGGTTCAAAGAGATTGTTTGTGAGGTTGAGACATCATCAAATTAGTATGATCGAAGCAACGTCTCGAAGCAATCTTTATGTTTTGTGATGGTTCTACCATGTTACAATTGCCAACAAACCACGAGATTTGCTACGTACTTCTACACTTTGCAATCTCTAGTGAAAAATAGGAGTTTTCTTATAGCGACATTTTATTGTGATGCATTTGAACGATGGTGGATGTCAGAGTTGACCGTCGATAGGGCAACAAAGGAGAAAATGCATGACTTAATCCCCTGCATTATGGAAATGGTTTGAGGATGTTGCTAATGCTATAAAACTTGTTTTATATGCGCTTAGGGCATTGGACTCAAAGTCTCCAACAATCAAAAAAGCATGGATGCTTTTTTGGAGTATTGAGCAAGCTCTTATTGCGAGGAATCCCCCTGCTCACCTGAGCCAAGAGAATGAGAGAAGACCATTTAATGCTACAAAACACAAGGAATTGTGGCAATTGTTTAGGCCATGATGGGAGCAAGCTCATAATCCATTGCATAGTGTTGGGTACCTTTTAGACCCCGAGTGGTGGAATATGAAGGCTAAAGAGATCCCAATTGTTATGCATGACTTTCATAAGGTGGTGCAACAATATTATCCCCACAACCATGAGTTTGCAAGTGTTGTAACGAGTTAGCCAAGTATCGATGCAAGGAGGGGTTGTTTGCATCGAGCGATGTTCAAGCATTGGTAGAAACTACATTTGCTTAGAAATGGTGGCACGTGTGAACTACTATGCCCGATTGCAATGAGGGTTCTTTCTCAGACATGCTCAAACTCAGGCTCAGAAAGAAACTGGAGTCATTACAAGTACATTCATAGTACTTTACAAAATAGACTTCTAGAGGATTGGGCTAAGAAGTTAGTGTACATCTATGCCAATCATAAAATCCTAGAAACATTAGGAGATGTGGGATATGAGGAGAAAGTTCCAAAATGGACCTACAATATCTAGCCAGATGCTATACAACCTAGGAGAAAGTTCCAAAATGGACCTACGATATCCCGCCAGATGCTATACAACCTGAAGCAGCCATCATTGTAGATTCCAAAACCCCAAGAAGAGGATGAAACTAGGACTTATGGTGCAACATCCGAGGAGGATAGCGAGATGAGGAGGATGAATCTGATGAAGATGAAGGAAATAATATTCGCCTTCCGCATGGGTCTGAAGATGAGGACATTGATGACGAACACGATGAGGATAGTGACTCATGAATTGTGGCAATGATGGCAACAGGGTTTTGAATGTCTCATTGTATCCTAAATGTGTTCTTGTTTTTTGATTGCGAGTTGCGATTTAGGGTTGCATAAGAATTGTCTTATTGTGCATTGTAAATATCTTGTGTTTAGGGTTTGGACTTTGATTCTTCCTTGTTGCCATCGCATAGGCTTTTGGGTGGTAATGCCAATTGTTGTGCTCTTGGCCAAGTTCAATTGATCAAAAGCATGGAAACTGGCATACCACTCTGTCTCATATGCAATAGAATCCTATGCGACGACGTGAGGAAGAAGCATGTGCAAGGTTGAATTTCTTGTCTTTGGTAACATTTTTCTTTAGTGACTTTAGAGATAAGTTTTAATTGTGTGTGTGTGAGAGAGAGAGAGCACTTGCAATGAAAGTGCATATAATTATATTTTAATGGCAAATAGAAAATGATTTTAAATTTTACTTTATATAGTTTATCATGATTAAAGTTTAAAGTCTACTTTATATAGGATTGCATAGTGTTTTAAATTTTGAATTCCAATAGATGCATGGGTTTAGGTTTTAAGTAAAATGATGGATCATGGATGCATGGGTTTAGGTTTTAAGTATTAGGATGGATGCAAATGAATATGACCATTGGATTATATTTGTTTTCAATTAACCATAGCCTTCCTTAAATTATTTATTATGAAATCATATATTGACACTATTCCAATTGATGACTTTAGGATTGCATGTGAGGGAGGCATGTGACTTTAGGATTGCATGTGATGGATTTAGGGATTGCATAGTGCAAAATAATTATGAACATTGGATGCATATAAATTAATCACTAAGCATTCAAATAAATGAATTTCACTAGATCATATAGTACACCATCATAGAACTCCAATGAACTTAAAACAAAGGCATATATTTCCATCATAAAGAGAATGTATAACTTCATTCAATGTCATGGTCTTGGATATAACTGTCCTAAGCCCAACACCATGTACAATGCCATTGATAGTTAGGCTTTACAAAGTGGACAAATTGATCTAGTTGGCAAGTAATCTACTAGACAATAAAGATGAAATTTATGGCTACAAGGCAGAGAGTAATAGCCGGTACAATTATCAAACAAGCATTGGCATATTGGGCACAAGCAATTGTCTGGGCTTGGAGGGAAGGGGTTCCACGGCATATGGTTGTGAGGATGGATGGCGACAAATAGCTAACCGTGCCTCCATGCTTGCATCTCCGCTTAGTGTTGCACATGCTTCATGGACCTCTTGCCGCAACTGTGTGTTGAGGTCCTCCAAGCTCTTCAATTGGGCACGTAGAGCAATAATCTCATTCTGTAACTCTGGCTCGGTTTGCAATCTTTTAGTTTCTAGGCATTGGACCTACTCGAACCGGGCCACATTCTCCTCGCAAAGTTGCACCACTTGTTGCCTTATTGGGCCATGTGCACCCTCCAATCCCCTAGACAATTGTGATCGGGTGAGCGTCACTTCTATACGACCACGCATACGCTTGTCCTTGTAAGAGGAGAAGTCCACCTATATACCCTTAATGAAGTGCGCGTACAAGAATTTGGCAAAGTACATCGCCACTTCATTATGGTGTGGGGGCTTTCCATATACCTCCATGTAGATTTGCCTGGCATTTTTTCGAATCCGTTCGTCTCGGCAATTGGCTATCTTCCACCTCCCATGCTAGTCCAAAGCTTGGGTTGGGGTGCTTCCATCTCCCTCTGTTCTTTTGCATCTCCTGACCTGACTACCTAAGGCTACCTCTTCATTTGCCTCTAAGGCCTGGAGCTCTTGTTTAGAGACCAGCTTGTTTACTTCTTTCCATTGCATGCCTACAAAACCAACACCCATGGTGTCGATTGCTAGTCAGATACTTATTGGCAATATCTTTAAACAAAAATTGAATTATTAAACATACAGACCTCTAGGTTGAGTGTACACGGATGTATGCACAATAGTCTCTAGCACATGCTCGAGCACTGCACTGGCAACCCTGCGTAGCCACTCAAACTGTAACCGTTGATGCTCGACATGTTGAGCCTCCTCTTGCATCAATGGATGCTTGCTTGCTCTTCTGGAGACTTCCTCCTCCCTGTGCGAAGGAGGAGTATCCTCTCCTTGTGACATTTTCGAATAGTGTAGTGTGGATACTGTAGTTTAGATAGCACAGTATAGATAAATGCCCTGAATGCAGTATGCAAAGTCTACATGCATCAAATTCAATATTTGTGAGTTCATCTTGTGTGAGATAGGACACAAGATGCAAATGTCACGTACAATATGCTTGATGAAAGAAGAAGATGTTACATATGCTATGCAAAATGTACATGTTGCAATCTTGGATAAATGCTTTCAAATGTTGCAATCTTTACATAATATAAAAGGCCGTACATCCACAAGATAAATGACATCTTTTTGAGTTATAAATGCTTTCAAGGCCAATAATTTGTTTTTGAACAAGAAGTTTATTACGATAAGTTTGACAGACACATGGTGTCCCAAAAATATTACGAGGCAAAAAATGTGGCGTATGTTGCAAGCCTAAGGGCAAGAGACATCTCTTCCATAGGCCTCATAGCCAATTCTCCCTCACATTTTACTCTCTCTAAGATATCACTGGTCTCTGTAGGTGGCTTTATGCGATGCATCATTTTTTCGTGCACGACGCTTAATGGCATTAACAACATGAGAGGGAGGCATTTTTTTATCATTCTCAATATAACCCTAGGCATCTTTAAAAAATTGAATCATCTCAACAATGATCCATCCCAATGCATAGGTATCTGCATGGCATGTATATCTGCCTCTCAAGGCTACTTCTTGTAGCTCGGGTGCAAGCCACTTTTTCCACCCGTGCTCTTCCTCTTTCCTACAAACTCTCTCAGCAAAGTCGGCATCTGTCTCCAAAGACTACTTCTTTAGATGCTTGAATGCCTTTCAAATCTCCGAGAAGTCCATGGCCATCCCCCAATCTATTATGCCTACTCGACATCTAGACTTTCCAACAAAATCCAATAAGATGTTGTGGGTACAGGTCTGTGTGCATCCACCTTCCTATGTGCAACCTTCCCAAACCATCCACAAGTGCATGGATGATATGGAGGAGATTCTTACAAAAGACTGATCCGAACAATATCTTCCTTCTCCAATGTAGCTTGGACTTCCCCGCTTGCAGTGGCCATCAGATCCGCTCCTCCTCTTAGAGCATGGTGGAAGTAGCATGTGAACCTGCCCTAGTCCATTGGCAGAATTTGAAGAAACTGCAACAAGCTACCGCCATTAAAGTATGGTGTAATGGTCCACACTGGCTCTTCTCGGGTTGCTGCGATCACACATACAAGGACTAGGTGTAAAATCTGCATGAGTTGTTATCTCCTTGCTTCTCGTCTATGCATCCCAATATTTCCCTTGTACTTCTTTCCGCAATATTCCATGTGATATGGCAATCCTGCAACTCCTACCAACCGCACTTTAAAAACAGTGCCATAGGATCCTGAGCCGGTTGTCTCGCCAACTTGGATCTCCCTCTCTGTGACATAGGCCAAGATTGACACTCTATCTATGTTACTAGCCAGGTGTTGTGCCCTTTGAACCTCATCACCTCTCAATGGTTGAGAGGGTGTAGAGGCTGGCTGCTCTTCACCTGTAGCCAAGGACGTACCTCGCCCTTAAGATGTTGTAGCCTGCTTTTCCCACCTCTTAGCCACTATGACACAACGATCTGACACAATGACCTTACTCTTGTGCTTGGCCCATACACTCGTCCATTGTGTTAATTTGAAGACATCAAACTCTTGTGCAAGAGTAGGGTCTGCATTGCATACTTCATTGAAGTGGGTCTCTACATTCCCAATAAAGCTATCAACCCAAAGCATGGCATCTGTCTCCCATTGCACCCGGCTCGCAAGGTCATTTGACCTTCAGACTGCAAACTGGTCTTAGCATCACCAAGAATCCTCCTCTTCATAGTACTAACTCCCTCTAAACTAGATACGGTTGATTCCATCTCACTCTCCTCCATGTTGCACACCCTAATAAAAAAGTCATCTTGAATGCTTCTCATCACTCTCTTGCAGTCACCCTTACTTAGCTCTTCCCCTACTTTTTGCTTAGTGCCAGTGGTTGAGGCCATGCTTGCGATTAGATCTCGCTAAATGTGTGCGGAAAGCTTTCTCGCTTGACACTAGCAAACAACTATAGTTGCCACACAATAGTGAGCAGGCAGGCATCTGACAATAACTCCCATCCTATGCATGCATGAAATGCAAATGCAAATGATGTCAATGCACGCATGCAAATTTTTTAATTACATGAAATGCAAATGATTTCAATGCAAATTTTTTAATTACATGAAATGCAAATGATTTCAATGCAGGCATGCAAGAAATGATTCTTCCAATGCATGCATGCATGAAATGCAAGATAATTTCGTAAAAAAATTGATTTCAATGCATGCATGCAAGATAATTTTGTAAAAAATTTGATTTCAATGCATGCATGCAAGAAATGCAAGATAATTTCATAAAAATTTTGATACCACCCCCCCCCCCTTTATGTGGAGGGCCAAGGAAACCTAGTTCCAAGTCGTGGTCCCAACTAGCCCCCATCCTATTCAAGACACGAGACCAGGAACCACCAGGCCCCTCGCCCAAGACATGGAGAGAGGAGGATTTTTACCTCTTCTCAATCCACTGTTAGTGGGCAATAACATCGGCGGTTGGCATATATTTTGGGGCGATGGTACTACCGCCGGTAGTTTGAAGATTACTGCTAGTAGCAGTAGTACTACTCATAGTAAAAAGATTATTACCGTCGGTTGTAATAATACTAATGGCGGTTATACTTAAACCACTAGAGATAGTAAAAGTACCGGCAATATGGTCACTACTGCCGTCGATAATAATGTGTCAGTCTACCAGTGGTACTATTAGCAGTACCGTCGGTAGTGTTACTATTACCATTGGTATGTATTTAGTTTCCAGGTCAATGCCACCTAATAGCGTAAAGCCATGATTGTAACCATGAATGTGTGAAATACGTCATCACGACACTTAATCACAAGAAAATTCATGTGATTATGTGAATATGCAATCCTTGGTTGCATTATAGACTTTCATAAGGCATTTGATATTGTCCCATGTTCTCGCCTAATCACGAGAGATTACAGGAGTTGCAACTCCCAAAGATCATGGGGTTATGAGATGATATGAGTCTATCAAAGGGAGGGTACGTGCCCTAGGAGGTCTATCAGATTGAGTTTAGGGCACTATCGGAGTGAAGCAAGGCTTCCCCCTCTCACCGACTCTCTTCGGGCTCTATGTTGATGAGATCACATCCTTTGTATATTGCCTAAGCAGAGAGGGTTCACTTCTGGATGACTTGATGGTGCAAGAACTATTGTATGCAGATGACATAGTTGTCATATTATCCTCAGCAGAGGGATTGCATAAACATCTAGAGGCCCTGGAGGTGTTCTGTAGAGAGGGAGACTTGAAGTCAACCATGGAAAAACCAAGGTTATGATCTTCAACACCTCACGAGCAGTGTCTCATCACCACAGCTTCACATGCCGAGATGAGCAAGTGGAGATAGTGCAGTCTTAAGTGGTAGTGTTCAACAGACCAGGTTTCATGATGATTCATATAGGTATAGCACGACTCACACAAGGATGGGTGCCCTAGCTCTCGACTAGAGAGACGATGCTTCTCGGCAACTTGTAGGACCCTTCGACGAATGGTTGGCACTTTGCACACCCTATTGAGGCTGACTTCTATGTATGCAGCACCTTTCTGGGGGAGTTACATTTCAATGACAAAGTGGAAGAGATTTGAGAGACTACCAAATCCCTAGATAGAGTGAGAGCATCATGGATCAACAGTGAGAGCCTCTGCCACGATGCTGCCAGATGAGAGGCACACACTCCGCATGCTACACGGAGACTAACAAGAGCACGCGTGATCGAGGTCCCTTCTATTTCAGCCCTCCTTAGAGGAGACTACTAGAGATGAGCTATCACCCTTGACGTAGCCCACTGGATATAGAGATCGAGGAGACCACGCCCTCCACTGCATTGAGAGAGAGATCAACAAATGCAAATATGAGAGCTCCTAATCCCATCAAAGTCCACCAGGGTACCTGGATATATGGAGCCTGGGCATGTACTAAGAGCTTTAGCTTTGAGCACCTCATAGTCTTATGCTTTTTTTGCTACTCTACTATTTTGCTTACTAGTTTAGCACTTTAGCTTTCAACAAGGGCCTTAGTGAGCCCTTTGCTTCAACCCACAATGGCTTGTATGAGTTACTTTTGGTTTTGGACCACGAGTCCTTTTGCAAATGTTAATACATCTCTCTCTCTCTCTCTCTCTCTCTCTCTCTCTCTCTCTCTCTCTCTCTCTCGTTGTATGCATCAAATCTCTAGTCGTACACATGGCTACCGTGTTTTGTGACCTCTAGTTGTACACATCACCAAATCAGATTTCCTTATGCCCATTAATCGAGTGCAAAGAGACCCAAAATGGGTCAAAAAATCAAATGTCAAAATGGCTTGCTATCAAATTTGATGTTGTGGATTAAGAAATGGAGCAACCTTTGACATGCTTATAGGCCTCATTGCAAGGAGGCGAGCTGAAATGGAACCAATGCAAAATGATAAATAATGTTTGATTTATTCAAAGGGCATTGCACTTTGTATAAATTGAGGTTTTAGTAGTGCATCCATTGATGGGTGAATTAAGGTACAAATATCACCAAAGATTAACATTTTAAGACCACCATGCAGTAGTTCCATAAGTGTAGATAGCTTTTTTTTTTTTAATTAACTTTCCAACTAGACAAGTAAAAGTTATGGAGTGTGCCCTCAAATATATGTGTGTAATTGCAGTGTAATATTGGACACCCCCTAGTTTTTACATTAATTTATCAAGTGGTTGCCTCCATTAGTTTGTGGGAAGCTCAAGTTGTGCACTTGGTATCTAAACTTATGCTCAATTTTAGCTTATGCATTATGGGAAACTTGGTATCTAGACTAATATACACATCGAGCAATATTGGTATATTGCAATATGCTCGACCAAGTTATCCGTATGGAATATATTTCATTGTGAATGCTTGTCATATAGGGAGGTGGACTTGAAGAACTTCTTGCTCATTAAGTCCTTTGATCATTATGTAGCTATGGACCTCCACAGACAAGCAATTCTTCAAGTACACCACCTAAACAACCATGTGGTCATTAATATTCTCAGGGAGGTCCATGAGAAGATCCATGCGAAGAGACCTCATGGACCTTCTTGAAATTCTATGAGCGTCATATTGTCCGCATGGTCAATCATGAAAGTCCTTGAGCATCCTAATGACTACATGGTTCTTATAATGTTCAAATTAAATAATGATAAATCCCTAAATGACAACATGGTCATAATGATGCTCGTGGGTCTTCATCAAAACCACATGGTCATCTAGAGCATTGTACCATAAGAAAATAAGCTCATGGAAAGACCATGCGCATTTTTTTTTTTTATATATACTTCCAAATGACCATGAGCATAATTTTTTTAAGAATATACTTCCATATGACCATCTAATTGTTTACTAAGGTGTACAACAAGACCTTCTTGCTCATCAAGTCTTTGAGCATCAAAATGACCCCATGGTCATTATGACGCTCATGGATCACATGACCAAGTAAATCTTTCAATACACCGGCCTAAATAACTACATGGTCATTATGGTGCTCATAGACCTTCATGGAGCTCCATAAGTAGAGAGCTCGAGCTCATCAACATCCTTGAAAGTCCATGAGCATCATAATGACCATGTGGTCATTCATGCTCTCCAAGACATCCCAATGGTCATGTGGTCATTATGCTAAGTTTAGAAAAACACACCATGAGAAACTATGGTAAGTTTAGAACAATGTAACATGATAAACTATGCCCATAGAAGGTCCAATAGCATAATTTCTTGTAATACACCCTTCCAAACAAACACATGGTGATTTAGGGGGGAGCACTTCTTGCTCACTAAGACTTTGAGCATCATAGCGACCACAAAACTTGAAAACTAGTATCAGACATGCATTCTTATGTGTATACAATTACACCACAACATTGCACACACAAAATATGTGACGTGGTTGTCCCCTTTGGCTTGTGAGAAGCTTAAATAGTGGACTTTTCAAAGAACACTTATTATGCATATATGTTCAAATGAAAGTTTGATGCCTTTGACAAATTTCTTACAACCTAAGATACATGCTTCATAGGTAAAACAAATTTCCATTGGCTTAGTGACCATATCAAGAAAGAAATTGTAACTTTTTTTGGTCTGCTGTTGAGTTTGGAATGTGTGAGTTTAGATACCAAGATTGTTAAAAGCGTTAGCAGTGCATAAGTTGTGGATCGAGCAAGCTATGTAACATATTCCCTAAATCTCACAAAAAATGGATATAGCCCAATCACCTTTTGGCCCATGGCTATGGCCTCACCAAGGCCCTCTTGTATCTTTGCTCACTCTCTACCCTCTATTCTTTGGATGGAAAAAGAGAAGCAATCAATTATGACTTCTCACTTTGTCTGTATTCATTCTACGTCATTTCTAATCATAAAGGAAAAGATGAGCATAAGCAAATTGTAGGATGCTTCATTTCAACTTATGAGGCTACATGCAAGGCTAAAGAGACGAGGAGAATGGCTAAGTGATCATGACCACATCCCATGAAAAGCAAGATGAGCACTCCTGAAAAGGGAGCTTTAATTATACTATTTCCACTACCTTCTTTGATTGATCATACTTCCATTATTCTTCTTCACCCATTTCATATTGACATTGAGGTTCCCACTTCCACCATCATCTAGGCTCCCACCACACAATGGGCATTTGAGCTTGAGGACTCTATACTCCATCAAGAGCCTAAAACTATGACAATGCAAATCCGACATTGGCTAGTTTACATTTGAACCTCAAGTCTGTGAAGATATTGAACCCAACTAAGACATATAAGAAATAGACTACATCCAATTAAATGGGTTTTGTTTGCTAATCTCTCATTTGTACACTAGCATTACATTATATGGTAGCCCCATTTAAGCCCCTTGCATACATGCATCCACATCTATGCCCACAAGAGCTCAGGCATGCAAAATGAGTGCATATTATGCATGCAATAATGACAGTAAGGATGACTTTACAACATGTGTTGTGTGATGCAAGCTTAAGCTCATTAGGTGATGATCTCATCAATTTAGCTCACTTCCTCTTGCAAATTTGTTGTTGCCACACTTCAAAAGTGACTGTGCTTGCAAACTAACAATCGTGGAATAAACTATTACATGATACTATGGTGAAACGGATTTTCAAAGGTTGATTTGAAATGAATATGGAGCCTTCTAGAATACTGCATTTCTAGACACGCAATTAAATTTGCACTAATTCTTAATGCATACTTTAAACCAATCAGAACTTTTTAATTTAACTTATTGTTACTCAGTTCAAAAATATGTTTAAATGCAACTTAATGTTTGTTATTCTCGAAACTATGAAACTATGATGCAATTGTTGCTCTTGTGATCATCTCTCATCTTTTGAGATGATTACAGATCATACACGTGTATGGTTTGTCTCGAGCAATTGAATTTAAGAAAGAGGGTGTGAAATAAACACTAGTATCCAAGACAAACACACAGTGGCAGTGACCACAAGCACTCATGTACCAAAGCATTTAAATCTAAAGAAGACAATACTCTCTTCCATACTGAACATCCACATTGGAGCGAATTGGGGTTCAGAAACTGACACACGTGACCCAACGGAGCCACTCTTCTTGTCTTTCTATATCTTGTGATCGGCAACGTACATATACAACCCGTATAGGGTATTGAAGATTTACTTGAGTTTGAAAATATATAAATCCTCTCATGGCAATGTTGGCAAGGTAAGGACTGTTGCCTCAAAAACCAATATAATTGGAAATAACATAGCACGTACAATCACATAGTCCCCCTCAACTTTATCACCTATATACTGTATTCATGCGAATTCCTTCATGTCGAGAACTCAAGTTTTGCCTAGTTCTACAGACCTAAAAAGAATTGAAAGAATGACGATAAATATTTTTAAAACTCTCGCAGATAGGTTTGGCTCACCTAGGGACTTAATTCATATTAACACGTCAAACTTTTACCGTTACATGAGGCTGGTCTAGTGACTCAATTAAATCTGTAAAATTTCGAACACACCAGTCAGACTGTGCTGCAACAGAGGCTCGTAACTGCACTCCCCCATAGCAAATGAAAATATCTGCTCCTCCAGGTCTACGCGCCTTCATGTAATAAATAGTAATATGAGCTATTTGATACTCCCTTGAGGATCATTAATTGATGAGATAATCGATCAACAAACATTGCTTCAGTATTTATGCAAGCACACAAGAGTAATTTATAAAATTACCTCAAGGTCTGTAGCTCCATCGCCAACCATAACCAGTTTTTTATAGCCAAATTGCTGAACAATATGAACATTTTAGGCAAGCAATTTTGATCTAGCTGTAATCCTGCACTTCTAGGAAAAGAGGTACTGAAGTGATGTGAAAACACATTTTGTATACCTGCTTGATTTGTGCAATGGCTGCAGCTTTTCCACCAATTCTTGAGGTAGGTTCTTCAATGTCAAATCCTGCATATTGTCCCTCTTCATCAAACATCAATCTGTTGGCGAAAATCCTGTCTTCTGGTATCTGTAAGATATCTGCTACAGGCTGCAGAAAACAAAAACAAACACATTAAATTATCAGTTCATTAAAAACACAAACAATCAATCCCCACAAGAACTCCAAAAAAGGACTACTCCACATTGGCCACCATTCCCCACGGCTGCTACTAGCCTTTCCTTCTCTGCCCAGCCCCTTGCTTCCTCTTCTCGACCTTGTTCCCCTCCTCCTTTCCACACGCTACTGTAGTTCGCATTTCCAGTGTTTCCTCCCCTCTCCACTGTCCCTTTTTTTATGCGGCTCTCCCGTCCGTCAACCTCCTTGTGCAGTCAGGCCTGTGGCCTTTCCACCATCCCTGGGAGGGGTTATGTGCCCAGGGCCCTTTTTCTGCCTAAAGGCAGCTCTTATCTTCTCAATTAGAAGCAAAGATCCTTAGCAAGAGCCAAAATTTAGTAAATTGCAAGGCCATTGCCTTTTTTCAGGAGGGGCACAGTTTTAGGCCACTCTCTCAACTGATCCACCTTCATGACCAGGTCTACATTGGTCTCTATCTGATTGAGATGAGGCCACATAGACAGACCCTACTAAGCAAATCAAACAACACGATGTGCCTGTGCCACAGAGACAGATAGATTGAGCACAGCGACATGTCACAGATTTTAAGCATTTGAGTCAGGCCCAGGACATATTGGACTGAAGGAGGACCTAGCTGATATGAGGGCACAGTGGATCAGTGGGAAGAGATGTGGAGCTGTTGAGCTAAAGACACAAAGACCATGCACGGTGCAGGCGTTGACAGAGCACACACAATGGAGATTGAACACAAGTGCTACAATGAGAACTTGAACAGACACCAACGTTGTACCGGATCCAAAGGATGTCTGGTATGTTGACAATGGTGCCACCTAACACATGAAAAACAAGCGGGAGCAGTACAGCACCATCAAACCGGTGGATCCTAGGTCATCATCACAATCGGTGACCCCTCAAAGTGTCCGGTAGAGGGAATAGGCAGTGTTCCCTTCATCATAGACAAAGCTGAGACCAAGGTATGGGTTGAAACAGGCCCCAAGGGCATGGCACAACAGCATTGATGAGTATTTTAAATGGACCTGACTGTTTAAAAGTCCTTCAGACATCAACCTATATCTCTTTTGGAAGAAGGTAATTGAGTCATGCTTATTTTATAAGTTGACAATCAAACCTTTACACAGGTGATAAGGAGGAGAAGATCAAAGAGATCTAGGAACTCTTGAAGGAAGAGTTCGAGATGACAGACCTTGGATTACTGCATTACTTTCTTGGAATGGAATTGCTTCAAGACAAGAATACCATTTTCATCTCACAAAAATGATGGAGATTGGATTACTGTGTTTCTTTCTTGGAGCTAAATCGTTCAAGACAAGAATGGCATCTTCGTCTTCATCTCAAAAGATTATGAGCTTACAAACTCATGAAGTTTATAAGCTCTTAGCTCATTATTGTAGTCATATTTATTAGGACAAGTAATTAATAATGTAACTTATGAGATAGAATTACATCCCCTCACACGAGGGTACATCCAGTTTTTCATGTAAGCCACGTAAACGAGAAATTAGATGCCACTGAGAGCTTAGTTTTCGTTGAGGAGCTTGTTTGATTATCGGATCTGTGAGTTGTTAGGACTTAGCCTGGTATGAGCCTTGCAGGTCAGGTCAACTCTATGAGTTGACTTCTTTGGTCAACCATATGGTTGACTTGGGGGCCATAGAGGCCACCTTTTGTATTTTCCTCTTATCCATTCGAGCAGTACTACGTTTTGCTCCAGCTGGTTGTTTGCTTCCCGCACTCCACTCCCATTCCATTGCTTCCTGCACCCAACAGTGGTATCAAAGCAAGTTCTCTTGCTCCTACCTACCTTCCCTCATGCTCTCCCATTGCTCCTACCTGCCATTTAGCTCCAGCTCAGTCCAGTGCCTCATTTCATCGCCAGATTCCTGTTTCTTGAGCAGAAAAACAGTCCCGCAACTGTGTTTTTGACTTTTGGAGGTCCGATTTCAACGTTTTTTGAAATTTCTGAGCTGCCCGCATACAATCGACCTTGTCCTGCACCATTTCGACCCGGCGGAAAAAATGTCCGTACAATTGTACGGACGGCCGTACGCCCGTACGGAAAGGTGTGCGATGCTGTCAAGAATCTGTACGACTTGTCAAAAGATGATTTCGAGCATTTTTCAATAGTTTTTGGAGGTTTTTTTCTCCAATCTGGACTCTTTTCAATCATTCGAGCCTTCCTGCAGGTGCTCCAACCTGCTCTAGCACCATTTGGCTGGGATTCTCTCTCTCTTGACTCAGATCTGCCTGGTAGAGTTGGATTTGAAGCTGTTCACCCTCTTTTCATTGAGGTGATTTTGCTCTAGAGATTGGGGCTTTTGTGTCACATTTGCAGATTTTGCAATGACATTTGCTTCTTTTGATCACATTTTGGGGCTTTTGCAGTATTTGCCCTATTTTGACCTCATTTCCACTCCGACACCGGGGATTTTGGATCTATTGCTGACAGATTGCAAAATATTTTTAGATTTGCAGGTTATTTTGTCACATTTTCTTTATTTCAGCAAAATTTGGGCCTTTTGGTCATTTGCCCCAAATTTGATAGTTTTGCCTTTCAAAAATTGGGAGTTTTGTCAATTTTGTTGAAATTTGCAGTGACATCGGCTTGGTACAACCAATTTTGGGCATTTCGTAGACATTGACATAAAGGAACATTGACATTGTCTTGGAATTGCAGCACATTGAATCACATTTGCAACTTGCAGCACAATTTGGGGCTTTTACCAATTTGCTCTCTTTTTGGCATATTTGCCTGCTCAGAATTTGGGGCTTTTGTCAGATTTGTTGTCCATTGCAATGACATTTGCTTTATTCACCTCAATTTGGGTATATTATGCATTTGCCCCTTGATTTGGGCTTGTTGTCTCGTCAGATTTGAGGCACACAACCTCCATCTGGGACATTTACAGCTCATTGATCATTGGATACATTTACCCCTTGTTTTGGGCTGATATTTTTGCAGGACAGCTATCTTTGGCAGGGGGTCCTTTGATCGGACAGATATTGTTTTGCAGGTCATTTTTTTGGGGACAGCACGTCCATTTAGCTCATTGTTTGAGCAGTCAATTTTTGGTTGGTCACTGCCTGACATTTGCTGTCATTTCTGGACAGCCAGCTCATTTTGCAATGAAAGCCTTGAGGCTACTCTTGAGCAAACATTTTTACCTTTAGGAATTTATTTTTGCCATGGGAAGCAACGATTGGATGGGTATGTTCTCAGCTGAGGACAAGCTCGATGGACCCAATTATCCCATGTGGTTATACATGGTGAAACATTTGCTGGTTGCTAGAAAAATTCGAGGTATTGTCTCAAGATCAAATCTTCAACCTTCCTTTGTAGCATCCACTTCTGCTACTGCTACTGCTACAGCTGGTGCAGCTGCTACAACCACTTCTGGATCTACTGCCACCGCTGGCGTAGCTGTTACAGCCACTTATGGATCTACTACTACTCCAGCCACACCTTCTAAATCAGAACAGGCCAGATGGGATGGTAGAGATGCCCAAGCACATTCTATCATTGCTTTTTCAATCAAGAGACATATCATTCCTCACATTCGGTTTTGCAAAACATCAAAGGCTGCATGGGACACCTTGGCTCACCTTTACCAGGTTTGCAGTGAGGCAAGCGTTGCTTTCTTATGCAGGCAATTGGAGAATGTCAAAATGGAAGGAGGACAGCATGGATGCATACATCACAAAGATCAAGGATTTTCAAGAGCAGCTCATTAATGTGGATGAAATTATTTCAAATGCTCAGGTAGTGTCCACGACACTCAATGGACTTCCTGAGTCCTACTAGGGGTTTGCTACTACATTGAGGTTGGTTGCCATGGGCAATCCCAACACTTATACTTTCGACCAACTTGTTTCCCTTCTCCTACAAGAAGAGCAGAGTGGCACAAATCGTGCTGCTTCTCAAATTGCAAATCAGGCTTTTGTCACTAATTAGAAAAATAAGGGAAAGAACGGGCAAAATTACAGCGAACCCAAGCCTTATGGAGGCTCATCTACTGCTGGACAGTCATCTAATTCTACCTCGCCTGATGCAAAGAAGAAAAACAGCAAACGTTGTAATTACTGCCGGAAGCCAAGATATGACATTTCTGAATGTCGCAAGCGCATCGCTTCTAAAAAGAAAAAGCAGCAAAAGGGACTTGCTGTCACTATTACTGCTGCTACCCCAGATCATGGTCATGAGGCGGCAAACATTGCTCACTATGAGTAAGCTTTCACGAGGTAACATGCTAGTGGATCCAAACCAGACAGACCCAATCATTCATAAAGGAATTGCAGCAAGATGTTTACTCCTCAGCCCCCATCTAAAAGTGCCCCGGTTAATTCCTGACCGTCTTCTGGTTCTGCCTGATAGACTGCCAATTCTTTGATAGACGTCTAATCATCCTCTACCCAAAGTTTCTTTGCTAATTGCTTTTGGAACCCTAAGCATATATACGTATACATGTATGCATCTCTCTCTCTCTCTCTCTCTCTCTCTCTCTCTCTCTCTCTCTCTCTCACACACACACAAAGTGTGGATATACTATGTATACGTATACGTGTGTGTGCGTGCGTGTGGCCAATACCTCCCCTTCAACTTCAAGATCGCCTACGCGACTAGGTGCTTGTTTCGGACTTCACTGCTCAACGTCCTCTTCCTTTGACTTCTCTGATGGTTACCAGTAAATACAGGGTTCTCTTGCCTCTCCCTAGAGTACAGCTTGGGCAAACGATGTGTGGTCTGTCAGGAGGACGTGAAGCTATGAACCGTGACTAACTTTGGCTTAGGGGGCTAGCCCAAGGGAAGCGACACTTCCTAGAAGTCCCTAGGTGCACACTAGGCCTACTTGCTAGGGGCAAGGCAAGGTTTAGAGGGGTCTTAAAGTTAGGCCCAAGGAAACCAATGTTTCATGGGTTAGAAGGGTTAGGACTTAAGTGTGAGGGGAAAACCAATGTTTCATTGGTTTGTGTGGGTTAGAGCATTAATGAGGGGACCACGTGGCAGCCGCTCATGCACACCTATCCTCTTCCTGCCTACTATAGAGACAAATTTGGTGGCTGAATCTGTAATTTCAGATTCCCACTTATGGCATGCAAGGTTGGGTCACCTCAACTACAGAAGCTTGGTTAAACTGCATTCACAAAACATGGTGGTCGCTCTCCCACCCATGCATGCACCGGTTAAGCATGTTTGTGAGGGATGCTTGTTAGGCAAAATGCATCGTTTCTCATTTCCAAAGGATGGGACAGTTGGTGCATCCAGAAAGCTTCACCTTGTGCATAGTGATGTGCGCGGGCCGATGCGGACAGCATCTCTTGGGGGCTACCTTTACTTTTCTACCTTTGTGGATGACTACACCAAATTTGCTTGGATATATGGCATGAAGGCCAAATCTGATGTGTTCCCATGCCTCAGACATTGGCTTGCCATGGCTGAAAATGAATCAAGGAACAAGCTCCTTACTCTACGCGTTAACAAGGGGGGAGAGTACATGTCCCGTGAATTCTTTGATTTTTTGGCAGCTCGGGGTATTATTCATCAATGTACAGTGCCTTATACTCCGCAACAGAATGGGCTAGCAAAGAGGAAAAATCGGTCAGAGATGGAAATGGGCAGGTGCATGCTCAAAGGAAAGTCTTTGCCAAATAAGTTTTCGTTGGATACTGTCATGTGCTCCAACTATGTGCACAATCGGGCACCCACAAAGGCATTGAAGACTATCACACTTTATGAGGCATGGCACAGTCGCAAACCTGAAATTTCTCATATGCCAATTTTCAGGTCATTGCCTTATGCTCATGTGCCATCTCAGCTGAGGCACAAGCTTGAAGACAAAGCTGTAAAATGCATATTCATTGGTTAAGCGCAGAGAGCAAGGGATACAGGTTGTATCAGCCCAGCACAGGAAAGGTCATTGTCAATAGGGATGTTGTATTTGCTGAAAATGTGCCTTTACTTTGGCTAGAATGCAAAAAACAGCCTACTATTGATTCCTCAGATGTCTTTGATACATTGTTGCCTCTCTTTCAGTCGCCCACAGATACAGAGCAGCCAGTGCAGAGTGTTGTGCCATACACTTCTACCAATGCACATCCTCCTCCAATAGTTCCTGCTCAGCCTGATATGCCTTTAGTTGATGGTCATGCTATTGAGCAGGTAGTTGCACAGTAGAGTGATGTCATTAAACAGCAAAAATCAGTCCCGAGATGGGTTTTAGACATACTCAGGGACAGCAAACAAGCTGAGCCTTTGCCAGCCCGCACTCGAGGTGCGCATAAACATATGCATGGCAACTATTTGGCTGTAGCTTTGGTTGCTAATGCTTGCAATGAGGAACCTTTATGTCACAAGGATGCCTTTGATAGCAACGAATGGATGGATGCCATAAAGGCTGAGCTTGAATCCATTCATGCCACCAACACTTGGGATTTGAGTTACTTGCCAACAGGCAAGCGTGCCATTGGCACAAAGTGGGTCTACAAGGTGAAAAGGAAAGCTGATGGCAGTGTTGACCACCTCAAAGCCCGCTTGGTTGCAAAGGGATATGCACAACAGCACGGCATTGACTTTGAGAAGACCTTTGCTCCCACCTCACACATTACTACTATCAGGTGTGTTAATGCTATGGCATCTCATCGGCATTGGGAGGTTCATCAGCTGGACATCAAGACGAGTGCCTTCCTTCATGGTAATCTTCTAGAAGAGGTCTCTGTCACTCAGCCACCTGGTTTTGAACAATTAGGTTCTGAAAATATGGTTTGCCGGCTCAGAAAAGCCCTCTATGGCTTGAAGCAAGCACCCCGGGCATGGTATGCGAAGATACATGCACTTTTGACAGCCCGTGGCTTTCAGAATAGCCCCAACCGAGGCCACTCTTTATGTCTGAAAGAGTGCATCAGAATTTTTAATTCTGATTTTATAAGTGGATGACATGCTTATCACTTGGCCACATATGGAACAAATTGCAGATTTCAAGGCTGATTTACAGCAGTCTTTTGCCATGATAGATATGGGCCGGTTGCACTATTATTTCGGCATACAATTTGCATATGTTGAAGGGGGTATAATGATGAGTCAGTCCAAGTATATTGGACAGCTCCTTGATCGCTTCTAGTTCAATGATTGCAAGCCAGTTTCTACTTCATTGGAGCCTGGCTTTCGTTTCTCTCGGAGGATGGAAGTCCGCCATTTGATGCATCCCTTTAGCAAGCTATTGGTTGCCTCATATACCTTTGTTATACCCGGCCTGATCTTCAGTATGCCATTTCCTAGCTCAGTAGGTACATGCACAAGCCTAGTATGCAGCATTGGCAAGCAGTGAAGCGGGTCTTTCGATACTTGAAGGCCACGCAGCATTTGGGTTTACTCTATGGTTCAGAGGCCCCAGTTGTTTTGCATGCATTCACGGACAGCAACTCGGCAGGACGTTACGACACTAGGGTGTCACACAGCGGCAACTATTTTATGCTTGGAGCTTCATGCATCTTTTGGTTCAGCAAGAAGCAGCCTACAGTTGCCACATCCAGTTGTGAGGCTGAGTACAAAGCAACTTTCACAGCTACAGTAGAGTGCGTTTGGCTTCGCAAGTTACTTGCAAATCTTGATATCATTCAGCCCGACTCTACTACGATCTACACAGACAGCTAGAGTGCTTTGGCAGTTGCTAGAAACCCAATGTTTCATGTGCGCACAAAGCATATTGAAGTCCACTATCACTATGTTCGAGAGTCACTATCTGGTGGAGACATCCAGTTGACCTCTGTTCCCACCGAGGACAACTTGGCAGATCTTTTCACGAAAGCTTTACCGTGTCCCAAGTTTGAGGCATTTCGACATGCTTTACATTGGCTCCTTTTGTTACATGAGGGATCACTCTGTACATATCATAGGTTGTTATATCCCTCTGTGCAACCATGATGTAGTTTCCAGGTATTCTTGAGATATTTCTAGGATACTTCAGCCATAACATGGAGGGGGGTTTGTTAGCACTTAGCCCTGGTATGACAATAGAGGAAAGCAATGTTTCCAAAAGTTTTACTTATGGTGGAGATTCCTTTTCAGCCTGTTTGGGCTGTGTTATACAGATCTACATTCTCTCTTCTACCTTTCTCTCACGCATGAATGTTTCTTGGTTAAAGACTGCTTCCGCTTTGTGCATTACATGCATGGTGAATTTCTCTCATAGTAGTATGACGGGGTATTTTTTCAGCCGCAGGGCATAGATATGCAAGAGTACAGCTCTAACTTCAAGGGAAGAGATGGGTCAAAATGCATTCAGACCCACAGAAGATAGTAGAGATGACCATGATCTTTTAGCTTAGCAGCCCACATCCCATGAGCCCCGTCCACAGGAGATGCTAGAGGCTTTGAAGGCTCTCCCAATGCAAAAACTTCCACAAGAAGCTAAATATTCCCTTGCCTTCTTTTTACAATTTTGGGACGTGCTAGGCACTCTAGTTCGCATAGCATTCTGGAAGATCTTTAGCTCCAGACAGATGCTCCATCCCAGCCAGGAATTGTGATCCAGCAAATTTATCCATAGTAAATCAATATCCTTTTGATAAGGTGTATGGCTGGGCAGACCAGGCCTTCTTGCAAGGTACCATAAGACAGCCGAGCATCTGTCATTCATCTTCAGAGAGGGACTTGGAATGCTTTCCTTATTTGTTGTACTTTGTTTCATGCCTTTTACCTAAAGAGAGATTGGCCAGTGGTTAGATTCCAATGTCTCCTCCATTTTATTTATTTTAGGTGTGTTGCTTGTGTGCTGATTATCAGATAATATACCACACCTGTCCCCAACAAACTCTTGCATGTTTTAACCCACCCCCCACCCCCAAGCGTCATTGAAACGATGTGTACGATTACATATCTGCAGATTGAAGCAACCACAAAGGGCAAGCAAATGCTCGCCCAATGTGTGTAATTCCACCTTTATTCTTTGAGGTTCTATTCATTGCCTTCCCTTCCTCGTCCTCATCATCAATTTCCCATCTAAAGTGTCTTTTTGCCTTCGAGTGTTATGAGTACCTGTTTGCATCCGGTTTGGGCATTGAAATTCCTTGTTATGATGACTGTTCCTTCTTTTGAACATTTATGAGGTCTTATACTGGTGGTCCCTAGAAATATTACCATTGTTTTTGTAGATGGGAAAGGTGAGGCATAAAGCAGCAAAAAAGTAATACATTTGCCAACTTGTCAGTTGTAATACACACAGAGAATGCCAGTCAAAACAAGAAGAGCAGTTAACCGTGATGCTAATGACCAAAACAGGCATTGAAAGGATTTTCCTGCTGGCTGTCTATGAGCATATCTATCAGCACTGATTGCAGAGAGACAATACAGCGGAACAGTGAATGCACTGGAGTAGAACAGTGGATGCACTGGAGTAGAGAAAATAATTGCAGGGACCAAATGCAATGGAGCAGTAGATGCATTGAAGGAGAAGAATAAGGGGGGCAAAGCAAAATTTTAACCCCTTCACATGGGCCTTGAAACCAGCAGGGAGGAAATCTACCGGTTAAAGGATACTTTCATGAATCTCTAGCAAGAAAACATAGACTTAAACGGGCAGAACATGAAACTAAAACAGAATGTATCAGAAGGAATGTCAACATTGGTAGGGTTTGAACACTAGAGAAAAACATTGAGGTAATAGTTAATAGAGGATGCAAGAGGAAGAGAATAAGCTACAGACAACAGAGAAGGGGCCAATCAGATCATTCTCTCAACATTGGATGAATTATTGAAGTCCATGTTTGATGAGATAGCTGCATATGAGAGGTACAACATAAAAAAAGAGAGATCTCAAACTCAAGATCATGGGCCTAGTAGAAAGAGAGAAGAAAAACCTTGATGTTAAAGAAGGAGAAAAGAGCAGGCATGTCAGAGTGAAGTTTCAACATAGTGAGAAAAGACAAAAGGTAAGACAAACGGGTCCTAAACATAGACAGCATCTTAAGGGGCAATCAATCTAGGTGAATCAAGACCTCATGAAGAGCCAGTCCTTTAAAAAAGGCGAAATTTGAAATAGTGGGAAATGCAAAGAAGGAAGGCAATATGCCATACATCAAAGGTGGAAAAGCAGCTGTAATGGACAGGAAAATTAGAAAAGCAACACAACATAGGGACTGGAGACCCTCAGGATCAAGATAAAGAATGATTTGCACTCTAGAAAACTACATAGAAAGGGCAATTCAAAAGTGCACTACAACATCAAAAACACATTTCAATAGCACCTACAATCCTTGTCAACGAATGCAGATATCCTGTAATTTCTGATGCATGTGTGTGTGTAATGCGTGCGTGTGTGTGTGTGTGTGTGTGTGTGTGTGTGTGTGTGTGTACACACATTCATGTGAAGCTCCAAACATTGTGTGCACTTCCAAATCAAGAAAATATTTTAATGAGGATCCAATTTAACATTCACGTCCATCTCAAAGCAAGGAATCAGGATGGCATATTAAGTCATTTAGCACAACATGAAACACTCTACAGACACAAAACCCTGAGTATGTGATGCTTACGGACCTCCAAATAGAGCACTTACATCTATCATTTGCCGAAAACCCCCAGAAATAAGATATACTGCAGTCCCTTGAGATCGGAGCTTCCCAACAAGTTCTTCAATTCCTGGATTAATCCTGCACGATGTTGTAGGAATAAATTGGTTGGCGCCGATGTTTTTCTTGCAACAAAGCATCCGCCAACTACTAAATGCACTTTAAGAAGACCACTGAAGTGAATGAAGGGTCCCTCTTGAATCAGATAAAAATGTGGCTAACCCTGGACTTTTGTGTATCTTATGAGGGTAGCCCATTAGATTCATATCATTTGGCTTATTCAATGCTTATCCTTCACTGGCACTCTATGTACTTGCTTTTCATTGAATTCAATCTACATTCTTGCTGTCTATTATCTGCATTACCAAGTCTGCTTTGGGTACATGATAAAAAAATAAGAAACAAATGATTCTGGTTTTTCTATTTCCTCCTTTAGCCTCTTGCATCAATGCAAATCACTTTTACTACAATAGGTTGTTACAGTCCTAAATCAGGCCCCAAGAATGAGCAAACATTTAATATTGAACATCCTATAAGTATAATTTCCAGTTTTTTAAAGGAAATTCAAAATTTCTCATTAGCTTACTTTGGTGGACTGCTAGCCAGGAAATTCTCCACATCATGTAAAGAAGGCTTGAACAAGGACAGCCTTGCAGAAAGTGCCTCTTCAAAAGGAACAGAGCCACCCATAGCCCTGCGTTGAGATCGAAATTAAAACACTTCTAAAAAACTTTTACTGGGGCATCCAAAAATGCTGAAAGGACATTTTTGGCAGAGGCAAACAACAACACTCTCTTACTACAGCTATTACATTCAGGAAATCACAGCAAATCTTTCCAACAAAATATGCATTAAACAGAAAAACTGGAATATAGCTTTAATTCAGGATTTGGTCTTCAGAGCACTCCATGAACAAAACCACAGACATTACAATCAGACAAGCTGAGCTTTGGAATACCTGGACGTCCAAGCTGCTACAGCTTCACCTGCACCACAAAATTTTCCCAGCTCATCAATGCCCTCGTCCATGCAGACTGTGCTATCAACATCAAAGCAGACAGCATCCGCACTCCGCCAGATTTGTATAACAGCTGCATCCAATCCAACAACAGCTGCGTCATTGCCAAGAAGGTTGTACCCTTTGTCTCTTATTCTTACTTTCATTGCAATAGAATCCTCTCTCTCTCTCTCTCTCTCTCTCTCTCTCTCTCTCTCTCTCTCTGTGTCTCTCTGCATGCGTGCGTGCGTGCGTGCGTGCGTGTGTGTGTGTGTGTGAGAGAGAGAGAGTTAGTGTGTGCGTGCGTGGTGTGTGTGTGAGGGAGCTGAGAGCTTGCTGCCCTGCATCTGAGACTTCCTGCTGCTGCAGCCCCTTCAAGCGCCTCCTCCACGCCTTTGTCCTGGTTTGGCCAGGCCCCAATGCTAGCCCACTATCAACCTGCAGCCCCTTCTGTCACTGGTCGTCTTTTTTCATGCCCTTACATACTCGTTTTCCACACCCTTTGTAGTCGCAACTTTTGTTCTTCCTGTCGTTTAGGTTTTCGTTTAGGTTTTCTGCTGTCCTGATGGGCTCCTTTCCTTTGCCATCTCTCTTGCTGCTCCCCGTTTGGGTGTGCCTGAGTGTGTGGGTATTGTGTATTTAGGTGACTGTGAGAGAGAGACAGGTTCGGATTTCTGCTCGTCTGCAGCACTATTCCGTATATACATTTTCGCCAAACTTCAGTCTTATCTCTGTTTTGAGATACCGTTGGCCAAGACTAGAGAAGGAACTTTACGTAGTTGTGTATGCTCTCAAGGTTTGGAGACACTGTATGGTTCCAGATTCATTGTATTGACTGATCATCAGTCAATAAGTATGTGTGTGATGGGACTGATTTGATGGGGAGAAAGGCTAGATGGGCAAAGTTGATGCAAGACTTTGATTTTGAAATACGGTATCGGAAAGGTTCCTTAAATAATGTAGCAGATGCTGGTAGTCTATCATTTATTTAGATATCCTCTGATCTATTTCTTGAGATATCCTCTGATCTATTTCAATCCTTGAGAGGGCTTTGCGCAATTGATAGACACTTCAGTTTCTATTGGCAAAAGGTCCAAGATGGGAGCTCCATGATTGACCAAGATTCAAAGATTGTGCCACCTAGGATAAGGCAGCATGAGGCCAATGGGTGATTCAGAAGGGGTGGTTGTTCCAAAATGGAAAAATTAGTGTGACGGATTGTCAGATCTTAGATCCTAGATTCACCGGGAGTGTCATGATTGTGCCACCTAGGATAAGGCAGCATGAGGCCAATGGGTGATTCAGAAGGGGTGGTTGTTCCAAAATGGAAAAATTAGTGTGATAGATTGTCAGATCTTAGATCCTAGAGTCTCCGGGAGTGTCATGATGCCCTTAGTGCAAGACACTTAGGCATACACATGACTATCTCTGGCGAAGCACACTTTCTATTGGCCTAAATGAGGGAATTTATTGAGAACTATGTAGATTGCCGAATTTGTCAAGCAACGAAGGCTGAACGCTTACAAAGCGGTCTATTACAGCCGTTTCCTTGGTAATAAAAAGGAAAGTATTTCCATGGGTTTTATTACTGGTTTGCCAAGAACAAGTAAGGGTCATGATGCCATATGGGTTACAGTAGATTGTTTGACAAAGATGGCTAGATTTTTACCTACTAGATCAACTGTTATTGCAAGTCCATTGGCTCAGCATTTCATTGACCAATTATTTCGACTGTATGGTTTGCCAGCTGACATAGTCAATGATAAGGACTCAAGTTTTCTGGACACTTATCTTTGACAAGTGTAGGTACGGTGAATATGGGAGCAAGTACAAGAGTGATAAGCCGTCACGTGAACTAGATTGAAAAGAAACGAAAGTACAAGGTACTTGAGGATAGACCCTAGGACTAAGTGTCCTAGGTGTCACATAGGACTAAATGTCCTATGTGGCATAAAAGGCACTAAAACACTAAAGTGCCTATAACTATGCCTACAAGGCACATACCAGCGCCCCATAGGGCATCACTACAACCGGGAGAAGATGACCTACAAACCCCCCTCCATGGTATGGGCTGAAGTATTCTAGAAACGTCTCAGAATACTTGGCATTTTCTGGTCATGGTGGCACATGTTCATCCAAAAGGATATAGCCACCTATGAATGTACAAGGTATGTCAGATCATGTAACAAAGGGAACCAAGTGTAAAGCCTGTCGGAAGACTTCGAACTTGGGACGAGGAAGTGCCTTTGTAAACATATCTGCTATGTTGTCCTTTGTGGGAAGGTAGGACAACTCTATGTCTCCTATTGACAACCACTCTCAAACATAATGATAGTGAACTTCAATGTGCTTGGTACGCGCATGAAACACTGGATTACGCGCAATGGCCAAAGCACTCTGGCTGTCTGTGTCGACCATAGTGGAGGATGTCTGGCAAATACCTAGATCTGTAAGTAACTGTTGAAGCCAGACACATTCTACTGTAGCAGCGAAGGCTGCCCTGTACTCAGCCTCACAACAAGATGTGGCAACTATTGGTTGCTTCTTGCTGAGCCAAGAGATACATGAACTGCCAAGCAAAAAACAATTGCCAATATGTGACTCTCTGGTGTCGGAACAACCTGCCCAGTCACTATCAGTGTAAGCATGCATGGTAAGTGAACCATGATCACCATAGAAGAGGGCTAAATCCTGAGTGCCTCTGAGATATCTGAAGACTCTCTTCACTGCTTGCCAATGCCGTGAACTAGGCATGTGCATGAACCTACTGAGCTGGGATACTGCATACTGTAAGTTAGGTCTAGTGTGACATAAGTAAATGAGACATCCAACAGCTTGCTGGTAAAGAGTGATATCACATGGTGGGCTCCCATCATGAGCTGAAAATTTGAAGCCAAGGTCCACTGGAGTAGAGATTGGCTTGCAATCCTCAAACTGAAAATGATCAAGGAGCTGTCCAATATACTTGGACTGTGACATCATGATACCCCCCTCAACATGAGCAAACCGAATGCCCAAATAATAGTGTAGTTGTCCCATGTCTGACATTTCAAAAGCTTGCTGCAAATCAGCCTTGAAAGCTGCAATATGCTGAGTATCGGAGCCCATGATTAGCATGTCATCCACATATAAAATCAGCACTAAAAAATCAGATCCACTCCCAAGGACATAAAGAGTGGACTCTGTGGGGCTATTCTGAAAACCAAGGGATAGTAAGTGAGCATGAATTTTGGCATACCATGCCCTGGTGGCAATGACACATCTAATAGTAGTAATCCTGGAAGTGGGAGCAAAGGTCCCCTCAAAGTCAATGCCTTGTTGTTGGGCATACCCTTTTGCAACAAGACAGGGCTTTGTGTCGATCTATGCTTCCATCAGATTTCCTTTTTAATTTGTAGACCCACCTCGAGGTGCATTAGCTAAGGAATGAAACAACTGTCTACAAGATGTGATGTGCTTGGAAGCACCACTATCAAAATACCAAGACTGAGCATCATTAGCAGTAAAGAATGCATCAACTTGGGAGGGATCAAAGGAGCAATGGACAGCCCATGCCCAATCATCCTGGAGAGCATGTGCATGTGAGGCATATGCGGGCTCGTGGGATTCAATTGCACGTGAGGCATTAACTGTCAATCTTGCTTTCTTTTATTCCGAAGCAATGTGCTTCCTGCATTCTGAAATTTCATGCCCAGGCTTGCGATAACACTTGCATCTTTTCTTCTTTGACTTATCTGCTGTATTTTTAGATGCATTGGAGGAATTGCCACTGTTAGGCGCATATTTAGGCTTACCCATAGGCTTGGAAGCCTTGCCTTTTCCTGTCTATTGTGAAGCAAATGCATGATCAGGAATAATAGCTTGTCTATTAGCACGACTTTGCTCTTCCTGCAAAAGCAAAGTGACCCATGGCCACTAATGGAAGGGTTGTAGCAAACCCTTGATATGTATCTGGCAGTCCATTCAATGTGGTACTGACAAGCTGAGAATTTGACACCACCTCATCAATATTGGCAAGTTGTTCCATGAGGTCCTTGACCTTTGTCAAGTATGCATCCATAGAGTCACCTTCATTCATACTGACTTCCTGCAATTACCTTCTTAAATATGCAACACGTGCCTCATTGCGAATCTGATAAAGAGAAGCCAATTTGTCCCAAGCATCCTTTGCTGTCCTACAAGACCGGATGTGTGGAATAATGATTGTCTTGCATGATAAAGCAATACAGGAATGTGCATTTGCATCTCTTGCATCCCATCTTGTTTGTTCCTAAGTTGGAGCAGCAGCCGGGGTGCTAGAGGATAAAGCATCCGGAGGAGTACCCTCTGCAGAGGGACCAGCAATAGGGGCAGCCACTGTAGCATTGGCTGGCCTCAAATCACCATCTTCACAAAAAATGCCAAATAGATCATGATTGTTGCCAGCCATTGCAAATGGGATACCCTGAAAAGAAAAGATCTGAAAACACAAAAGCCTCAAGGCTATCACTGCAAAGAGCTGGCTGTCCAAAAAATGACAGCAAATGTCTGCAAGTGAATGTCCTGCAAATTTCCAGCCCAAATCAAAGGGCAAATGCAAATTTGACCCAAATGTGACTGTGTCGGGCAATGTTCACTGCAAAAAACAGCAAATCTGGCAAAAGCCCCAAATTTAATGAGAGCAAAGAGGCCAAAAGAGGGCAAATACAAAAAAGCCCCAAATTTTGCTGAGATTTTGCAAATGTGACCCAATGTCTTGCAATCTGACCCAATGTCCTGCAAATGTGACTCAATGTCCTGCAATCTGACCCAATGTCCTGCAATCTAAACAAGAAATTGTAGACCAAATCCCAAAGCTCCAATGTCTTGCAAGAAATTACAACCAAAGGAAGTGAAAAGAACTGAAAGCCCCAAATTTGCCAATGTCCTACAAAAGTCCCAAAATTGCAAATGTCTGTAGATGACTGTAGTGAGACCCAAAAAGGGTTATAGCAAGCAAGAACCAAGAACCTGGTTCACAGCCAATGCCAAAACAGGTACGAAACCTGTAGGTAGATTCGCACATGTACGAAACACCCGGAGCAAATACAAGCTATATGGTCAGCTATTCTGCAAGTACGTGTGTACAGAAAGCAGGTACAAGGTGCTGACGGCTGATCTGTAGGTATACCTGTACGGTAGATCATACGGAGAGCAGGTATGTTGTATGGAATCTGTACAGTGCAGGTGACCTGTACGAAATGTGTACGAAAGACCTGTACGCCTATACGTACAATTGTACGAAAGTATGTACGTGTGCATGTACACCTGTACGGAATAGATACTGTGCACACCTGTACTGAACAACTGCTATGCAAGTACGATTGTACAACACATGTACGACGCAAGTAGCGTTGTACGACGCATGTACAACGCAATTACGATTGTATGGCACAATTGCTTTGTACATAGATACTTTGTATCGCACATGTACTTTGTACGACGCAAGTACGTAGCTGTACGACAGGACGTGTTATTTGCACGTTGTTTGTGCACGCGTCCGTACAATCATACGGACTGCACAGATGGAGGCGCAAATTGATCTAGGAGCAGGGAGCAATGCAGGTCTTGGGACGGGGGAGCAAGTCCTAACAACTCAAATACCACTGTAGGTACGGTGAGTATGGGAGCAAGTACAAGAGTCGAGAGTGATAAGCCGTCACGTCAACTAGATTGAAAAGAAACAAAAGTACAAGGTACTTGAGGATAGACCCTATAACTATGCCTACAAGGCACATACCAGGGCCCATAGGGCATCACTACAACCAGGAGAAGATGACCTACAACAAGTTACTCTCAATTTGAGTTCTCCTTTGAATATTCACAAACTGATGGCCAGAAAGAAAGAGTAAACCAGGTATTGGAAGATATGGTTCGTGCATATGTTTCCAAGAGACAATCTTCATGGGCACAATATTTATCCATGACGGAATTGTTTATAATAGTGCAAAGCATTCAAGTAGCGGTTTTAGTCCTTTTATGCTTATATACGGATTTTCCAACCTAAGTCATCAATAATAGTAGGATTCAAGGGAATCAAGAACGATGTTGCAAGAACAATTCTGCAAGAGATGCAAGAGACATAGCAATTTGCCAAGGAGTCTATTAGAAGTGGGACAGATTTTATTATAATGACATCATCCAACGCAAGAGTTCTCTGAAGGAATGATGGTATATTTGCAAGTTCCCAAGGAATCCAAGAGCTTAAGTACTGGTAAGGTTAAGAATTTATCCCCCATATACTGTGGTCCATTTTGGATTGAAAGAAGAATAGACAAGTTGCATATGAACTAGAATTGCCTCCTAATGTAAGAGTGCATCTAGTTTTTCATGTCAATAGACTTAAGGAATTACTGGGTGCAGCTTGTAACTCCTCAAGAACTTATAGAGTTGATGATTTAACCTTTATACCACATGAACCTGAAAGAATCATTGGATTTTGTCAAAGACAGTTCAAACACAGGACAATCACGGAATATAAGATCAAGTGGAAGGATCGTGTTGAGGAGGATTCTACATGGGAGTCATTGCCTACCCTTCAAAGAGAGTTATTGTACTTTCTTATGAACGCAAGAGAGGAGGGGGAGTATGTCATGTGCATGGATTGTATCTGACGTGTGCTTTGTTCACCCAAGACCAGCTCAAGGAGCTTGGGGAGGCTTACGGCTAGGCAGGCAATTCTAGTGTTGACTGCAAGGGTGATAGAGCTTGAACAGATAGCTTGTGGGCAGTGAACGTTTTGAAATTTTGGGGGAGTCGCATCTATGAGATAAGGGGGACCGACTTGGTGGGTACAAACTGGTAGCTGTGTGGAAGAGGGAGATTTGAGTCCAAATCTCCACCAATGCCATCAGAACAACTACATTTGTTCTCTTTTTCAAATTTGGACAGCAGCAGGTTCAAAACATCTGCAACAGGTCAACAGTTCGTAGCAGCGGGTACGACAACTAGACTGGGTCAGCTGACTGACTGCTACGTCAAATCTGTGGGCGTTGGTGGGCCAGTGAGAGGGGGCTTTTAGTGCCCTATAATAGACCCATTGTGGGCACATCCCTCAGTACAATGTAGGGCAGCAACAAGCAGAGCTCAACCAGAAGCAGCTACTGAAGCCTATCAATGGAGGCACATGGCAGTTTGGATTCTGGAGGTAATCTGCATCAGAGAGTGCGGCGTATGAAGCAAAGATTGCTTTAGGCATAGGTACTTTTTGAAGCTTGTTGAGTATGAATTTCTACATCTTTATGAGATCTATGATTCTATCATTGGATGTACATATGTGAGGTCTCTCTCTCCACTCTAAAAGTGTTCCCTTTCTATCTCTCCTTCTAAGTGAACAGTCTGAATTGAGATTAGTGAGTGTTGTACTTTGATAGAAAACTAGATTAGTGAGTGTTGTACTTTGATGATGTCTTGTTTTTTCAGTTGGGAACTGCAAGACGTTCATTTACACATTGTATTAGCTTTGCTATATTCCAAACAATGTAAGTGTGTTCTCCGACATGGTATCAGACCCAAGGTGGTGAGCTTCCTTTGAGGTAAAGCTAAATCGCATTTTCAAAAAATCTGCTTCGAGAAGACAACTGAAGGTGAAGGCCTTTGCTCTAAGAAAGAAGGTGATTTCAATTCAGACGGTGTGCTATGTGACCCAATGATGAGGCTTGCAGTAAGTGCAGAACGGTCCAGAGGATTTCACGTCATCTGCACCTTGCCATGGGTTCCAACTCGCTCAATCCAAATTTCAATGAGTCTGGGAAGCTGAACAGAACGAACTATCCTTATGAAAAGTGAAGTTTCATACTCACCTAGTGGCCAAAGAAATTTGAGGGGTGACGGAAGGCACAGAGCTGAAACTATTGAAGACCTCAATTCCACAAGATCTAGGTAGCATGAAGAACTGGAACGTAAAGGAGCTGGCAGATATACGACATGTGAAGCATGGAAGTGTTGGAAAGGTCACCTCCCCATCTGTAAGCCCCCATATGAGGAGAGCATGGGGGGGGTGAACCTAGGGTTTGAGTGTCTGTCACATGGGCATCTGATTGGATGCCATGTGGGCAAGAATCAAAGAGATGAAGGGTACCTTGAGGTAAAATGGATCTGCAGCAGCAAAAGGCAAAGCAGAAGGAACCCGGAATAAAAAGCAATCACATGGCGCTGACATCTACAAGGTGTACGGCTCTGTACGGAACTGGGAGAGGGCTTGGCAGAGGAGCAGTTAGGGCTTCCTTGGGCCTTTTCCCAGGAGGTCAAGGAGACCTAAAGAGTGCTGCAGACTTAGCTCCAGGGAGAGGCTGAACCTAGACTGTCTTCTAGGGCAGAAGGCTGCTGAGATCATCATCTTCTGGAGCAGCCATTCACAAGCAAGTTGGAGCAGTGGAACAGGGATCTGTGTGCTGCAGAAAAAGCTTGGCAGGGGCTGCCCACCTAGGCTGATTCACAGGCAGTAAGGTGGAGAAGACCACACTAGACGGAAAGTCTACAGACGCTCGAGGTGGAGCACGCGAGTTCGAGTCTAGAGATAGCCAGCAGATAGGAGAAGGACCTTGTGGTAAGATCAGAGGACCACATCATTGGTGGGACTCTGGATCTGTCTCTCTTGTATTGTGTCCATAGTTTTGGACGGAAATATATATATATTGGTGGTTTCTCTATCTAGCTGGTTCATTGTCTATTGATGAGTCTGCACATCTATTGAATGCACATAAGTAAAGAAGTTTGTGATTCCACACCCACACCGCACACTGTGTGAGCTCCTGGGCATTACTATAAGTCTTATGCTGCGTGTACCCTCTGTTGGGTATTTTATAACATGGTATCAGAGTCCAAGTAGGAGGCTCACAGGTGTGGGAGCCTGAAGGGAAGGACCTTGCTGAAGGACGACCCTGAATCAGAAGCTCTTGGGAATCGACTTCCACGACTAGAGGATTGTGCCCTTGCGAGAAGGAGGGTGACTCAAGTTCAGTCAGGTGCGTTCAGAATTCTGGTCTACTGAAATTGAGTTTGGTTGACTTTGCTGTGTGGTATAAACAGCAGAGATGTCGACCTCTACAGCCTCTTCAGCCCCTGCTTTCCCTTCCTCCTCCCCCAGTTTTCTCTCTTTCACTATCCCTAACTTTGGAGAGTCTGGGAACCTGGATAGGACTAATTACCCGATCTGGAAAGTGAAGATCCGGAGTCATTTAGTGGCTCGGAAGTTGTGGAAGCTGACCACGGGAGAGGAGTCGAAGCCAAAGGACATGGTGGACAGGAAAGGGGAGATACTCATGGCAGTAGACAGAGAGGAGCTTGAAGCTTGGGAAGACAGAGAAGCCCATGCCCTGGCAATAATCATAGGGACTACGGCGGACTCCATTCTTCTGCATATCCAACTGGCCGAGACGTCAGTAGGTGCTACCAAAGACGGACTTGTGTACCACGATGGTGTGCGGAAGCGGAACCGGAACCAGACTTGGTGGAGCAGGAGCCACTAGATGAAAAGCCAGAAAAAGATTTCGACGCCGAAAGGTTCCAGAGGACTACAACCAGGGAGTTACTGGAGCATCGTCATCAACGTGTAGGTATTGGACCAAGATGTGTCGGTGAGAGGGGGTGTTGGAAAGGTCACCTCCCCATCTCTAAGCCCCCATATGAGGAGAGCATGGGGGGGTGAACCTAGGGTTTGAGTGTCTATCACATGGGCATATGATTGGATGCCATGTGGGCAAGAATCAAAGAGATAGAGGGTACCTGGAGCTAGGATGGATCTGCAGCAGCAAAAGGCGAAGCAGAAGGAACCCGGAATAAAAAGCAATCACATGGCGCTGACATCTACAGGGTGTACGGCTCTGTACGGAACTGGGAGAGGGCTTGGCAGAGGAGCAGTTAGGGCTTCCTTGGGCCTTTTCCCAGGAGGTGAAGGAGACCTAAAGAGTTCTGCAGACTTAGCTCCAGGGAGAGACTGAACCTAGACTGTCTTCTAGGGCAGAAGGTTGCTGAGATCATCATCTTCTGGAGCAGCCATTCACAAGCAGGTTCGAGCAGTGGAACAGGGATATGTGTGCTGCAGACAAAGCAAGAATTGTACTATCTATGGCAGCACACTTCTCATGGTCCTGCTGGCAAATGGATGTTAACTCAGCATTCTTAAATAGATATTTCAACTAGGGAGTCCCTTTGGAGCAGCCACCTAGCTTTGTGCAGAAGGTACAAGAGCAAAATGTTTGCAAGTTTCACAAAGTCACTATGTGGACCTAAGTAGGCACCCAGATTGTGGACACCAAGAAGATGCTTTCTTTCAAATATTCCACAAGAAGGCGGCTAAATCAGATCCAATCTCTTTAATTGCCTGACTCATGTCATTTTCTATGTGGATGATCTCATCATTATAGGCAATGATCAGGGTCTCATAGAGCCAACATCATTCAAAGAGTCTAACATGACAAATTTGGGACATCTGAATTCTTTTTCTGGCATGAGAGTGTCACACCATACTGGTGCCATTATTATGAGCCATACAAACGATGTTAAAGGCTTATTGGAAAATTTTCGCATGCAAGACAGGAGCATGATTGAAATTGGATGTTGATGCGGGTGAGTCAGGTGTATATGCCACTTTGTACAAGCAATTAGTGGACAACTTGATTTATATCACAACCTCTAGACTTGACATTTCATATACAGCAAGTTGTATGAGCCCATACATGGCACATCCTAAGGCCAGCATTGGCTGCCAGCAAAAAGAATCCTGGAGTACATCAAAGCTACCAAACATTCTGTAATTCTTTATGGCAATCCAAAACTCTACAAATGCAAGGGTTTTGTAACAAAAAGTGGCCAAGTACCAGATACAAACAGTCCACTACAAGCTACATTTTTCAGTCATCAGTAGCAATACTTTTTAGGTGAGCAATTGTCTTCCACTGAGGCAGCGTAAATGGCAGCAAATGCAATAGTATGTGAAGCACCTTGGCTTCAATGATTACTTTGTAAAGGATAACTTGTTCTTGAGAGAGGAATTGGTGATGCAAGATGCAATATCTACGCAAACCTTTGGTGATCCTGAGATGGCGCCAGCTAATTTTGTGGCAATGCCATTTCAAACGGAGGAAACTTAAGGCAACCTTGCAAAGGATATTGCAATTCAAAGATACGATGCATGAACACTCCAAGCTTTCCTAATCGGCATTTGAGTCTTCTAGACGGATTTTGTGAGAGAGCTGGTATGCCCAAGTGCCTTCCCTTGGCTTCTTGACTGACGAGTTAACCCCCTTCCACTACAGTCTAGGTCCTTAACCCCATGATTAGTTGCGATCTCCTGCTGCTACCCTTTACATAAACTTTGATCTGTCATACACTCCACCTCTCTCCCAACGATTTCTTGAGTCACATTCCTTTGCATTGCTCTCGATTTCTTGGTACATTAGTAATCACTCACATTCCTTTGCATTCCTCCAGATATTAGTTCATCAGCTATCTATAGTGACAGAGATACAGATGCATCCTCATAGCACAGGGTTTATATCGGCTTTGTCACTCCCCTTGACGTTCAGGCACCACGTGATTAGGAGCTTTACCATTTTTTTCAAGGGCGCCTAAAGTCTTTTGTTCGTGGTTCTCCTAACAACAAGGGTTGGCATACCTCATTGTGCTTATAACTCATCATCAACAGTCCTCCCTCAATTGCTATGACGGACGGACAGACGGATGGTCCTTCCAACTCGTCCCCCACATGAAGTTCCTAGCTGCATGAGTGACTCGTATCCACATTCAACGGACTAAGCAAGAACATTCCCCACACAGATTACGACATTTGCTGTGTCCAGAGCACTTACGCAAGGAGCCCGTCGCGAGATCTCACCACCACTCTAAAAAAAGTGCACGGCCCAAGCCACCTAATCGCCTCAAGATTTCCTAGCATTCAAGAGAGTGCGCGCCCCCATCTAACCGATAGCCTGATTTGCTCTCGCATCATTGTGTTATACACGTCCTAGAATATTGAGTACAGTGAGGAGCTAGATGCAAACCTTGACAGAGTTTTCGTAGGTTGCATCAACTTGCATGTAGATTAGTATATGTATCAGGCTATGGTCATTTGGACCTTTTGTGGACGTTAAGAAATCTCTCTCTCTCTCAAAATAAATGTTGGATAATTCAAGGCAAAAACCAAAGGGGAGAAGAAAGGAGCCTCGTGAAATGTACAAATAGAAATAGAAGAATGCAGTAACCGACCTTCGAGTTGGCAAAGGTATAAAGTGCAGAGCCAGACCACGTTTCGGGATGATTGCACTTACACGCTTAAGCATGTGGAAATCCGTTGTTTTATTTTCTCTATGCTCTTCCTATACCGTCAGCCAATTAACCCGCTACAGAGCGGCACTCAAATGCGAGACGGATCTTCGCAATGAAGAGAAGGAGAAGAAGATGATACCTGCGGATGGAGGAGGGCAGGGAGAGTTGGAGAGGGGAGGAGGATGAGCGAGGGGGGGGGGGCTACGATCAGGGGAGCGCATGGAGGAGGCAAATGCAGGGCGAAGAGCAAAGGAGAGGGATCGGGGAAGGGGAAAGGAGGAAAAGCGAGGGCAAGAGCTTAGGGTTGGTTGTGCAGCAGCGGCAGCAGCAGAAATGCTTCTTCTCAACAGCAAAGCTTCCATGGTACCTCTCACAAGATGAAGCTAGCACAGCAATAAAAAAAACAGAGCTCAAAAACAACGAACGAAGCTCACAGCGCTCCAAAACAACAAGACGACAAACAGGAAAGTGCACGTAAGATTTTTTTATTTTTATTTTTATTAAATTTCCAAAGGCTTGGGGGGGGGGCCCTTTTTTTCTTTTTGAGTGGTTTTTGGGTCCCACGTACTTCTTTGTCTCTATCTTTGCCCCACAAGTTCACGCACGACGGAGCCAAATACACCCTCTCACGTCTCTCTCTCTCTCTCTCTCTCTCTCTCTCTCTCTCTCTCGCTCCCTCTCTCTTCAAAAGTGAGTCCATGTACACATGCATGCATGTGTCTGTGTAGCAAGCATATGCATGCATGCATGTGTGTCTTTTTACTCACACACTATAAAGTGAGAAGGGGGATAGCTCTGAGAGAGAGAGAGAGAGAGAGAGAGAGAGAGAGAGCTCTTAAACACACACATAAAGGAAACTTCTTTGTGTAATAGGTACATTATAGAGAGATGTACAAACCACTGTGTGTGTGTCTCTATCTCTCTTTTACACACACACACAAAACAAACTTCTTTGTGTGATAGGTACATTATAGAGAGATGCACAAACCTCTCTCTCTCTCTCTCTCTCTCTCTCTCTCTCTCAAACTTCTTTGTGTGATAGGTAAACCTCTCTCTCTCTCTCTCTCTCTCTCTCTCTCTCTCTATATATATATATATATATATATATATACTCACATAAACAAAATTCTTTGTGCTAGGTGCATTTTACATACTTATTCAATTTTGAGTTAAATGTTCATCACTTCTCAATGGGACATTTCTTTCTCTAATACTATGCCTCATACCAACTACATAGCAATGGTGTGATGGACCATGCCTAGTAAGAGTACTAAAAGTTGTTGGGTTGCCCCAAAGGAGAGTAGTGGTGTCCATAGGGCAAGACTAGCCACGAACTACAATGCAACTAATAGCTAGCAAGCATCGGACCACCTCAAATTCATGGTGGCCTCTCTCCCCAAAAAAAATATTAGTTAATGTGATAAGGGATATATGTACTTTCTCAACAATGAGGGATATATATACTTTCGTTATTCACAAAGACTATCTTTTTGTTAGTGCATTCTTCTCCTTCCATTTTTACTAGTAGTGTAATGTCTTAGGTCCTTGAGTAGCCAATCCAAAGGCACTTAGTAGCACTGATGGTAAGGTATGCACCTCACTTGTATTCAAGTATTAGGAGGATCCATGGTTGCTAGGGTATGCACCTCCCTTCCAACAAAGATGGACTCTCTCTCTCTCTCTCTCTCTCTCTCTCTCTCTCTCTCTCTCATACACACACACACACACACAAAGTGCCACTACAACTACCTAACATTATCAAATGTGGTATGTTGTCAACCCAAATGCAACGCTAGTGCTACCTATCGTACTCACAAAGTGGTTGGAGTCCCAAGATTGGGTCACTCTACCTAACATAATCCCATAATGAATATTAGATAAGTATTTCTTACCGTCCATCATCCGTTAATGCTCTAATTATTAGCTTAATAATTTGGTTATTTAAGAATATACCACTAATAAGAGACCAGTAAGAGGCCAATCATAATGGTTCTCTATTCCTGAAAAGATGTTAAAGCATTAAATTGCTTTAAAGGAACTTGAGAGGATATCAGATCATTTGATGTGTTGTGGATCATTCGTTGAGCTAAATTTTTAGTGATGTGATTGTTCAAAGATGTCCTTACACTATTCCTTTGATTGTTCAAAGATTTCGTTACAATATTTTGATTCAATATACGACGTGTATGTGGTCCTTTACTATGTTGTTGCAGGTTCAAAGACCATGGTATATTTTTAAGAGATGATAGCCTATGTTATCTCATATGAAGTAAAGATGGTAGCCTACTTGGACTATTGCACTCTTAAGCTAATGGTTGTTGTGTTTGTTCAAGTGCAGGTCTCCCTGGGTGGAGATTGTGAAATTCTTTATTAAGCAAGGGAGAAGTAGAGGGGCAGGCACATGGAGGGGGCAGACATGGTAAGACTTGCTATGTTCGGGCTACCCCCTGAAGATTTCTAGCTCGAAGATGGCAACGGCCTCATGACTGCCTAGAAGACATGCATCGGGAGACTGAGTTAGCAGGGAAAGGATGGCCTAAGAGGTGACTCTAGTCTAAAGGAGTGTGTATGGTGGAGTCTTGCATTCCAGAAGGAACCCTTCGTGTTGCAAGACCTAGTGAGGGCAAGAAGCGCCTTCAAGAAAGGTATTAGGAGGTGGGAAGATCTATGGAACACAAGGCAGGCCAATTGGTTTAGTGTAGAAAGTCTGAGGGCCAAGTTTTGGTTGAGGCAAGGGGAAATAGACCTGCTGCGTGCAATGATGGAGAGGGTACCAAATCACTGGCCAACCAACTGTGTAGCCTCGGATAAGTGGAAGGCTAGGGAGAATGAGGCTCAACAAACTCTCGGCTAGGGCAACTTATTCGCTACTAATCAGTGACCACTTGGTAGTCGCAAATCTAAATAAGAAATGGGTTGTCATGAGAGGTATAGTCTGGTGGAAAACAACCCAGCAAGGGATTTGGAACACGAAGCTACCTTGAAAGGCGGCATTTCTTCTTTGGAAGGTCCTACTACAGCGGATCCCTGTTAGGGCCAAATTGTCTCATCATATTCGGGTGTCTCCTGTTTATCCGCTATGTGGGATGGCTATTAAGACGATGAGGCATCTTACTTAGAGTTGTGTCGTTACCCGGGCAGTCTGGAGCAAGGTGGACAGGGCAGTGTGTGCGTCAAGATTCGTGGCATAGTTCAAACTCATGAAGAATTGGCAAATTGCTCTTTTGGGGGCAATGAGTGGTCTGCCCTCTACTCTAGCAAGCGTGTGGCCTCAGATAAGAGCGGCTACCCTCCTTGCAATTTGGGAAATGTAGAATCTTTGTATCTTCAACACTCCTAGGTTCTCTCTCTAGAAGAGATAATTATTGTGAGAGTCAAAGCCAACCTTAGGTATTTTGCCATCTTAATAGAAACTAGGGTGCCAGTAACTAGCCACTGTTTAATGGCAATAGCTGGAAGTTTGGAACTGCTTTCAGTGCAGGCCGAGGGCGCATGCCCATAATTTTTCTTTTTTCCTTTTTTGTATTCAGGGTCTTTTCTTTTTGGGGCATGACCCACCCTCTCTAATATAAAGCAGCTAATTCCCCACCCCCCCCCCAAAAAAAAAGATGGTAGCCTACCTTATCACATATGGTTTCTTAAGGTTTGAGTATATACATCTATTGTACCACAAAAGAAAAGAGAGAGAGAGAGAGAGAGAGAGAGAGAGAGAGAGCTTTAAAACATTGTGCCTTCTATTACATTCAACACCCCCCTCCCTCCCCTATAGACCCAATGCTCTTTTCAAGTCTTAGGTAAAAGGCATGTCTCACCCCTCAACTACCTAATTGAACATGAGGGCTTCAATTGCATTTGTACTAGAGGAGTAAAAATAATCAATAACATAGATCTAAAAGTGCGTATGATCTCTACACACCTATTTTATGTGTGGCCATTTTTAAGGAAACTTTTCCAAGATTTTGATAGCTAGAGAAGGAGGTCAAATTATTTCATATTTTAAAGCAAATATGTTATTTGATTCATAGATATGCAAGAGTCCACTATGATCTTTCATGTGGTATCAGAGCCATGTTCCTATCCCTGCTCTCTCTTTCTCTTTCCCTTCCAAGAGGTTGAGGTGAGGGAGGCCAATGAAGCTACTCTACCTCCTCCTCCTTGGAAGGCTGCCCTCTTCTCTCTGCTCTCTTGTCCATGCCATGATCTACCACCTCTCTTCTCCTTCCTTCAGCTACATCTTTTTGTGACTTGCGGATGATGTAACGCTTCTATTCGGATCCAGAAGTAGAATCACGGCTTTCTGTCTGCAGTAAAGTTGTAGAGGATCTTCAATATTACAAATTTCGTTTTTACATCATTACAATTCGAGTTTTCTGTGAAAGTTATAGCCCTTGCAAGAAGTGACGAAATTTGTTTCTGCGTGCGAATTTTGTTCTAGAGCTCAATGATTTGATAGCCCAACAGCCAGCTCAATGTGGAGCTATCCATCCTCTTCATCATTGACCTCTGCTCCAGCCCGCCATTTGCTCCTTTTGCCCGACATTCTGTTGGAGCTGTTGTCCTTCTACTTCTGTCTACCATGAAGAAGTTCTAGACTTGCTCCAGGTCATGAAGAACTTATCAAGGTGATCTTTCCATAGTTACACTTGCATTTCTACTCTTTTCCAGCCATGAAGTCTTCCAAATCAACTACCATTTCGTTCAATAAGTTTAATGGTAAGCATGGCAAACAAAGATGCGTCTTGTACTTATGAAAGATGGAGTGTAGAATGTTGTGTGTGGCAAGGAGAAAAAGCCACAATCAGATAAAAAGAAAATTGCATATTGGAAGAATATGAATGACAAAGCTCTTTCTCTCATTGGTTTAGGGTTGGGTGATGATGTTATTCATCATTTTGATTTTGACTCCACTGCTCATGACTTATGAGATAAGTTTGAAGAATTGGTTGGCAACAAAATCATCAATTCAAAGGTATTCCTCAAATAGGAATTCTTCAAACTGCAAATGAAGCATGAAGACTCTCTTCTTGCTCACTTGAATCATATGGAATCCCTTGTCACTCAGCTTGCTTGTCTGGCGGCCCCTGTAGGGGAAGATGATCAAGTTGTTGTGCTCCTCTTGAGCATTGAGGAAAATTCTAAGTACCGAGAGATCATACCAGCATTGCATGTGACATAAATGGGTCATCATGATATGGTTGATATGCTTATTGATCATGACAGATGGTATGCAAAAACTCCGAACTCCATTGTACTGTATTCCAAGGGTAAAGGCAAAGGCAAATTCAAGCCTTTCAAATGCAATCACTGTGGGAAGCTTGGTCACACCGAGGATTGTTGCTTTTAGAATCTTGCCAAGCAACAACACAAGGATCATGTCAACTTGGTTGGGGCTACAACAAGTGAAGACGAAGAAGAAGATGATGCTTTGACACCGACTCATAGTCTTACTATTGACATCATATTGAGATATCGAGCTCCACTCGTGATATGCCAGGGTGACCGTTGTGCATTTATGTCACCAACTTGTTAGCTGCAGATGCGGTTGGTACACCGCCCATGAATAATAGCTGGATGATAGCTATCTTTATGTACTCTAGTTAGTGGCTCAGTTAATATGCCACCTAGGTTAGCTGAGTTTGGTTTGAGACCCACATATAGGGTTCACCTATTCCTTTTGTACTAAGAGAGAGTTCTTTTGGCTTTCACAACTAAGAAGAGGAAAATTGTTTTTAGCCTCCACCTTTGTGTGTGTTTCCCCCATTGTGTATGTGAGAAAGCTGCAAGTGAGACTCCTTAGTTTTCTCCCACTCTCTTTACATGGTATCAGAGCCAAGTTTGTGGTAAGGAGCTCAAGAAAGCAAACCAAGTTTGCGGTGTCTTAGTAAGAGGATCAGTGTTGCTTTCCTTTTTTGAGTTTGGGAGCAAATCTCTGGAGGTAGCACAGTCGAAAAGTGCAAGAGTGCATTGTCTCAGATTGGGGCACCCTTCGCGGTGTCGCGAGAGGGCAGTATATGCCCTCGGTGACATTATTTTTTTGATTCGGTGCCATTTTGGGGCTCGTTTTGGTGGCAGAAGTTTTTCGCAGGCACTCAAGAAAGTGCTCTGTTTTTGCTGTGCAACCACTATTCTATAGGTCAGTGAAAAGTTGCCGCAAAAATTGCATCATATGCCTATGCGCAAAGATATTAGGAGTGATAGAATCATTCTTATTACCTGTTGATGCAAAAGCGTCACTAGGAAGTGACTGTGTGGTCAAGTACCACTTTCGTCAGTTTTGCAGATTTGCCCTTGTGAGGCAGAAGTTGTGTTTTTTGCAGTGACAAAATATTTTTGTAATGGCGTCTGATGCTCTTTCATAGATTGTTATTGAAAAGCTTGACAAGAACAATTTCCAAGCATGGAAGTTTAGAATGACGAATTTTCTTAAGGGAGAAGGCTATTGGGAGTTCATTACTGGAGCTGAACAAGAACCAGTTATTCCTAATGTTCCCAATCAACAGGAGTTGCAAGCATTTAAAGGCTGGCATAAGAGAGCTAGAAAAGTTATGTACTAGCTGTCTATCAATATTTCAGATTCTATGATTGCGCATATTCAGGATGCAAGCATGCCGAAGGAGGCATGGGATACTTTGACAAAAATGTATATCACAAATACGCAAGCCAAGATAATGCAGCTTAAGTAGGAGTTGCATAATGTGCAGAGAGAAAATATGAGCAGCAATGACTACCGTATGAAGGTGAAGAAGATTGCAGATGCACTTGCTTCCATTGGGTCGCCAGTGGAAGATGATGATTTAGTTTTTGTGACCTTGAATGGTCTAGGAAAGGATTATGCATAGGACATCCATTGCTGTCCATGAAAAATTTCCTGATTTTGAGGAGTTGATTGCTCTTCTAATTTCTGAAGAGCAGAGAAATGGTGGTGCATCTTCTTCAGGAGGAACTTCAAAAGAAACTATGTTTTACTCAAATGCTGGAAGAGGTAGAGGTAGAGGCAGAGGTAGAGCAGGCCGATCTGGACGCCGTGGCAAAAATCAGAATATGCAGCAAATTCAAGAAAACCAGTCCTATGGAGGAGGACGTGGTAACCTTAGAGGCAAGGGGAGCCAAAGAGGTCATGGTGGATGGCAGAGAGGCCAAAATGCAAACAACAATGTTGAATGCTACTACTGTGCCATGTTTGATGTGAATGCAGGTCACTCTTATGTGGATGGTGAATCTAGTGGCTCAGAACAGAGCCTTGATGATGAGCTGGGTATTCCTTCTATTGTTACACCTGGAGTGAGGAAGACAAGGGATGTTTTGAAAGCACCTGGTAGTGAGCCTATTTTGCGCAGGTCTAGTAGAGCTAGGTATCCTGTGGATAGGCTAAAATATGATGGATTTACAGCCATTCACTATGCCTATATGGTCAAAGTGATACATGAACCAGAACCCAGTTCTTTTGAGCAAGCCATGGGAAAAGAAAAATGGGAGAAAGCCATGGATGAAGAAATGGATGCCTTGGAAGCAAATGCTACATGGGAATCGGTGCCTTTGCCTAAAGACAAGAATGCAATTGGCTGCAAGTGGGTTTATAAGGTGAAGCACAATGCAGATGGTTTTGTGAGCAGATACAAGGCAAGATTAGTTGTCAAGGGGTATGCACAGACATATGGCATTGATTATGAAAAAGCATTCAGTCCGGTTGCAAGGATGGCAACTGTAAGAGCAGTCATTGCTATGGCTGCATCAAAGGGATGGTCTTTACATCAGATGGATGTAAAGAATGCCTTCTTGCATGGTGATTTGCAAGAAGAGGTCTATATGGAGCAGCCACCAGGTTATGTGCATGCTGTTCATCCTGAGTTTGTTTGCAAGTTGAAGAAAGCCTTGTATGGCTTGAAGCAAGCACCCAGAGCATGGTCTAACAAGATAGGACAATATCTTGTCACTATTGGCTTTTAGATTTCCAGGGCAAATTTCTCACTTTATGTGAGAAAAACAGAGAAAGGCATTATGCTGCTTGTCATTTATGTTGATGATTTGATCATCACTGGTGATAGTGATGAAGATATCCTTCAGGTACTTCCTGAGCATTGAGGTGATTAGATCCACAAGTGGTATATGGATCTTGCAGAGGCAATATGGATTGGACATGCTGTCCAAATATAAGATTACAGGCTGTAAGCCTATTTCAGTTCCTTTGGAGCAGAATGTGAAGTTGAGCGCAGATGTAGGTGAGCTTCTGGAAGACCCTACTATGTACAGATGCATAGTAGGAAGTTTGATTTATATGACTATCACCAGGCCAGATTTGAGCTATGCTGTTGGGTTAGTAAGTCAGTTTATGCAGGCTCCAAGGAAACCGCATTTGGATGCAGCTAGATGCATACTGAGGTATGTGAAGTCCACATTGCAATATGGACTATTTTATGAGACTAGGGTTCATATACAATTGCATGGATACACTGATGTTGATTGGGCTGGTAGTATTTCTGATAGACGATCTACTAGTGGATATGTGTTCTCTTTTGGGAGTGCTGCAGTCACTTGGAGGAGCAAGAAACAGCCTACAGCTGCCTTGTCGAGCACAGAGGCTAAATACAGGGGTGTAGCAATGGATGCATGTGAGGTAGCTTGGTTGCGTAAGCTACTTTATGATATGCATCAGTCTACAGATGGGCGGGCCAGTTGTCATTTATTGTGACAACATGAGCAGTATACAATTGGCAAATAACCCAGTCTATCATGCTAGAACAAAGCACATTGAGGTGCATTATCATTATGTGTGGGAGAAGGTTCTAGTAGGTTTTATTGATCTAGTTTATGTCAACACAGAGGATCAAGTAGCTGACATATTCACAAAGGCATTGGGCGCAGAGAAGCTATGCAAGTTTAGAGACATGCTTGGTGTGTAGGAATTGGGATTGAGCTCGAGGGGGAGTGTTGAGATATCGAGCTCCACTCGTGATTCCACTCGTGATATGCCAGGGTGACCGTTGTGCATTTATGTCATCGACTTGTTAGGCTGCAGATGCGGTTGGTACACTGCCCATGAATAATAGTTGGATGACAGCTATCTTTATGTACTCTAGTTAGTGGCTCAGTTAGTATGCCACCTAGGTTAGCTGAGTTTGGTTTGAGACCCACATATAGGGATCACCTATTCCTTTTGTACTAAGAGAGAGTTCTTTTGGCTTTCACAATTAAGAAGAGGAAAATTGTTTTCAGCCTCCACCTTTGTGTGTATTCCCCCATTGTGTATGTGAGAAAGCTGCAAGTGAGACTCCTTACCTCTCTCCCACTCTCTTCACACATCAGAGATCTCTCTCTCTCTATTCAGAGTTCTATGTACCTGATGATCGGGACTTTTGTTTTTAGTCTATTATTCCTACAGCTTGATGTATTTTGGGGTCCTTTGCCCTGGGTAGTCCCCCTAAAATGATATGTATTGGGTGTTTGGTTTTCATTCAGTCTAAAGGTCCTCTGCCTTGGATAGTCCTCCTAAAAATATGTATTGGTTCTCATATTTTGGTGTGTAGCTTCCTAACATGTCCTATTATGAAGCCAAGGGAGGATTACTATGGGAGTCATATGTATTGGCTTTGATAGGACTCATTATCAGGCCTAGCCGAGTTCCAGGATGGTGGTGTATTCCTAAACCTATGAGCTGGTCATGTAGCCATGCTATAACGTGAACCTCTGAGCATGTTGAGTCTCAAGCCATGAGAGTGCTTGGATCAACCTCTAAACACGCTCAGATTTTAGCCTCTGAGTTACATGGGGTGCGCAGTTTGATGACTGTTATTGTCATGTTTTGTTCTTGGTTCCATTCTAGTAGTCTCTCACCTTGCCTTCATGGGGGGGGTGTTGGAATATGAAGCCAAAGTGAGTCTAAAATGAGTGTTCTAGGTGTGTTTTATAGTCTAGTGAGTCCTAGACATGCCATGTGTCATATTGGGAGTTATCCCATATACACTATGGCTTTCTAGAGTCTAGTGTCACACTACATAGTGTTGTGCTTGTCTATTGTCTATTACATCAGTCAACATCAAGCTCTTTGGTATCATGTGAGTACTTGTCCATTGCTTTCATTTTCTTTCCATTTCATTTCCATTATGCTTGTTATCTTTCCTTTCCATTCCTAGTGTTAGCTTGTTTCCCTCCCTACCACTATGATCTTTCACCTTATACTTCAACTTACAAGGGTAGCATTCGTATCTTTCATTATATATCATGCATGTGACCATAAAACATAAACTGGTATCCGATTAAGAATTAACCAAAGGCCCAGATTAATTCCGAGAAAGGCCAAGCTTCTGTCTTTTTTTCTTGTAGCCACTTTTTTAAATAAAAAATTGAGAGCATTGAATTCTTCAAAAAGCCTAGAAAATGGCAAATTTCAACATTAGGATTGATATTCATTTGAATCAGATCAAAGGAATTACCTTGTACCTGGTCAGTAGGAAAAGGTCAATTGTTAATCCATTTCCAAGATTAACACATTGGCCATCCATGTTTGATTAGATCTAGGGCTTGTGTGCACATTTGCACTACATTATTGGTGCACATAGCATATGGTATGGACCACAGGTTAGGAGGATTAGATCCACCTCCACATCCTATTGGTTGCAATCCATGTGGCCTCTCATTGTTACGACATGTGGCACAAAGGTTACCCTCTTTAATCTATATATAATTAAGAGCTAGGTGATGAGAGTCCTCATTCTAATAGCCCTAGTTTGGAGTCCAATTGTGTCCATTTGCACGAGTGTGTACATATTCATCTCTTTGCTTTCTTGAGGTCTTATGAGTGTTGAGACTCTTATCAGTGTTTTGCTTGTTGACTATTCTTATGCATTACTTAGTTGAGGTTCCTTCTTGTGTACATGCTAGAAGTGACATACCTTTCTTCTTGTCTAGGGTACTTGAGTGTGATTATAGTACCTAGCCATCCTCAAGTCTAAGATCCTGCAATCAAGCATCCAAGAGTGAGTAGTGCTTGCATGAAAGGCGCCTAGAGACCCATAGCCTCGTGCATAGGGTGTGGTGTAGGGATGAGTCAGAGAGTTTTGTGTTTCATTTCATTACAATGTTTTCTTGAGCTTCTTTAGGATTATCTTATTAGGTGTCTTCTGTTCTGTAGGGTAAGTTAGAGTAGGTTACTCTAAAGGTGTTTCCATTTCCTTAGATTAGGATTTTGCTTTCCTAGGTTGCTATTTGTTTTCAATCTCCTACATGGCTTCCATCATCACGTGGACACCCTGGTGTGCATATTGGCTACACATGTTTGGTTCCCTTGCCGCGGATTAGTTCGTAGGGAGATTACCAAGAGAAGAACCAATCTACAAGGAAGTTGTTAGGAAAAGAAGCACTAGTCTATAACAAGGCTATAGCATCAACAAGTGAGACTAGTCCACAAGGAGGGATCAAAAGGAAAGTACGAAATAGCATCCAAAAGGAGGCTATATGAAGATAAGACTACTATGCAAGGAGTTGAGAAGTAAAGAAAAGATAAGTCTGTAAGGAGGAAACTATAGACTATTCCAAGAACGCAGTAGCAAAACGTAGCAAAGAGGACAGTCGGTGAGGAGGCAAAGACTACCAAAGGAGACAACATCGTGAAGGTGTAAGCATTCTACAACATCAATGGCAAGGTGATCACTACCAACAACTGTGGCTCTTTCTCTCAATCTAAAAAGTTTGTTTTTAGAAGGAGAGACATTTATATGTATTTACTTCAGCCTCTTAAGTCTCCTTATAAGTTGCATTATTAAGTGTTGGGCATTTGAAATTGGAGCTCAACCTTGTTGCTTTAACCTTTCAAAGAGCAAACGCCTCAACTCTACACAATAACTATAACCGTTGTTTTAGAAAAGAAAAGCTATGGATGGAAGAGACTTGTCACAAAGAAAAAGAAGGCACAAGCACGTCACATAACAAGTTTAGCATGCACTTCAAGCATATGGATCAAGACATGACTCAGGTGGTGCCATCAGCTAATGCCATCGTTTCTTATCTATTCCATTGCAAACCTACTACCAATGGATGAAATTTCCTACTAAGGGAGAATATAAATACAAATGGCTAATGCTTTTTTGATCTAAATGTATATGCTAGCCATTGGTCATGGAATGTTGATAAAAGCTTAGGCTACGCTTTGATCAGTCAATGTATACACATACTACAAAGAAGTATGATCATGCAATAGACTAGGCTAAAATTGGAAAACGTCTATAATCTCATAAAGTGTTATCTCATGTGAATGGTTCAAATAGCGACACTCTCTAACACAAAACATCTCCAAAAGTTGTACCACCAAAAGCATTATTATATAGAAGTGAATACAGTAGCACATGGCATAAAAAATGTGGAAAGGATAGGAGGCAATTACAAGCACAAGATCGATGGGTAGAGAGTAAGACCTCTCCCTCATGTGAGTGCTCAAACAACAAAAACTTGTAGCGCAGTCGGATGTGTTGATGTGAAGAGTTTGCATACAATATAAGCTAGCACCCACTGGGGGGAGGAAAACACATGGTAGCAAAGAAATATAAGCTAGCACATTGTAAGTGTCCACTGGGGGGAGGAAAACACATGGTAGCAAAGAAATATCGCATAGATTCAAAGCAAAAGAAGGTACCAGTGTTGATCCACCCTAGCTAGGCCTTTAGCCTAGGGTTGCTATCCCAAAGCAAGAAATTTTTATCCTTCAAGTGGACCCACTTTGTTTTCAATTCAAGCTCATCAGTCCATATAATGGGTTCACTTGGATGCCCAAGTGATGCAAGAAAGCTGCCCATGCTATCTGTGTACCCATGTGAATCAAACATGTCCTCTAGTTATCGCCCACTTCCTAACCATGGGGTATCATGGAGTTCGTTGCCTATGTGCTCCCCTTGAGCTCCTCCCTACAAGGTGCTAAGGATTAATGATTTTGTTATGATTGTTTTAATCAACATGCAAGACTTTGTCAACAAAGTGAAGAGGATTAGTTTACTTGGCAGTGGTGGACTAGACAGTATCTTGGAGCTCAAATAAAAATTCATATATGAGTTCTTTAATTGTAGTCAATTCCCTGGTCAAGGATTTGAGGAGGATATATGTTTTGTTTTCAAAATGTCTACAGGAGATCTAGCCTCAGGGGATGATATAGTTAATCACATGAATCGAGATGGTTCTAATGATTTGAAGACTAGTTGAATGATGTGTGATCACACAAAAAGAGTGGTTGGATGGAGAACATTTGCTTGCCATGCTTATGATCCAAGGTATGATATTTGCAATGCAATTATCTCCAACAATTACCTTGCAATACTAGCACCATGTTTGTTTGCTACGAGGAAACATTCATATGGTTGCCCAATATCTCAAATGGTGTGGTTTTACAATACCAGATGCACGCATGCATGGAATGTTGACTGCAACATCGATCATATACTATATACCATCCCAAATGTGTTCCTTGTGGGGTTAAAGGCCACTGTGCCTTAACTCTCGCTATGCACAATACTCAAACACATATATAAATGAATAACAAAGAAGATTAGGGTGTTTTGCACCCACCAAAAATTTGTGTGGCTCTCCCTCTCTCTCACCCTCTTTTGTTCCACTTTGTTGAGAGCACTCTCAATTGGTATCAGAGCTCGGGTGGTCTATCTGACGCTTGTGGGTGGTCTAGCTGAGCCTGATAGGTCATTCGGCATCCATACAGCTGCATGGGTGGCATTTTGTAGCTTTGCAAAAGCCTATGGGTGCTTGTTTAAGCTATCTAGGTGGTATATAAACCTTGTGGAAGCCCATTGGTGGTTTTGAAAGCCTTTGGAGTGGTTTTCCAAGCTTTTGGATGGTTTTCTGAGCCAAAAACGTGGTTTTAAGAGCCAGTGATGATGAATTTCTTGTTTGGCATGTTGGAACTCAAGTTTGAAGCAACCATTCATAGATCTATCAGTTTTGGTGGACTCTTGCATGATTTCATGAAGATTAAGAGAAGTTTCGGCTCTTTAAGTTCTTCCTACATCCGGATGCCCATGGTTCAGACCTGCTCGCACAGGCTGCCATTTTGGATTTCGTTTGTTTCAGTGGATTGAGGACATGCTAAAACCTCTACCTACAAGTTTTTGGGCGATTTTGTGGAGCTTTTCAAATCTATGATACTCTGTACCTATGAATTCATCTTTTGCTTTAGATTTTTTTTAAGGTTCCAGATTTTTTGCCACGTGGCATTTTTGCTAAGGTCTAAATTACTTAGGTTTATTTGCAAGTAAATTGCAAGGGTTGACTCCCCGTTTCGCATCCGTCCGGTTGGGATTTTGAGGTTCCAGCAAAAGAGAGATATTTGCAAATTTTCTTGCTGAGTCCGATTATGCAGTGATGCCCATGTTTTGAGGCATCCCGTGTTCTATTTTCACTTGCGGTCATTGTCGTGGGACCATGATTTTTTTATATATACCTTATGCAGATCACTTTAGTTGTAGTTTGAGCCATGCACGCTCATTCGTGGTTCACATTGGGTTGTAGTGGATGCTTTATAGGCTAGATTGCCTTGTGATATCCTTGTTGGATGCGCTGATAGGCCCAGATTGCCTTGTGGGATGCTTTATTGATGGACGTTTACACACAAATGCTATTTTATACAGAGGGACAACTCTGACACATTGTAGTTGATGCACTAATAGTGTTATGCTCTCTTGGATGAGACATTATTGACGCTTATGCCATTGGACAGTGTGTATACTTGAGGCATTTGGCTCTTATTGGCATTGGGTTTGCCATTGTTTTGTCATTACAGGTTGACATTTTCTTTTGGGCCAGATTTGCTCACATGGATATATAGTATATGCACACGAGTTAGTTGCATTTTAATTCTTTAAGCCTTTGAGGTTTGGTGATATTACCTTCCATTGTGGCATACATATTTGGGTGCACTTGGTACTTGGTGTAATTCTTTCATGTTTGGGTGCACTTGGTGTTTGGTGTGATTCTTTCTTGCAGGTACTAGCATTTGGGAATTTGCTTTATTTGCATCATGGCATCCTCTTCCATGTTTGAAAATGAGTTGTTTAGCATCAATAAGTTTGATAAGACAAACTTTTCTTTGTGAAAATAACATATAAGGGATGTGCTTATTCAAAAGAAGCAAATTAATCCCTTGGAAGGGATTGTAGCTAAGCCTGCAGCTATGTTTGCGAATGATTGGAATGAGTTGGATGCATTAGCAAAGTTTACTATTAGAATTCATCTTGCAGGGTCAGTTTATTTCATAGTAGTAGATGAGAAGACTACGAAAGATTTGTGGAAGAAACTATGTGCCACTTAAGAGAAGAAAACTACCTCTAATAAAGTTTACCTCATAAAGAGGTTGTTTGAGCTATAGTTGAAGGGGTCTCCATTGCTTCTCACTTGAATGAATTCAATATTATTTTCAGCCAGCTTCACGCTCAGAAGCTGAATTGACACGGAGACAAAGGCTAGGCCTTTTTGTACATTGCCTCCCTTCTTTTTCCTTCATGCATATTGCAAGGGTCAACACCATCTTGACATAGCTTGCCAAAAAGGCCTTGGTGTGGAGTTATTAATCTATCTCCTTAATGAGTTATGTTTTTAATGCTTGACTAGATAGAATTTCATGTGTCTTTCCATGGAATTTGGGCTAGTTGTACTTGGAAGATTACATAAGTATACATTTCATTTGTCATCAATTGCCTTTGTTTATATTGTCTCAATCACTTTTGTGAGTCTAGGTTCTACCTCACACAAACTAGTGAACTCAAACTGAATCTTCCATTATGTCTATCATATAGATGTTAGTTGGAAATCCATTTAAGGGCATGTCACTTTGAATGTTCATATGCTCTCCTTGGTTCTACAAAGAGTTGAAAAGAAAAAGAAAAGGAGAGAGAGAGAAAGAGAGAGAGAGAGAGAGAGAGAGAGAGAGAGAGAGAGAGAGAGAGAGAGAGAGAGAGAGAGAGAGAGAGAGAGAGAATTTCCATTTTGAGCCATCCTTATATATCCTCTTTCTAATAATGCACATTGATAATTATCACCCCCTTCTTCACTGTCATGTCTTATCAACTCTCCTATTTTTCCAATCTCTCCTACCTTGTCTATGGGTTGCTTTTTCTTGCATGTAACCAAGACGTAACCAAGAGTTGATGAATCTATTTGCACCCTCCATGTGATGTCCAAGAGCTCATGCCTCACTAGTTCACAATAAATTGTTATTAAAGGAATTTCTTTGAGAAATTTGTAGCTTATTGTGAGCATATCTTCTATGCAAAAAAGCTCAAAATCTATGTGAGTTCCATTAATTAATGAAGGATTATTTGGTGAGAAGTGAAAAGGTAGGGGCAAAGGATTGATTAAGGGGGAATATTTAAAATAGACACACCATGAAGAAACATAAGAAATAAAATGCAGGATGAATAAATCAAAAAATTCTCTTTGAGGTAATCACCAAGCAGTTGGGATCATACTTTAAGGAAGTGATGGAGCATAAAAGGATGAAACTAGAGATAGTCCATAATCTAGTAGAGTCTAGTGATATATTATTGCCAAATAGAATGGCACCTTGTAATTGGTGACAAAATGTGCTCTATCTAATAGATCTATTGGCTCCTTCAAGGACATTAATAGTATCATATCATATACTATCATATCCTCTCTCTCTCTCTCTCTCTCTCTCTCTCTCTCTCTCTCTCTCTCTCCTTACCAATTATCACACCATTATGTTTTGATTAGCCTTGGCCAATATATTTAGCATTATCATAGAGGAAAATATAAGAAAATAAGTAGAAGTACATGTGAGCAAGCACTTAAATAAGATTTTACAACAACATACTATAATAGACCAACTAGTAGCTCTTAGGATCATAATGGAGAAGATATGGTTGAAAGGCAAGTACCTTTGTTGTTGCTTTGTAGACTTCTATAAGGCATTTGACTAGATACCACACAATAGTATGTGGGAAAGGATGGAGAAAATTGGAGTCCTGTTAGAATATAGAACAAATATTGATATTCATGAAAGGGTAAAAAGCCACTTTCAAAAAAAGGAATGTTTAGCCATTTATTATCTAGCTAGATTCCATGCAATTATCAGTTTTTAGGTTTGTTGATCTATAAAGTTTTCTAGCCTTATTTGTTTTTATAAATCTATTTGCCTAAGTTACTCCCTTGACAACATGTTAGCCTGCGTAGAAACATCCAATGTGATGGCAACTTTTTTTACTTTTTCTATTTACCAATTTTCTCATCTTAAGAAATAAGATATGAGTAAGTTACTTTTCCTTGAAGTGCCAAACTTGATCAGTAGCATTATACAACTTTGTATACCTCTATTATTTGTGTGTGCATTTTAATTCATAAGGTGTGTGTGATATTAATATATCAAAAATACCAAGGAGGAGGTGGTAACTTCTCACTTGTAGTAATCCCTTCATGGGAATAGTCCAATATTTGCATTAGTTATGTGGGTGTGGAAAGCTAATCTTCTAGGTACTATTACATGGAAAACTAGGTTAACATTGTAAGAATCTTTGTGTGCTTTTTGTTAACCAGATAATTATATCATTTTGGCCCTCCGTGTTCTAGATTGATGGACCGCATGGTTGCTAATAATGTGAGAGAGAGAGAGAGAGAGAGAGAGATGCTTGCATCATTCTTATGGCATTGAGTTTCTATTCTACATGCACCCAAAACAAAATAGAGTTATGCTCATTGAATGCCTTCCAAAGTCTTTTATAGACTACTACACATGATGGGATCCAAAATCTTAGAACTCAGGGCTATGTCTCTAAGTGATAGAGAGTTTGCACCCTTGACTCACCTAACTAAACACATGCAATGCCAAATTGGTACTAATACATAGGATTCCATCTAGCTATATTCTATACCCCATGCGATTCCAATAACCCCTTTCAATGGAAGAGGACATGCTATTTTATAGCATTTTGGCCATGATTCTGCTTGGATCCCCTTAGCCACTTGCACACTTTATTGGATTTCCTCGGCCATCCTTATCCTTATATCCCACAAACTACGTCATGGCTATACGTCTTAACTATCGAGCCCTATGGTATTGTGATGCCAAAAATTGATATTTTTTATTTGGCATTGGTATTGTTTTCTTCTATGTTTGATAATAGTTTGAGTATCAAGTGATAGCCTAGCACCTCTCACTTATTTCTATTGTTAAAGATATTGTATGGGATTGAGAGAATGAGTGGAATGGATCATTGTAAATACCATGTGTATGAATGATAAATACCTTGGTATGGGGTGAGAGTTATTTGTGTATGGGATATTATGGGGTTTTTAGAAAATAGAAAGATTGAGTCATATAAAGAGGTGGGCTCGTGTCCATGTTTTCCAATAACATAAGAGAGGCCACATGCCAAGCATGTGGAAGGCATGTGGAGGAGTGTGGAGCCAAGAGGAATCCTTGTAGAATTCCTATACGGAATAAGGAGGATGTGGACATGTGGAAAAGAGAGGGTCCCTATGTGGGGAGACTCTTGACTTTCTCAATATTTTAAGAGTCTTGAGCATCTTTTGATGGGACACATGGCAAGAGTAGCCAAAAAGGACATGGATGGTGACATACGGGCTTATGTGATTGATGGGGAAAAGAATCTACAGGCAGCAATTGTAAATGGGTGAAGGAGGGTGACAAAATCTCTATAAAAGGAGACCTCCTCTCCCTTGTTCATCATCTCTTCCACCATTAGGCCTCATGTTGCTGTAGCTCTAGTCTCCTCAAGCCTCTTCCATGAGCCTTCTCTCCCTCTTGTAGATATTCTCTTATCTAGACTCTTGAGTCCATCTCTCTCTGGTTCATTCTGTCTCTATGAGTAGTCTTGGAGCTTCCGCTCCCTCTTATACATAGGAAACCTCTTCTTCTCCCTTGTGTTTGTAGTATTTTGAGTTGCATTGGAGTGGAGTCTCACTCTATTGGTTAATAAAGGTCACTTCAAGTTCTCTCTCTTGAGTGTCTCTTCCCTTTTTCCATTGTTTTCTCTTCCAAAGTGCTCAAAAGTGTTGTCTATTCAGCCGCTCATTGCGCATACATGGTTTATTTATTTCCCAAGCCACAAAGGGAGCTCTTCCTTCCCTCCTAGGAGACCTCTATGGGACTTGGATCGTTGATGAAGTCTAATCATGGAGGTAGTATTCTCCCAAGTCGGCACCAGTAGAAGGACTAGGTGTTTTTCATGATAGTGTGACCCACTGTCAGTATTTTGCTCATAACTTTTCGCTCGGTGGTCAGATTTGGATGAAACTTATATTATGCAAAGCTCTCTTCAAGAAGCATCATCCTATGTCTTGAATTATTGTATTAGATTTCAGAATCTATCACTTTGTATGTGACTGTTTCTTTTCTAGATAGTTTTTACCCCCGTTCAATAAACTGCCCTTATCTTTCCGACTGCTTCTCTATTTCTTATGAAACTTATATCAGAGCGAAGCCCATTTCAAGGCACATCTCAATATTTGATTGAATATTTTATATCATGTCTCTGCTAAAAGTTATGGGTCTTTGTGTCTTATGACAGTTTGGAGAGTGTTTTGAGCTAAGTGTAAAGGTGTCTATGAAGGAGGTGCAATGTTTCCTCGGAACCTACCCATCAGACCCAATCAGCCCCTTCAAAATCCTCAATATATATTAGTTCATGTCATGTTGAGTGGCAAGATCTTATTTCAACAAGGTATCGCTCTTCTCTTTGGCATAGACCGGCTTGCTGAGATTATGGCTTTCAATGATCCTTTCCTTCTCCCTATGCTTGGGTACAACATCACTTGGGATGTTACCATCTTCATTCTCATATAAGGGAGGATAGTATGGTGTGGTCTCTTGGTATAAAAGCTTCTTTTTAATGTCCCTTTCCTAGTGATAAATATCTATATCACTCAGTTTGAAAGCAGTAGGAAGTGAAGAGGTGCGTGAAGTTTATTACCCCCAACTTCATGTCACAGTATCCATCGTCGTCTTAGGATTCCTCTCGAGGGGGTCACTCATCATATGCAATCCTATCACGTGAGTTCAACAAAAAGATATTTTTTATTTCTAAAATTTACAGAAATAAATATACATAAGGGATTATTTAAAATAGTTTTGGAAAAAATTTACAGATTTGTATAGAAAAGGGGTACATTTTATTAAATGAAAAATTTACAAATAAAGGATTTTAGAAATAGGCCTTGAATGCACGTGATATAGAGGGTTTATACATAGTGACCCCCCCGAGGGATTCCTACCCTTCTAGCTTCCAACTTTCTCTTTTAGTGCTTGACCCTTCGGCTTTGGCTTGTCAGCTTTTGACCTTCGACTTTCCACTTCCACCTCTTGCATTTTCCTTTGCCCTTTTCTTCTACCTTTCACCCATTTAGGTTTGGAGCTTATCATCTTCGAGCCAAACCTTTGGTGTTCATCCTTTGTCCATTGAGCTTCATCCTTCATCTTCATTCCTCATCTTTGGCCTTTGTTTGTGATGTCAATATAGCTTTCCTTGGTGAAAAAATGTATCCCTCCCTTTAAATTCTTCCACATCCTCATAGACCTTGGTGCTTCCATGGCCATGTGATGTTGAAGTCATCAGTCTTCATCATTTCCAGCATTCTTTTGGTCTATGCTTTTGATGGGAACATCTATTGATGCTTCCATGGTTCATGCCTATTCTTTATCCTTTGGTCCATCTTTGGACCTTCTTTAGTTTTTGATCATAGGCTTTTAGATTTGATCTTGTGTAATCCTAGTGTGCTCCTTGGCTCCTCCTTGATCCATTCCATGGTTATACTTTTATCTTTGGTCTTGAGAATTTTGGGCCACTGCCTTTATTGGGATGCACTTGTTCTTTGACATTCCACCATCGGCTTCCATGAACATGCATTTATGAAGTTTCATTTCATTAAATCCTTGTTTTTAGCCCTCACATGGCCCCATCCATGCAAAGTGGTTGCATTGGCACTGCCATGCTCCTTGTTTTTTTGAAGGTTGCATCCTTCAAAGATTGCAACTTCATGCATAAAACACTCTTGTGCTTCACTGTTATTATCTTCATGCCAATTGCCTCATCTTCTTTTCTTCATAATTTGAGGCTGCAACCCTCAAAGATCATTGCTATTGACCTTCTTTGTGTCTTGCACCATGCATTTCTCCTTCATGCTTGCTTGGTATCTTGTCTTCTTTGTTTGGTGAGGTTACACCCCTCAAAGCTTTCTTGATGTCATCTTCTTTTGGTTTCATGCTATCAAAAGCCCCTTTGTGCTTGCTTGGCCCCATCATATGTTGGGTTTGTGGTCTTTCATCATTCACTCTTTGTCTGGCTCATTCAATCTTAGACCTTCATCTATAGATTTGGACCTTCACCCTTCATTTGTTGTCTTTTGTTCTTCAAGCCATGCCTTTAGCATGTCTTGTTCTATTGAGGGTTCTTTGTTTTCGACCTCCATTACCAAACTTCACACCTAAAGTTACAATACATCTTGCTTCCAAACTCTTCACCTCATCCTTTATTTGAAGGTAATTTGCGATCCTTTTCCACCATTTGTCTTGCCATATTTGAATGAACATATCCTTTTAGAGAAATGTTTGAACCTTTAAAACATAAAGCATAAGCAACCATACCTCTCAAATACCTAAGAATCCACTTTATGGCCATTCAATGTTCTTTACATGGGTTGTTCATAAATCCGCTCATCACAACTCCCACTGCATGTGCAATATTTGGCCTTGTGCATAGTGTTGCATACATCAAGCTACCAATTCCAGATGCATACAAAACCCTTGACATATACAATCTCCTCCTGTGTCTTTGGACACGTATCCTTGCATAATCTGAAATGATTAGCCAAAGGTGTAGAAACAGGTTTTGTATTCTGCATTTCAAACCTTTCCAATAACTTTTAAGTGTACTCACTCTAAGACAATGTCGAATTTGCAATATTTTCTTGTCTCTTGTTATTCTCATGCTAAGGATTTGCTTTGCAGCACCCAAATCCTTCATTGCAAATGTATTTCTCTTGAGCACATTTATATCCTGCATGTTATAGCTGCAATTAGCATGTCATCTCAACATACAATAACAAGATCACATATCTAACATTGCCTAGTTTCATAGAATAAGCACATTGGTATGAATGACATCTACTATAATCTTGTTCTACCATAAACCTATCACACTTCAATACCATTGCCTTGGAGCTTGCTTTAAGGCATACATACTTTTCTTCAACCTGCATACCGATTCCTCCTTTCCTTTGACCTTGTGTCCCTGTGGCTGTTGCATATAAATCTCTTCTTCCAAATCTCTATAAAGAAAAGATGTCTTCACATTTAATTATTCAAGATGCAAGTCCTCTATAGAAATAAGACTCAAAATAGTTCTGATTGAAGTGTTTTTCCTCCATCTCTTCTTCACCCTGTAAACCCATTTATTTCACAATATTGTTTTCCCCATAGGCAAGCAAATAGAATCCCAAGTCTGGTTTTGTAGCAAAGAGTCCATTGTCTCTTTCATGCCTTGCTCCCACTCCTTTTTGGATTCTACTTGCATTGCTTCTTCATACGTTTCAGGCTCACTAGAATCACTCAACATAACATAAATGAAAGAAGGAGAAAATCGCTCAAGTGGCCTACTTAACCTCATGGATGGGTCTTAGACCTTCTAAGTGAACCAAGAGAAATTAAAGGTTGTTGTTGTGCTACTATTGTTGCACATTGTCATGTTTCACAACCTTTGGAATTTCATCTCCTGTGTTTTCATCAAGAGTTGTGTATTCTGTGTTTATATTTTCTTCCTTCCTTTTCTATAAGTGATCTTAAATATACATAATAGTTTCATTGAATACAACATCTCTGCTCCTAATAATTTTGATAGTTTCATAAATCCTTTTGAAAGGAAAAAGTAGAAAAATGGATGTTGCTTTGAAGCCACTATTAGAAGAGATAATATTATGGTGGAATAAACTTAAGGTCATTCTTTTTGCATTGTCTCAATTCAAGATACAAGAGCTTAGCCTTGATGAGATAAAATGCAAAATACAATAAAAGGAGGCCATGATTGGGGCCTAAGGGCCTCAATACAAAATAGGATTGAAGACTCTCAAGTACATGGTATATGGAAAAAAGAGACTCATCCCTAATGGTCAAAATAGGACTCAAGGCTCTCAAGTCAAGTACATGGTATATAAAAAAAAAGAGAGTCATCTCTAATGGTGTAAAGGTGGCATGCCGCATACTACATAGCAACAAAGGCCTCTCCCACTCCCTCATCTTGCTGAGCCTCATGATCCTGATCTTGGGGTCCTAGGCCTTATCATTCTCTTCTTTAGGAGCATCCTCTACTACATCATTGTCAGAGTCTAACTCCTCATTTGGTCGAGATCCAAGATATGGTTTAGGAGTGTACTCTGCCTTGAGCTTGTTACGAAAATGCAAGTTTGGATTAACACACACAAGATCATTAGCCTTTTGAACCCCAAGCTTGTTCCTCTTTTTGGATGCAATGTTTCAACATTTCATACCACTCAATAAGCAAAGAGCTAACACCCTAGCTGAGTATGCAAATGGCCAAATGCTGCAAGAATGGAGCATCTGCTCCATAATCCTCCTACCAATGTACTGAGGAAATCTTAAACCTATCATTCCATGCATCCTTCAAACCAAACAACCCTTTTCCTTGCTTATAATATGACAATTCCTCCTGCACTTTCTCCTATCATACCAATTTGATACAAGTCATCTCAATATCCTCTCCCATACTTCCACCACCTCTTTATCAATCTCTTTCCCCTTGCCTGAAAATTTGGATCCAAAACAAAGGTTGCATCCTACAAAGGTGAATGATATTTTATCCATTGAGAGGTTGCAGCTTGTAAGTACCTTTAGCTCCTTCTTCCTCCAAGCATACAAAGCATCGATACTTTGAATGGTCTCAATCATCCTATCCATCCCTTCACACACCTTCCCAATACAAGGATGATGCCCATCAACAAGCCTCAACTTCAAAAGAATGTGCTTTGCAATTTGATGCAAGAGGCAAATGCCATCCCAAAAGATGTGACCCAAGACAATGGAATTGGCTCTGTCAACCCCAGTAATGTTTCATTCATGCCATGCATCCCAATTAGTAGAAACAACAAGATCCCTGAAATTGATCTTTTAGCTTATAAAGCCTCTTCAACATGATGAAATTATAGGCAAAGTGCATGTCAGAGTGCTTCAAAAAGATTCTTTTTTGGGGATATCTTGCAAAAAACAACCAAAATGTAGTGGTGGTGAGTGATGAAAGAGACAACATGATCACCCATATCAGTGGTCGGATCCATCGAATCCAACTTACCAATATCCTTCAAGAGATTATTCAGCCCATGTGCCATGCAAGGAGTGAAGGTAGGATGAGAGTACTTCTCTTTGAGAATCCTTCCCACTGCCCTATTGGAGTTCTTGCCATTAGAAACAAACTAAATAACCTTGTCTACCTCCATTTACTCAATAGATTCCATACAAATGCTAGCCAAAATCTCGATCGACTTTCCCTCCTCTGCATTATCAATAGTTTTAATGAAAAAGATAGCCCCTCTGGAATATGGAATGATATCCTAAATAGACCTAAATCTCGGTTGACTTTCCCTCCTCTGTATTATCAATAGTTTTAATGAAAAAGATACCCCCTCTGGAATATAGAATGATATCCTAAATAGAGGCTCCTAGTGTCACTCCATCCATATCCCAACAATGTGACACCACATTTCAAACATACCTCTTTGATGGGACCCAAAGCTTGCTCTATGTGGTCTTATTTTGCTGTCAAACTTGTGGTCCATAGGGTCTCACATGAGGGAGGAGTCTAAGTTTGTCCAAGGATGCAATCTCCTTCACCATATCAATGAAGTAAGGGGTGCATGATTTTGTTATGGGTGCATCTACTCCATAAAAGAGTCAACTTGTTGCAGCATCTACTTGTGCCACCCTCCTCCCAAGATGCCATGACATCATAAGGCTAGCCTACATGACTCTCGAGCCAGGGGATGATGACATGGGAGCCCTTGCATGTGTATGTGAAGCTTTACTCCCAAATAAGGGAAAAAATTAATGTCTCCCTTATTTACCTTTAATAAATGATTCCACACTCAGTTTGAGCCTCCATCTTTTCTTGTTTGCAAAATGTACAATGCCACTTGCCCACTCCTTTTGGCTTGTCATAAATAGGTCCAGGATCCACCTCCTTCCAACACAGAGATTTGTGGTCTTGTTCAAGGCCAGGGGTAGGAGCCATTGAGGGAAGGGGGGCTGATAGACTCTAAATGGGTTGAAGCCTAGAAGAGTGGTTAGAGTAGGGGGCTGAGAGAAGAGGGAGGAGGTGGATAGAAGGGGGAGGATGGGGTTGAAGCTTAAGAGAGCTTAGAAGGGGAAAGAATGGGAAGGGGGTGGAGAGGAGGGGGCTAATCGAGTGGAGCAAGACTTACATTTGTGTCTTTGATTCTTGCATGAATTTGTTGTTGAAATGATACAACAAGACCGTACATCATATATCATACAGACTCATATATCATGAAAGACCATCCATTTCACATTTACATTGTCATCCATCTCATTATCTTCATCCCCAATCTACATATTAATATGATTACAAGAACAATAGAAAAACTATTCATAGAATCTCATACAAGCTCATATATCATGAAAAGAGTATATTGATGTTTGATTGAATTTCATGCTCATAGATAGTTATTAAAATCATTTTGCATTGCACAAGAGAGCTTTAAGTATGAAAATCAATATGTCTAGCATAAAAACTATCCATTTCTTGGACTACGACCCAATGGAAGATTCTAGTAACCTATGGGGAGTATCTAGCTATGAAATGAGTAATGTACAAATAACTTTTCTACTGTAGATAGACTCCTTGTGTCTACAACTATCATGTATCATCCTATAGGACGGGGATCCTACATGATCCTCATATATACAATTTGTACTGTGTTTATCTCCCACCAATTATAAATCTTGCAATGTTGCCTTGTGTATAAGGCCTGTCATCTACATATACATGATCAACATAAGTTTCTCCTCTTCCTCTCTAAGAGATGCGGAGTTTATGCATATGCCATATGTTGACAAACTAAGAATATAAGTACATAGCAGATGCCAATCACCTCATGAATATTTGGGGCCACAAAATGGCATCAATGTGACAACATGATCACTGGGCCCATTGACATCCTTCAAAATATACAATGCTTGACCCACACCACTGATAGTAGATGGAGCTATGACCCCAATAAGAGAACTCCTCCCGGTCTTGAGGAATGTCATGTTGTAGCCAAGCACTATATGCCCTATGATCATAACCCCTTACAAGTGGTGCTAACATAGAAGCAAGTGGATAGTTGCCAAAGGTATTACTCATTGCACAAGTACTCATAGCTCACGAGGAAAAGTCATCTCTCATATAGCATCACATGCATGATGCCTATGATGAGTGATATGTTCACTAGCTCTGCTATACATCTCATCATCATCATCTGATGAATGTTCTTCCTTGCGCTCTTCAAGTGTGATATGAGGTGGTCTCATCTCTATGTCCTAATATATCATTCATATTTATACATTCTTAAATTTAAAAACTATGGGGCAAGACAAAATGTAGAAATTAAAAAAGTATGTATTAAAGATATATGTATATATCATGGGTATTGGTGTAACATGGCTACCTCCTAGTAACCTAGTCATTTGCCTCTAAATACCTCATGATCTCCACATATCCATAATTAATGTTGGAGAAGGCCTTTGAAATCCACACATCAACACGTGCCATTCTCCCCCCAATCTGCGCTAAGTATCTTGCAGTGGAGAATCCTCCTTTGTTGATGATAATGGTGGTGATGATGATGATGATGATGATGATGATGATGGCAACTGCTGGGGGACATGGGTGCTAGAGAAACCATGTGTAGGTGGTGGTGATGGTGTACCTAATGGCTCATTTCCTAAATCCATATCCTATATGGGAAACAAACATGCCAAAACATTTTTCCCAACCATTAGTACCTTATCTTTTTTGACTATGAGAAATACTTTAATGAATACAAGATTCAAATGAGCATCTATTGGAGTATACTTTAACCATATTTATGCAAGTTGATTAAAAAAACTTTTGATGAATATGCAGTGCAAATGGAATTTTCTTGAGATCCTAGGTTTGCTTATTGACAACATGGTATCTGCATTCTATAATGTCATCCTTTTTTCCCTAGTTGTACTAGTTCATGTGGATGTCTTATATGTAAAACACTCTTCTCTTACATTTACTATCCTAACGATTTCAAGTTTCTATTATGATCTAATGTAAGAAAAAAGCACGTGTGGAAATGCTCACGAGACCTTTTAGTATAGCAAAGGCCTCATGGAGTTTCTTTCGTAAAGAAATAAGAAAAAAAAGATAGTTGCTAATCCATCAATATTATATTTCATATATCACATATCCATCTTGAAATTCATTGTATTTAGACACATCACGAATTCCATTCTTTTAAACACTTGATTTAATGTTATATCACAAAAAATGCAAACATGGACACATCTAAAGGATGTAGCAAGAAAAAGAATGGAAAAGGGGATAGTGCAATGCTTGGGCAAAGGAGAACCTTTCGCTCAATTTGTGAGTATAATTGTATTTCAAAAAAATTATTCAATCCAATAATATTCCATATTTATTTGAAAATAATAATCTTCAATTTAATGCAGACAAAGGATTATGGATGAGATCCTACAAAGGAGAAGATGGGAGAGGCTACCTTACTTGGATATCCTGCTCTTTGCAAGAGGCTACTTGCAATGGGTGTGATGCCTTTATTGGTAGTACGTTATGTCTATATATATTTATTACACATTATATTTCCTTCAAAAACTCATAGGCTTTCTACATGCATGTTTTTTTAAAAATTGTTTATTTGCATAGGATCTTATGGGAGCTTGTAGGCTGATGAAAAATAAATTGATCTAGTATGTTATATATTGGATGCAGGAGGTAGAGGGAGAGGAACTTGAAGAGGAGGCATGGAGAGCTACACAAGAAGGGCAAGAAGATGATGAAAGTGGCGATAGGGATGAAAGTGATGATGGCTATGATGGAGTAGATAGTGATCCTAGTGAAAGTGACGATGGCTATGATGGAGTAGATATTGATCCTAGTGAAGATGGTGATGATACAAGTCCTGGAAGATGGGAACAGGGCTGGGGGATGGGAGATGCGTGACGAGAGGGAATCCCTAGTAGATGATGAAATATTGCTCCCTATTCCACGGTGTAGAACCTACAAAGCAAGTCTCTCCACTTGCTGGAGAGAGGTAGTGATTGGCAGGAGATAGTTCATTGATTCTGATTTCAACTCAAGTAGGGCTGGTGTTTGACTGCCAGAGCGCACAGTTGAGCCATGTTTTATCATGGGGCCTTACTTTGAGCCTACTAGAGCCACTAGCTGACATGAGGAAGCTCTCTTATTCTCCAAACACCAAACCAACCAACCAGAGTCTAGTTAGATAAACTGATCTAGCTAGTTAGCTGACCGCATTGCTTGTGCCACATGTTACTACTTGCATGTCACATTAGCCAATTGCCACGTCGCCCATCATCCAATTGCCACATGTTTGCACCACGTCATCTCTGCACGATGCCGTGCCATGTTAGCACTGATGCATGGTGCATGGTAAGAAATGTGAAAATACACATGCTCAACCATGCAAAGGAGATCCAATACACAGCAAAGAAAAGGGTATTACTTTCATTAAGTCTTGTGCAAAGTATCATACCCATCAAGAAGCACACCAATGCATATTTTTAACACTCATATGCATGGGACATGGTAATGAATTGTGAAAATATGTATGTCCACTCTTAATAAGGCCTACTCAAAGTATCATTACATTGAAAACACACACACATATGCTAGAAGCACACGGTGGGAGCTGCCAAAATTATTCACAACGTCCTGAATCCTGGTCTGCCGAAAGTTGCATTAACTTGCACATCTATGGAAATAAATCAAAGCTCTATGGATAGTCTCTCTCTCTCTCTCTCTCGCGTAGCATGCGTTTTTGTTGTCTGCTCAAAATCCTGCAGCTTCACCGTCCTCTTGATCCAACCAATCGGGAAAGCAACACTGCTCAAAAGAAAAGATTACTAGTAATTCTGGATAGGAATGGAGTTGTAAAACCTAACACAAAAAGCAGACTTTTTCTAAGAACCCAAGTTTTGTTTTGTCCAATGTGAGGTAAGTCAGCCATGTAGGCGTCAAAGTACCTCTTCTGGTTTCAGGCGTAGTTGGCCCTAGGGAGCTGTTTGAAATTTCCAGACTCTTGCTTCTGATCCTCCCTAGGTCGACTGTAGGTGTATTGGGCGCCGGCATTATTGCCACGTCCACATTGAATAAGAGAGTTTATGCATTGCATGCCTCAAGAATGATTTGTTAACTGGTAGTTGATGGAGTCCGCTGAGGGTGGAGGTAGAACTTGCCACACGAACTTTGACGGCGGAAACTCTGGAGTTGGAGAAATTTTGGAATGAACTGCAAGGATTGGACCAGGTGTCTCTTAAAGCATTAGCTTTTGGTCTGTCTAAATGTCTACATCTATTCAATAAGCTTCTGGCAAGCATACATTGAAATTCTTTATGCAAAATTTTGAGGTCATGAAACACCATTCAGAGCACTAAACCTGACATTTAAAGTGTTCAAGAGTCTGACTTCCTCAGGGAATCATACAGGCACTCCTCACTCCTTGACTGATTTTACAGGGCCGTGGGAAGCGATGGTACGTTGGGCTCTTCTGCGTCTATTGGGAGTTTGAAAAAACTCTGCAAAGAGGGCCGCATAGATGAGGCCCTTCAGGCTCTAAGACGTTCAAATTGTCAAGGAATTCGTCCTTCGAATGGCATCTTGTATCATCTTCTGCAGGGGTGCATCAATAAGAAAGACCTGTCAACAGGCAGGGACATATATCACCTGATTTTGAGCAGTGGACTCCAGTCAAATGCCTTTTTAGGGAGCCACCTAGTCCGCATGTTTGCTGTGTGTGGGAGCTTGTTGGAAGCGAATCAAGTCTTCAGCACGCTACCTAAACCCAATGTATTCACATGGAGTGCAATCATATCAGCACACGCTAAATTTGGACAAGGTGAGGAAGCTATCAAATTGTACCAGGAAATGCGGCATTCCGGTGAAAAGCCAGATGGGCACATATTTGCTGCTGTACTTAAAGCATGTGCCTGTGCGGTGTCCCTGACTGAGGGCAACCTAGTTCATGGGCACTTGATTCAAAGTGGTATTGAATCAGACGTTGTTGTCGGTAATGCTCTCGTGGACATGTACATCAAATGCGGGAGTTTTGAGGATGCATGCAAATTATTTGGCAAATTGTTGAAGCGAGATGTGGTGACATGGAGTGCCATAATTGCTGGATATATGCAACATGGGCAGTGTGTGGAGGCGTTTAAACTTTTTCAGCAAATGCAACGGGAAGGCACAAGACCAGACAGTGTGGCATGGAATGTATTGATTGCAGGATATGCACAGCAGGGCCTCTGCCAGGAGGCCTTGCAACTTTTCAAGTCAATGCAGCAAGAAGCTATGAAGCCAGACGGTGTAACGTTTCTGAGTCTTCTGAAAGCATGTTCTGGCATCACAGCCCTCAATGAAGGTAAACTGATTCATTGTAGTGTCATTGAAAGTGATTTTGAATCAAATGTCTTTATTGGGAGTGCTCTCATTGACCTGTATACCAAATGTCAAAGCCTAGAGGATGCAAGGAGAGTTTTTGATAAGTTGGCAAAACAAGATGTGGTGACATGGAATGCAATGATTGCAGGATATGCCCTGCAAGGGGAAGGTTTGCAGGCACTCCTGCTGTTTCAGCAAATACACCATGAGGGCGCTGAGCCCAACAATGTCACATACATGAGCATTCTGAAAGCATGTTGCATCATAGCAGCTTTAGAGCAGGGCAAGTTGATTCACGAGCTCATCATAGAAAGTGGTTTCGAGTCTGACCCACACGTAGAGAGTGCCCTTATTGATATGTATGCCAAAAGTGGGAGCCTAGAGGATGCTAGAAGAGTATTTAGTCACTTGCCAAACCAAAATGAGGTAACGTGGAATGCAATGATCGCAGCATATGTACATCATAGTGATTATAAGTCTGCGCTGCAACATTTTGAGGAGATGCAAAAACAGGGCTCGACCCCAGATGATGTAACTTTTGTATGTCTTCTTTCTGCATGCAGTCATACAGGTCTAGTAGATGAAGCTCGTAAGGTTTTGATGTGTATGAAGAAAGACCATGATGTTGCCCCAAAGCTTGACCATCTTTCTTGCATGGTTGATATCCTTGGCCGTGCAGGATGTCTGAACGAGGCAGAAGAATTACTCCAAAATACTCCATTTCTGCCCAACATAATGGGGTGGATGTCTTTGTTGAGTCATTGCCGACTTCATGGCAAGGTGGATATAGGAAGACGCTGCTTTGACCGTATTATTTCAATGGATCACAGGCATGCTGGTGGGTATTTCCTTATGTCAAGGATATATGCAGATGCTGGAATGTGGGAGGATGCGGATCAAGTGGAAGAACGGAAAAACTTTGCAAACGCATGGAAGAAACCAGGGATGGCTTTTGTTGAGGTAAAAACCAAGACATATTGTTTTAGCGTTGGAGATAAAGGCCATTCAAATAGTGATAATATCTATGGTAAGCTCAAGAGATTGCATGTGCTAATCGAGGAGGGAGGATATACACCTTATTTAAGCTCAGCACACTAGTCAAATTCAGTCAAGGATCATGCCGTGACTGCATGGTGAGAGAAACTTACCATAGCTTTGAGCTACTTAGGACCCATGAGGCACCATCGTTTCTTTTCTTATCTGCAGATCTGTTAAAGGTCACAACCTCCTATTTTACGTCGCTAGTAGCCCTAGCATCCCGTGGGGTTAGCTTCCCTTCACACCAGCTTGGACCCTTAGCCTGGGGGTTAGCTTTGGCAAAGGGGTCCATTTTGTCAAGGCCACCATGAGTTCCCCAAAACGAAGCTGTTTGTCTCGGCCTTGGCCCAACCCTCATACTGCACTGCTAGTAGCCCTAGCATTCCGTGGGGTTAGCTTCCCTTCACACCAGCTTGGACCCTTATCCTGGGGGTTAGCTTTGGCAAAAGGGGTCCAATTTGTGAAGGCCACCAGGAGTTCCCCAAAACGAAGTTGTTTGTCTCGGCCCAACCCTCATACTGTACTGTTGTAGCAACACCCAGCCCCTATGCATTGACAATCAAGCAAAGGATTAGCGATCCACAAGAGCAGATTTACTAGTTACAACAAGAAATAAGAGAGCTCAAGCTTATGGTTGCAGGTCTTGGGAGGAAAGTGAAGGCAATGGCAAGAAGGAAATCATACAGAAGGTATTGCAGATACACAGTGAAGCAGAACCTGCACCACAGTTGGTGACCAAAGTACATGGCATGGTTACCAATCAGGTCGAATCAATAATCCAGGAAATTATAGCAACATCGGAAAATAAAATCAACAAAAGCTACGTGTATGAAGAGGTACAAGAACAGTAAAAGGGCTGCTAATAACCAATGTCCACGCGTAGGAGGATTACTTGAGGGGTTGGCATGAAGGGAGCATGACAGAAAAGACTGATCATATACCGCCCAGACTGAATGGGACGCAAATGATATAGTTTGCTTTGCACAACTTTCATCTTTTTGTGGCCTGTAGAAGACTTTGGAAACTTACGCAGATTCACATAGGAGAACCTATAATCTGGAAAGCAATGCTTCTTGGTAATGCCATAGAGTCAAAGAGGATAGCTGGGTGCAGATCAGAGCCAATGCCCTCTACTACATTTGGACTGCTAGAAATGATTTTTAGTTCAACCAGGTGGTTGCTAATGCTGAAGTGCTCTTCTTTTCTTGGTGGGACAGGAACGAAAGTGCCTTGATGAAGCTGTCATTACAATAAGGCCCATGACCAGCTTCAAACTGAGGTGGATGCACATGCATCCAGTGAGGTGGATGCACATGCAGGCAAAGGCCAGAGTGGGAACCTCTCTTCGGTCTCCTCTACCCCTACCTTAGCTTCCCCTACCCCTGCTTCAGCCTCCCCTGCCCTTGCCCCTATTGTTACATAGGTTGAGGAGGAACCAGTTTGATCTATTGGGGTTTTTCATACCTTTCAGGCTATCTAAGTGGTTCTAATGCTCCTGGTTGGGACGCTCCTGGTTTTGCTCCTAGTTGCCTTGCTCCTTGCTGTTGCTCCTAGCTTTGCTGAATTCTGCTGGCTATAGAAAGTATTGGGTGTAGACCTTGCCTTTGGTAGATTTTGTTGTGCCTGTCAGGGGATTACTTTACTATGCAATGGTTTCTACTGTCCTCTACAAAAACTTAAAATATCATCTTTCTTTGAGGTTGGAAACTACAATGTAATAAACTTCTCGATATCAACATAAGCAACACTATTTTTTTGCTCAAAATTATTTGTAAATATAGAACTGCCAATTGGAACAAAATAGGGGGGCCCTGTTTGAAAAAAATCACATTAGTAAATTCGCCGTGGGGGGTAAGGGGTGTGAGAGTGGTATCAAAGGTGGGTGGGGGGTCCACATGCATGTGACACATGGACATGCAGATATGACCATGCAAGTTGCCATGTGTCACATGCATGTGGCTCCCCCTCAGATATATGCGCATGTGCACTTTAGCTGGGCAGCGCATTGTCCAGATTGTTCCATTGTGGTTGATTTATTTTCCTCCTCGCCTCTCCAAGTGATGATAGTGGAGTATGATGGTTGAAACATCCCACGATGGGCTGGAGGGGGTCGATATATTCAGTTGTCTAGAGAGCGTATTCCGTGAAGCCGATGTTGGGCAGAATGAAAGGGAAAAGGATGGAGAGGGTGCACAGCTCTGCGATGGGTGAGGAAGACGAAGGCGATGGAGAGCAGGAAGGAGATTTTGATGGAGTGCTGGCATGCAGTTTGGAGAGTAAGATTGGATTGATAGTGGAGAGTAGAGTGATGAAATCATTTAGAGGTGCTTATCTTCTTGTGGTGGCGTGTTGCAGGTTTAAGAGGAAGCGGGGTAGGCCTCACCCATTTGAGGGCACCCTCCATAGCTTTTTTTTAATTTGTTGAAAATAAAAATGGATTGAAAATATAAAATCCAAACTAGTGGGACTACAACATGGTGGTCTTAAAACATTCATAGTTGTTGATAGATATCTAGATTCACCCTAGAATAGAAGAAGTTAAAAATGTGTAATTTATGCATGTGCAAAGGTCTTTTAATAAATCTAACACTATTTACAATTTTAAATTGTTTCTTTTTCCATGCAATTGCTTGCTATTTGACTCATAAGCATGTCAAAGGTCATTGCATTTCATAATACACAGCATCAAACCCAATAGTGTGTCCTTTGGCCTGTTTGTGTTTTGAAGCATTTTAGGCCACAGTGCACTTGTTTGGGATATCCAATTTTGCTGATGTGTATCATTGGAGGGGGGAAACCCAATGGCTCAAAATTTTGGTACTTCCACACAAATTTTGAATTTTCACATTTCCCACCTGTCGAATCTTGGAATCTTAAGTACATGCAACTTGCCCCTGCCCTACAACCTGCACGCATCATGATGTGACCTTGCGGAGAGTTTGGTTTGGCATTGTCATCTTTGGGGTAAGTTGTCTTCTATTCTTTGCTCGCCTCACAAGCAAGCTTCTCTCTGTTCTAGAGGGTCTATTCTGATGGTTCACTGATCATCACCATGGCGTCAATGGAGCATGCAGCTCACCATGGCTTGCAAGAGAAGCAGACAGAGGCTACGAGACATAAAAGCTAAAAAGCTTGGTGAAGGCACAAGGAATAGATTGCAGGTTGAGGAAAGCAATGGCACAATATTAAAAAATAACAGATTACACTTTTGCAACGTTTGCGAAGGGAGAAACAATGAGAAGAAAGAAGACTTCTTATAGAGTAGCACTAGCGTGGCTCCAACAATTGAATGCAAAGAACAAGGAATGCACAATCATCCTGGTCCGAGAAGTCTATGGGCTTCAATAGAACGCAAGAAAAGGAGAGACAGCCTAAGTGCAGAAGTCATTGCTAGAGTGTCAACATTTTGGCATGAAAATACTAGAGTTTCTCCAAATAAAAAGGGCATCTGTTAAAAGTAGATAGGATGCAAGGTGTTTGACGAGCGCATCAGACACATGCTTGATACAATGCATGTTAGTGGTTGCCTAAACCATTGTGATTGAGCTTTGGGATAGTTTACTTATTTCATTTCTAAACCAGGTTGGCTTGGACTTAATGTGATTGTCCTACACTAGTTCCATTGTTGGAACATCATGCAACCATGGCTGGTTTGACTCAAACACTAGTTATGTGATTTTCTTGAACTAGCGTGGTTGAACAAAAATTAACAACAATATATTTTACCATAGAACGGAAATATATTGTTAATTTCCTAAACCAACTCACCAGTTGGGACATCATGCAACCACCATTGGTTCAGCTCAAATACTAGTTATGTGATTGTCCTGAACTAGTGGGGTTGAATAGAAATTAATAGCATATATTTCATAACAATATATTGTTATTTTACTAAAATAGCCCTCATGCAACCGTGGTTGGTTCAGCTCAAACACCAGCTATGCGATTGTCCTGAACCAGCATGGTTGAACCGAAATTAGTTGTTGACTAGCCTGGTGGTCGAAATTATTATGTTTCTTAGTACTTAAATTAGTTAAATTTAATTTGGGTCATATACCACTTAATTTCTAGACCGGGATAGCTTGAACTTAATGTGATTGTCCTAAAGTAGCCTTGTGCTGATTCATGTCAAACAGTAGTTACTGATTGAAATTGTGGTTGAACACAAATAAATAAATGAAAAGCAATATACATGTATTGTCTAATTGTGAAATTCAAAAATGAAAAGAAATGTATTGTTATTTTACTAATTGTGAAATTCAAAAAATGAAAAGCGATATACTTGTTATTGTCTAATATGTGAAGAAGTAACCGTAATGCTAAACCAGCCCAGTAGTCAAAATTACGACTGTCCTAAACTAGCCTGGTGGTTAAAATTATGACCGTGTCTTAAACTAGCACAATAGTTGAAATTGTGATTGTCCTAAACCAGCTCGGTGGTTGAAATTGTGATTGTCCCTAAACCAGCACGGTGGGTGAAATTAATTTGTTTTGCTAGTAGCTTAATTAGTTTAATTATTAGATTCATTATATGTGACTGTATTAAACTAGCCTAAGGGTTGAAACTATTTTTTTTTCCCGTAGGTTGATTAGTTTATTTAGATCATGTTTTTGCATGTACTGTGTTTTGTTTTGTTTTCCTCATAGTAGTGCAAAAAGGGGACTCAATATACTATTGTTCCCGCATGTTGGGTCAGCAGCAGCAGATGGAGCTGTATCTCAAGTTTATGGATCAGAATCCTAACATTTCAATTGGGTAGAGGAGCTTTGGGCATTGTAAGCCCTGGTACGTCAAGAAACTCAAAGATAAGAATGTTTGTTTTTGCAAAACACACATAGACTTTGACCTGGCTTGCCTAGCTATGAATGACTTTGGAGCATTGCTCCATGGGGATCAATGCCCATGTCTCCGTGATGAATGTCCAGTCTATAGGCCACCTGGATCCTCATCATGTGTTGCAAGGGAGACCAGGTTTTGTAGCCTAAGGTCTTTGTCGGAGACAATGGTTTGTCCAAAGGGAGTTCGTGAGTGGCACTGCATTGAATGCATTCGTGGCACATGCAAGCATTGAAGTGTGAAGTTAAAGAAGAGGCAATTTCATGTCTGTCCAAATGAAATGAGGGAAGACAACCCTGTTGCTCTAAAATGGAGGAGATTTAAAAATGTCAATGTTGAAGGATCCGATAAAAAGAGATGGCTAAGAGCACTCATCCAAGGGAGCTTATAGGTCATTTGGTTCAATCCATCCCAAAATATGTGCTTCACAATTTCACGGCCAATTGGCACAACAAGCACTTCAGGATGTGCCTTGCTAATTTTTCCCATGACACTATTGTCTTTGTCATAGATTTTGCAGAAAATTATTCATTTCAAGAACAAGATGAGATACAAAGTGCTCACTGGTACAACAAGCAGGTAACAATTCTTGTGCATCTCATGCACAATCATTTGCTTGATTCTTCTATGATGATGACTGATGCCAATCTGCTTATTGACTCATAGGAGTCCATGTCATTGCAACATACATACCATTTCTACATTTTAGATGATAGGAAACATGACACCTTATTTGTGTAGCATGCTTTTCTACTGCAATGGGAATGGCTGAAAAAAGAAGATCCCCATGCAGAAAATATAAATAACATTGGGTGTGGTCAGATGGTGTTGCCTCTCAATTTAAATCAACCTGTGGATTCTACTTTGTCTCAAGGTTCAAATCACTACCCAGTCTAGACATAATGTGGAATTTCTTTGGGTCTAGCCATGGCAAGGATGAACATGATGGATGTGGTGCTATTATTAAGATAACTCTACTTAAACATGAATTAACATGCCCTCAAGAAAAGGTCAATGATGCCCATGATGCTATAACATGGCTTACAGCCAACCTCTCCATAGGCCCGTTCAACATACAGTGAACAAATAGTATAGTGCACAAAATGTTCCATGAAGTGCAAGTGGATGAAGTGCAAAGAAGAAGCCAACACGATTGTGAGAAAATTAAAGGAGGTTGTGGTTTACACAACATACGTGGCTTTTCAAACAACCATCTAATCAAAATAGGAAAACTTCTTGTTTCTATAGTGCGTGCATCATAGGGGATCATGACAATTGTGAGAACATTGCAACTATGAAGACATGGGAGCGGGTTGAAGTTTTCTCTCTACATTCAGATGGAGCGACAAACAATGGAGAGACAAACAACAACTTGCCACAGTTTGGGGAGAGTTTTGATGACCTTACTAGATATCTGGAAGAGGGGGATAACTTTGCAGTTGTCGCAGCCTCTGGGGAGAATGAGGAGGATGACCCATACTTTGTGTTGCAGTGCACAAAAGCTAAGCAGCACAACGTCAAGGAAGCATTTAAGGATCATTGGGGAACAACCTATGTGAAGTGGGATGTAGTAGTTGGAGCTTTTTGGTACAAAAAAACATCCAAGAGAGGCCACAATTACGTTCTGTTACATAAGAGTCCTCAAATTTTTGTGTACTCTCATCTAGTAAGAGCTATTAATTTCCAAATGCAACTTGTGCCACCGAAAGAAGGGCAAGAGTGTCTTCAAATTGGATTTAGACACACATGAGCACATCATGGGGCATCTTAGAGTAGTGGATGAGGACGACTAAGATAGTATTAAAAAAATGTAGTCTCATTGCAAGGAAACAATATTCCACAATGAAGAATGTATTAAGACCACTTCTTTTAGCAAATCCCAAACAACCACCGTGCTTGCTTTTGTAATTGTTTTTGTAAATCCCAAACGATAAATACCATGCTTATTTTTAGTATATCCCAAACAATCACCGCACTTGTTTTAGTAAATCCCATAACTAATCCACAAATCCTAAACGAATGAATTGTATGTCATTCATCTTGTAATAATAGAAGCAAACCACCATGTTGGTGGCAGCTAATATCCTAGTGTGTAACCAACCACTGCATTGATGACCATTTATCCTGCACTATCACTGTTCTATCCTAAAACGGATCAAATTGTTGCAAACTGCTATACTAAAACAATCCCCTTTAGGTTGGTTCTCTTTATCTATTGTTAGATTTCAGCCACTGGGCTGGTGACCACAAATCCTAAATGAATGAATTGTATACCACCACCGCACTGGTAGCAGTTAATATCCTAGTGTGCAACCAACCACCACGCTAGTGATGACCACTTATCCTGTACTGCCACCGTGCTATCCTAAAATGGATTGTACTGTTGCAAAGTGCTATACTAAAACAATCCCCTTTAAAGAATGGTTCTCTTCATCTATTATTATATTTCAGCCATCGGACTGGTGACCACAAATCCTAAACAAATGAATTGTATGCCATTCATCTTGTAATCCTAGTGTGCAACCAACCAGTGCTATACTTAAGAAAATCAAAGTGCTATCCTAAAATAGATACATTGCCAAAGTAAACTTTGGAGAACATTAATAAATCTATAGATTACATAGGCCCTCCTTGCTCCTTTCCTGAATGGGGATGGTGCCTCCCTTTAGGGGTCCGACCCCTCCCTTTATGTCACTTCATCTTTTCTTACTTTGAGCTCCCTGGTTGCAGGCTCGGTCCTCCTTGCTTTTTTCTTGAAAAGGGTTGGTTCCTCTCTTCAGACTCCTTTTCTTTGTAGTTTGGGCTTCTTAAATTCAAGCTCCTTGTCTTTTGCAAATTTTTCCCAAATGGCAAATTGAGCTGCAATATCTACTTTCTTACTTCTGATAGTTGTATAGCAAGCATGCACACTTGATTTCTCCATGACCTAGGTAGTGGTACCTTACATACTCTACATGCCGACGAGCTTGTATCCACAAACACCCTAAAGGAAAAAACATGCGCAGGGTGGTGGCACAAAGGCCATAGGATCATGTAGTCCTCTATGATGTGGGTCTTACAGATAGAGCATTTCGAACCTTGTTGCATAACAGGATAGGCTATTTAACTATTGTAACCGTCAATACCATACTCTGATTTTGTACATGAAGAATTTTCTTCTTGACTCTTTCCTCCCTCATCCTAAGGCTGCGGATGTTCTCTGTCAGCTCCTCCACTCTTAGCTCACTCTGTGCAATAGCTTCATCTAACTCCCTCAGCATCTCTTGAAGGTGCTTAAAGTGATCAATAGCATCAAGATGGACCATTTCTAAGACTTCCACTCTAGTTTGGAAATCTCTCATGACAATGGACTACTTTTCAAAACTTTTGAAAGCCATTGCAAGCTCGTGCATAACCTTATCATAATCTTGTTGTAGCTTCTTGTGCTTAACTTTCCAAAATTGCAAAAGTGGTTCTACAAGTTTTACTTTGGTTGCTGGTTGCACTTGCTCCATTGTGGTTGCTCTCTATATCCTCCTTGGCCAATCCTCCTTGGCCTGGAGAGCTACCTTGTCTTCTCCACCGTGGTTGCTCTCTGCCCCATCCTTCCTAGCCTTGAAGCTCTGTTGGCTCTTTCCTACGGCTTCTGTAGGTAGAGTAGGGTATTATTTATATGCAGGGTTCTGAGGCTTTTTGTCACCTACAGATATATTAGGGTTGTCATTTGTAGTATACGTGTAGCTTAGGACCTCGAGTTGTGTTTCGGTGAGAGACGTAGGCCTAAGTGTGCATGCATGTGTAAAAGGAACGTGTATCATCATGGTTGAGGTAATGAAGGCTTTCGCCTTCATTGGGGGTTGCAGGGTTTAGGAGGAGTTTAAGGGCTAGAAGGAGGTTTCAGAGTTTAGAAGGAGGTTCCAGGGTTTAGAAGAGGTTCCAGGGTTAGAAGGAGGTTCCAAGGTTTAGAAGGAGTTCCAAGGTTAGAAGGAGTTCCAAGGTTTAGAAGGAGGTTCCAAGGTTTAGAGGGAGGTTCCAGAGTTTAGAAGAGGTCCAAGGTTTAGAGTAGAGTACATGGTGGAGAACTCATCTCCCTTGTAGATCATGGGGATTAAGGGTTGAAGAACTAAGGTTTAGGGGAAGCATAGGTGTGGGAGAGGAAGAAGGTATAAGAGCATGGGGGAAAGAAGAGAGAGGAGGGAGGAGGAGGAGGAGGAGGGAGGAGGAGAAGGGATGAGGAGGGGGGAGGAGGAGAGGGAGAAGATGGGTTGCAAGGTTGGAGGAGAGGGGAGGAGGAGTTGCAAGTTTAGGACATGCTTTTGGACGTGGAGTCCAAGGAAGCATGGACACTTGAGACAATTGCTTGGAATACCAAAGTAGAACTCAACACAATGCCCCAAAGAGTATGGGGTTCATTCCATTATGGGGTATTTATACAAGTTGGAGAGCTTCTCTCTCTGCATGTAGGAATTGTAAGACATTCTCTCTCTACATGTAGAACTTGCATGTAGATGTAGAACTCACATGTAGGAGTTGCATGTAGGAGTTGCATGTAGAACTCTCATGTAGAAGTTGCATGTAGGAGTTGCATGTAGAACTCACATGTAGGAGTTGCATGTAGGAGTTGCATGTAGGAGTCGCATGTAGGAGTTGCATGTAGGAGCTGCATGTAGCACTTGTATGTAGAACTCGCATGTAGGAGTTGCATGTAGAACTCGCATGTAGGAGTTGCATGCAGAACTCGCATGTAGGAACCGTATGTAGAACTTGCAGTTAGAACATGCAAGTTGGATTTCTAAGAGGGATTATTTCTAGCCTTATGTAAGTACAAGCGGAGTTTTGCCGCTACTCTACACACACATTCTGTTCCACCTAAGTCCATGTTGGCACAGAGACAACATACTCGTGGATCCATTTTATTATCCATCCTCGGGTTATGTCTTATTTTGATTTTGGAGTTGGGATTCCATGTACGTAACCCAGTGTGGCTGTTGAGGCTGTGGCATGTGAGTCATTTCTACTATAATGCTTTTGCACCATACAATTTATGGTTTGTAGTCAGGAAGCTTATCTCCTCTTAAGAAGGGGTAGACGGTTGTGAATTTCAGAGGGGATCTCATTGCTAAGGTTGTGGACTCTGCCATTGAATCTTCTTAGGAAGAGGTTTGGCCGGGGTCTCATTGTTGAGGCTGGCATTTCTTGCTATCTTGCATACATGTGGGATGTGATTGCACCCATATCATTGAGCTTGTAGATAATTTTGTATGCAAGTCTGATATTTTTGCATATAGGAGACGAGTATAATGTTTGGCGAGGGTCTCATTGCTGAGGCTACAGACTCTTTTGCCAATTCATCTTTAGTTTTGGCATAGCTTCTTGTCCTGCTTGTGAATTCATTGCATGCTTTGAGAGTATGGAATGAAAGTATGTGATACTATTATTGATGCAATCTATTATGTGCCTATGCAAAATCGTGTGAGTGCACATGATGTGTCTAACTATATGCTTATTTGTGGGATTTAATAGGGAAACTAAGACTCAATCATCCCTAATACGAAATTGATTAGGTCTTCCTAAATGTGCAAAAACGTGCACATGCCAGTGAGTGTGCATGTAACAATCTAGCGCTCAAAAAACGTGCATATGCTAGTGAGTGCCCGTGATATAGTCTAATCCTAACTAAGGAAGACTTGGTTTCCCAAATCTTCATTTTTGTTGGGGATGGGGCTTGCGTGTTGATGTAGTAGCACTTCAGTTGGCTCCCATTTATTATTGTGTTGAATTGGACTTCATCCAATGTTTCTAGCAGTATAGCTTCGATGGGATTCATCTTTTGTACTCGGTATGGTCCTTGACCTAGATACTTCAGTTTCCCCTTGTGTACTTTGGCATTGTATAACAGGACTAAGTCACCTTCCTTGATGTCTTTAGCTTTCAGATTTCTATCAAACCGTGTCTTTCTTCTACGTTTTTCTGTTGTCATGGCATGGTAGGCGACTAGTTTTATCTCTGTATGCTTCTCCAATTGATAGAGCCTTTCTTTCAAGGATTCATGGTCTCCCATGCATTCCTATACTGCTATGCGTAGGCTTGGTATTACAAATTCTAGTGGGACCACAGCTTCAAGGCCATACACCAATTGAAAAGGTGTGTTCCCTGTACTGACCTTGAGTGTGGTTCTGTATGGCCATAAGGCTGCATTCAATTTCTTTGCAATCAGAACGCTATGGTTCTACTACCTTGGTGAGGATAATACATATTATTTTGTTGGTGGATTCGGCCTGTCCATTCCCTTGGGGGTAGTAGGGTGTGCTTTTTCTATGGATTACTGTGAAGCCAAACAAGAGTTCTTGGATTACCTTATTGACAAAATGTGTGCCTCTATCTGACACAATGTCAATGGGGCATTCCAATCAGGTGATCACATTTTCATATAAGAATCTTGCTGTGCTTCTGGCATCTACCTTTCTGACTGCTTTAGCTTCAGTCAATTTTGTAAAGTAATCAGTGGCCACAATGATGTAGCGTGCCTGTGTTTCTTTTGCTACTGGATGTATGGGACCCACATAGTCAATTCCCCATTTTTCAAATGGTTTTTGTGCAACAACTGTTGCTAGGGGATTGAAGTCTTTGTGTTGTGGTTTAGTAGTCCGTTGGCATACATCACAACCTTTTACATATTCATAGGCATCTGCCCACAGTGTTGGCCACCAGTAGCCTATGAGGAGAACTTTTCTTGCTATGGCTTCCCCTTGGAAGTGTCCTCCTACAATGCCTTCATGGACTTCACTCAGGATTGGCATGATCTCATGAGGCATTACATATCATCTTCTTGCCCATCTTATACAGTTGTCTTGCAATAAGTTGATAGGTTGCAGCCTTTAGTATCAATTTTTTGGCATCTACTGCTTTCATTTCAAGGAGTGGTCTTCCTGCCATCAAGTACCCAATGATATCTCCACACCACTCTGGAATAACATCTATTTGAAATAGTGTGGCATCTGGTAAGTCATCTTCTACTCTAGTGGCTTCTTCTCCTAACTTGACACGAGACATGTGATTGGTAATGTAGTGTTGGGCACCTTTGCAGACCACTATTCTAAAGTTGAATTCTTGAAGCAAGAGGAGCCATCTGGTTATTCTTCCTAGTGTACACAGACGTTTTACAAGATAAAGCAATGCTTGATGGTCAGTGTAGAAGACAAAATCATTTGCCAGTAGATAGTGCCAAAATTTCTTTACACTATATACCATTGCTAGGGCTTCTCTTTCTGTGGTGGTATAGTTGATCTTTGCATCATTGAGTTATCGACTGGCGAAGTAGAATGGGTAGTCTTTCTTATGGTCATCAGGTTGACAAAGCACACTCCCAATTGCATACTTGGATCCATCAGTTCCAATATCTTTTTCCTACTCATCCAAGGAATATGGTATACATTGTTATATGAGAGCTTCAAATATGGGATTGCTAAAGATTAGGGAAACTCTTTTAAATTGATTTAATTACCATAATCCTCAAAAGAGAGTATGGTAGGGAGGTATTTATAGGAGTTTCTAAAGTGTTCACTATTTGTTCATATATAGATGATGTTCTCTAAAATGAGGGTTATAATGAAAAATAAGTAAGTATATGGTTCCATAAATGAGAAATTAAGAAAGAATTGTATATTCATTTGAGAAATATACAAGCATGGTTGGTGTAAAAAATTATCGCTCGGACTATTCTGCTCATAGGTTTTTGCTCGAAAAGTGTGCACATCCATAGGTAACCCAAGGTTGATGCTTGGGGTTGATATGTTTGGCTAGAAATGGAAAAAAAAATTTACTCTCCTTGCCCTTGAGTGTTATATCCATGAAAGTTCGAAGTAGTTTGTTTTTTATACATATCTGCATATGTTTACTCTCATTACTTGAGACGCTAGTCTCCCCAGCAATGGTGCCAAATGTTGGCTCTTTCCTATGGCTTCCATAGGAAGAGCAGGGTAATCTTTATATGTAGGGTTCCAAGGCTTTTTGTCACCTACAGATATATTGGGGTTGTCATTTGTAGTATACGTGTAGCTTAGGACCTCGAGTCATGTTCCCGTGAGAGATGTAGGCTTAAGTGTGGCAAGCAAACATAGTGCATGCATGTGTAAAAGGAACGTGTATCATCATGGTTGAGATAATGAAGGCTTTTGCCTTCATTGGGGGTTGCAGGGTTTAGGAGGAGTTTAAGGGCTTGAAGGAGGTTTCAAAGTTTAGAAGGAGGTTCCAGGGTTTAGAAGAAGTTCCAGGGTTAGAAGGCGTTCCAAGGTTTAGAAGGAGGTTACAAGGTTTAGAGAGAGATTCCAGAGTTTAGAAGAGGTTCCAAAGTTTAGAGTAGAGTACATGGTGGAGAACTCGTCTCCCTTGTAGATCATGGGGATTAAGGGTTGAAGAACTAAGGGTTTAGGGGGAGCATAGGAGTGGGAGAGGAAGAAGGTGTAAGAGCATGGGGGAAAGAAGAAAGAGGAGAGAGGAGGAGGAGGAGGAGGAGGAGGGAGGAGAAGAAGGGAGGAGGAGGGAGGAGGAGGAGGAGGAGAAGGGAGGAGGAGGAGGAGGAGGGAGGGGGAGAAGGGAGGAGGAGGGGGGAGGAGGAGAGGGAGAAGATGGGTTGCAAGGTTGGAGGAGAGGGGAGGAGGAGTTGCAAGGTTAGGACATGCTTTTGGACATGGAGTGCAAGGAAGCATGGACACTTGAGACAATTGCTTGGAATACCAAAGTAGAACTCAACACAATGCCCCAAAGAGTGTGGGTTTCATTCCATTATGAGCTATTTATACAAGTTAGAGATCTTCTCTCTCTGCATGTAGGAATTATAAGACATTATCTCTCTACATGTAGAACTTGCATATAAAAGTTGCATGTAGAACCTGCATGTAGGAGTTACATGTAGGAGTTGCATGTAGAACTCGCATGTAGAAGTTGCATGTAGGAGTTCCATGTAGAACTTGCATGTAGAAGTTGCATGTAGGAGTTGCATGTAGAACTCGCATGTAGGAGTTGCATGTAGGAGTTGCATGTAGAACTTGTATGTAGAACTTGCATGTAGAAGTTGCATGTAGAACTCGCATGTAGGAGTGGCATGTAGAACTCACATGTAGAACTTGCATGTAGGAATCGTATGTAGAACTTGCATGTAGAACATGCAAGTTGGATTTCTAAGAGGGATTATTTCTAGCCTTATGCATGTACGTTCTACACACACATTCTGTTCCACCTAAGTCCATGTTGGCACAGAGACAACAAGCTCTTTCATAGCTCCTACATCACCACTTTGGTTACTGCATTATCCCTTTTTAGTTCCTTTGGCATCTATCTTTTTCAATGTTCAATGTGTTCTACATGTTATAGAGTCAGTTGTAAAGAGCCTCCTTTTTGGCTCTCTGATCTTCAAGATGGTTTTGCATCATTGCTAGCTCCTCTGCGATGTTCCCATCCATTTTGATGTCTTCAAGCCTATTCTGGAGCTCCTTGATGCGCTTCTCTGCTTCTTTTCTTCTATGCCTTTCCATGTCAACTATTTTTTCAGCGGACTTAGCTTGCTCTTGTGTTGTTTGCAAGGCCCTCACTTCTGCCTCCTCTATCTAGGCTTCTGCACCTTCCCTGAGAATTTTCTCATGTAGTGTTGCCTTTGGTGCATCGATGGCTTTCTCTTGTAGAAAAGTCATCTTCTAAGACATCTTCTTATCATATTGCTCAAAAATCCCTTTGAGAATAGATGTCATTAGGTGCATTGCTCCAGTAGACTAAGCTGAATTTGAATTTGCCATCCAATGTGCAATTCTTCAAGTTGGTTATCACACTCTTGGAGATTGACCTTGACAAAGAGACATCAAATCCTTTCAGTTGCTCTACTACTACTTGAACATGGCAGAACTTCATGGTTCCTTTTGTATCAAGAAAGAAGTGCATTGTCTTCTTCAGTACATCGTGGAGGTCTATTGGCAAGCTAGAAAGCTTGAATCCATCATCGACACTAATCTGAGCATTGGGGTGTACATCTAGAATATCCTCTCTTCAACTGCTTCTCCAAGAAGTGTGCTTGCACATCGCCTCCGGGAATGCCTAGTGCCTTTTCAATCATGCTTTCAAAGATGTTATTCTTTTGATCTTGACAGACTATTTGTCCCTCATTCACGTTCACCTCTTGTACCAACCTGGTGAAGTTGGTGAGAGAATCCAGATTGGGCTTTTAAAGAGTGAGTGAGGAACTCCCATATGTCGTAATTTCAAGATCAGGGGAGGAGAGGCTCTCGCACTGTGCTAACAAAGGTGCAGAAAACATTGTGTGAGAAGCTCCCGAACTGTGTAGAGGGGGAGAAAAGATTATGTGAGGAGATCTGGAATTGCGCGGACATATTTTGGATCTCAGTGTGTCCAAGGGGATCCATTATGAGAGGGGATAGAAGTTATAGAAAGAGTGCAAGGGAGAAAGAAATGGTTGAGAGGGATAGAAGACAAAACAATGAAGGAAATGGAATAGTGTAGGCTTAACTTTGCAGTTTGAGTACAATGGGAAAAGAAATGGTTGAGAGGATAGAAGGTGAAGCAGTGAAGGGAATGGAATAGTGGAGCCTTAAGTTTATGTCTTGGCTGCAAGGGAGAAATAAATGGTCAAGATGGATGTCAGACAAAATAGTGAAGGAAATGGAACTATCATGGTTAGAGCCACTACAGTGGTTGGCTTGAATGTTGATTAATTCAAGACGGTAGTACTACCTTACATAGTAATGATTAGAGATGATTAGGCTTCATGATTTACTTATGTGGTAATTACTGCCACCTTCTGTCAGTGGTGGTGGATAATGACAAAATATGAAGAGGGGAGAGGGGAAGAGTGGAGATGAGGAGAGAGGGCACAACTAGAGAGCACACCACAAATGACTAACTGTACACTAGATTTAGTTGAAAAAATAGAATATATACAAACCCATTTAGGGTTAGGGTTAGGGAATCTAACCCTTTCCTTTATAGGACTCTATTGGGTTAGTGCTATGCACATATGATCACATGATGGTGCTATGCACAAATGATCACATGATGTTGAGCATGAACTCTAAACACCTTCCCTTAAGATCCACATCATGAAGTAGGCCTTCCCTCAAGATGATGATTCTGGGGAATCAAAGAAGGACTGAGCATTACATTTCATCACACTCCTTCAATGGGAATGTCCTTCCTCTAGGTCAAACCAAGAGCTAGTCGGTGTTTCTCGAATAGCTCTTTATCGAGTGGTTTGCTAAAGATGCCTGTAACATTTTCTTTGCTATTACAATGCTACAGTGTGATGTCACCAAGTAACACTCTTTCTCTGATGAAGTGCTCTCTGACATCAATGTGCTTTGTCCTAGAGTGATATACTGGATTCTTGGCCAACCAATTGATTATCACAGTAGATTGTTGTTGGCTTTGACTCATCAAAGTAATCTGTTTTTGACAATAATCTTCTGAGCCATATAGCCTCACATGCACCTGTAGTGAGTGCTCTATATTCTGCTTTAGTTGAAGACAAAGAAACAGTTGACTGTTTGTTTGACAACCATGATATAGTAGCTTGAACAAGGAAAAATGCATATCCCTGTGTTGATCTCCTAGTCTCATGATCTCCGGCATAGTCACACTATCACCATGCAACCGTGGATGACTTCCTCTGTATTCTATCCCAACTAACTTGTACCTCTGATGTATCTCAAGAGTCTTTTGGCTACATTCCAATGAGACTATTTTGGATTTGCCATAAATTATACTAGTGAGCTTATTGCATAACAAATATCTGGTCATGCGATTATCAGATATATAAGAGATCCGATGAGCTACCTGTAGTATATGTCATTAACTATAGGCTTTTCTAAATATTTAGTAAGTTTCAAACTCTGTTCCATGGGAGTAGCTACAATCTTGCAGTCTACCATATGAAACTTCTTTAAGAGACTATCAACATACTTGAGTCGACTCATGAATGTGCTATTTGAATCTCTCTAGAACTTATTTCCAAGACAATAGTGCATAAGTCTAAGATCTTTCATGTTGAACTCTACAGATAAGTCTTGTTTCAATTTTTTGATGAAGCTATCCTTGCTTCCTGTCACAATCAAATCATCTACGTACAAAAGTGCAATAGCAATATCTTCCCCTTGAACTTTGTAGTAGAGAATATGATCTGCGTTGGATTTCATGTATCCCAGATTAGCAAAATACTTGTCAATTTTGCTGTACCAACTTTTGGGTGCTTGCTTTAAGCCATAGAGAGTTTTCTTGAGATGGCAAACCTTATTCTCCTTTCCTAGTTCAACATAACCTGCTAGTTGTTGCATGTAGACTTCCTCGTCTAGATAACCATCGAGAAATGCATTCTTGACATCGAGCTGATACACATTCCATCTAGTGAGTGTCGCTAGTGATATCAAGAACTATATAGAATCCATCTTTGCTACTGGAGCATAAGTCTCATCATAGTCCTGACCATATTGTTATGCAAATCCTTTTGCAACTAGTCTGGCTTTGTATCTTTGAATACTTCCATTTGGATTGTACTTCACTTTGTATACCCATTTGTTTGCTATGGCCTTATTTCTTGGTGGAAGGTCACATAATTCCCAAGTATTATTCTTATACAAAGCATCCATTTCTTCATTCATAGCAGTTTGCCATTCTGGCTTATCTATTGCATCTTCAAAGTACACTGGCTCTTCTGTAGCCATGATGGTAGTCATAAGAGAATAGTTGGTGGTTTCCACCTGAATTGCTTTGCCTTTCTGAGCATATGTCAATCTGGCTAGTGGTCTGCTTTCCCTAGTAGACCGTCTAAGCTGTTGTGGCTCTGCTGGGGTGTTGCTGGCAATTCTTGCTCTTTTTCATCAACTTGTTCTGTAGATGATTGTGAAGTTGATGCTTCTATCTCTTGTGTAGGTGAGATTTTCCATTCTGATTCCTCATCAAAGATTACATCTTTGGAGATAATGACTTTGCAGTTGATGGGATCATACAACTTGTATGCTTTGCTTTCTTTGCTGTAGCCAACCATGATGCATTTGCGTGACTTTGCATCCAATTTCCTACGATGATCATCATGTATGTGGGAATATGCTATGCAACCAAATATGTGGAGATGCCCAATGTGTGGCTTGTGTCCAGCGAATGCTTCATAAGGAGTCATACCCTGTATCAGTTCAGTAGGAAGCCGATTAAGCAAGTAGTTTGTTGTAGCTATTGCTTTTGCCCAATATTGATTCAAAAGATGCTTCTCACTAAGCATTGCTCTAGCATTGTTTGCTAAAGTCCCATTCTTCCTTTGAGCTCTTGCATTTTGTTGAGGAGTATCTACACATGTGAATTGTCTTCATATGTTGTGACTTTTGCAAAAGTTCATGAATGCTAAAGACATGTATTCACCTCCTCTGTCTTATCTCATGACCTTGATCTTTCTGCCTATCTGGTTTTCTACCATGGCTTTGAATTCTTGAAATCTAGAAAACACTTCAGATTTCTCTTTCAAAAAGTAGACCCAACAATATTTGTTGTAGCCATCAATGAAAGTCAAGTAGTAAAGTGAACCATTGATGCTGCAGGTTTGGGCATAACCCCATACATCTGTTTGTATCAAATAAAGAATACCTCGTGCATGAGAAGTACTTCTGCCAAAGTTGGTTCACTTTTGTTTGCCGAAGCAGCATGCTTCGAAAACTTTTCCAAGAAGCTGTAGCTTCGGAATCCCAATTGCCATATTGTAATTCGTAAGATCTAACAAGTACTTGAAGTTGACATGACCATATCCCTTGTGCCATTTTCAGATAGTGGCATCTGTTGCGGTTGAGTTGACATGGCATGCTTATCTAGTACTATAGCTAGCATTCTGTATAAGCATCCTTCCTTGACACCTTTTGCTACTAGCTGACATCTTTTGGATTTATCTCTGATAGTGCATTCATCACCATTGAAGATGACTCTGTAGTTGTGTTCCATCATTTGACCTATTGACAAAAGGTTCTTGTTGAGCTTTGAAACATAGACACATATTTCACCAATCCTTTCGTACTAGTGAAATTGTTCATAGGGATAACACCTATCCCTTGAACTGGATTTGGTGTATTGTCTGCTGTGTAGATCACATTCTTTTGACCTTCTAATGGCTTCATTTCTGTGAACCATTCTTGATGATTTGTCATATGAGATGATGCACCGCTGTCAATGTACCAAGGATCCTGTTCCACTTGGTCGACTTGTTGATAGCTGAAATCCTCTTTGGGATTGAAATCAGTGTCTGGGTACAATTCTGGGTACAATGTATCAGTTTTTTGCATTTCCTCATTCGCAAGAAACATATTCCCATGTTCATTTACAAAATGACTGACTAGAATGTCCACCACGATGATTTCCTCTACCTCAGAGATTTTCTCGATTACTACTGGATTGACTGCCTTGGTTGTACTGCTTCTTGCGGCAATCTCTTTCATAGTGTCCAAACTTGTGATAGTAGTTGCACTAGATGTTTGACACATTGGTGGATGCATTCCCTCCTGCTTGGAATCTTCCTCGGTTGGAATGATTTCTTCTTTGTTGATTTTGATGTTGTTGAGGATGATGCTGATGCTGATTCTGACTTTGCTGATGATGACCACTTTTCTAGTATGATCTACCTATGCCTCTACCTCTACCTTTGCCTTTGCTTCTTTCTGAAGCTGTGAATGCCTGATTATTAGAATGACCTTTACGTGCTTGAATTACTTGAGTCCTGAGTTCTTTACCAAGTAGGACTGACTCAAGTTTTTCCAGTTTTGGAATTTGCCATTGAATGGCAATACTCTGGACTAGATTCAGAATGACTTGAATCTAGTCCATTCAGAATGACTTGAACCATTTCTATGAGGTTCTCCTACTGCTACAAGTTGATTGTTGTAGTCTTTTATGTGGACTACATAAGCATGACCGGTTTCACTGCTATTGTGAAAACTTTGGTTGATCTGGTTTCTCAGTGTGAGAATCCTAGATGTGTTCTTGGACTCACAGAGAGCTGCGAACATATCCCATACTTCTTTCGATGTCTTAACTATGTTGAGTTGTCTTAGCATGACATCTTGCACATTCTGCTTGATCAAATGATAGGCATACTTGTCTTTCTTATCCCATTCTACCTGAGCTTGAGCAATGGCAGGATCTGCTACTGGTGCGAAAACTATTTGTGTAGCTATAGATCCCATTGCTGGTGCTATGACAATAGGTGGAGTAGAGCATTTGGTGGCTGGATCATTCAATGGTCTAGGTGTAGACCCATCGACATACTCCCACTTGTCTTGAAGTACAAGAACAGTCTCCATTCGGTATTTCCATGCATCATAATTGGAGTTGTCTAACTTAGTAGATGCCTCTAGATTGAGGTTGCTAGTCATAGACATGGTGCAAGAAATGTATTCAAAAGTGTCATGAAAATCTCTGTATGAATCAACTGCAAATACACTGATTGTACCAAGTGAAATCTCTCAACCATCGATGAAGATAGAACTGTAATATATAAAATCTACAAGGCTTGTGGCAATGATGCCGGGAATAGCCAAGAGGCTTTATAAGGCTGAAATGATGTGCACAATGCCGTGAGATAGCCGAATAGGCTTTATAATGGTGGCATGTGTGTGTGAAATCAAGTGCTATCTCTCCATTAAAATAATATGCAATGCCTCTATACTCTCTGAAGTGTGCTCATTGAACTAACGAACACCAGGTTTCAGGTAATGTAATGATGTGAAATCGTATGTGAGTGTATGGACTGACTCCGAGTAGGTACTAGTCGGGAATTTTGTGCATGGCTTAGATTGGCAACTTGGGGAAATTCAAAGCATCCCCTCTATGGTGATCTAGTCTACTCTGATCTAGATCTATACCATCGATCGATGAAATAACAATGAATAATTCCTTTTCTTTTGTTCTTTTTAAGTGCTGGGTCAGATGCGTCGATGTAGAGGAAAATGTGTGTGAAGGAAGTGGTTTTGTCGACCGAGGCTCAAATGTGAGTGTAACTTGCACAAAAATGTACATATGATGTGACGAGCATGTAGAGCACAAAAAAATGAGGGACTTTCCTTTTTGGAGTACCCTCAAATGCTTCCTGGATCAAGAGATACGGCTTGATCTAGGTGGAGGGGCAAAAGGAGTGCAAATGGTGCTCAATGATGGTGTGTCACTATGGGTCACATGTAGTGTGATGATGTGGTACTATGCCTAGCAAGAGGTGTGCCAGTGGAGCCCTGTGTTGACGTGGCAGGAGTGGTCACATATAGTGATTGTGGAGCACTGTGTGTGCCTACAGAGGTCCAGTGTGCCATGTGGCACAGATGATGTGACAGTTGATGATGTCAGCAAGGTGATATGGCAATGATGATGTGGCACTAATGATGTGGTACTGATGACATGGCCAAATGATGTGGCAGGTGATGTGGCCAGATGATGTGGCTTACTGACATGGCAGTGGTGATGTGCCTATCGGTGATGACATGGTAATGTGGTGATGTGGCTATCGGTGATGATGTGGCACTTATTGATGTGGCAGATAGAGTGCCACGTGTCCCTATTACTGACATGGCATATGGGATAGGGCTACCACGTGGTAGTCTCTTGACCACAAGGTTCACCAAACGTGTGGTAACCTAACTAAACCATGGATTTGAGATAAGCTCCACGTGTCGCAAGGAGGACTATCGAAATCTTTAAGATTTTGATGAAGATGCCGATTTCATCCAATGGCGTTGAGTTGTTGTAGATAGGTGGCTATGCTACAAAGCTTCCGTTGATGCAGAAGGAGGTGCTGGCACTTGAGGGAAGTGGTCGTGTGCTACGGGCTTGGACGTATATGAGCTACAATTGAGCATTGGAGGTAGTAGCTATGTGGAGCAGCTCACGAGGGTCGATTCATTGAGGGCAATCATTGGAGCATGTTGTATAGAGGAGAGCTTTGAGGAGCACATGCGTCAAAGCCTTGGAGCTCTGCCTATGGGTTGCTCTACAGCTAGTTATGGAGCTAGCTCGTGAGCCACGACTAGAGGTCCTTGGAGCCGTTTACAAAGAAGAGCCTGATCATCTTGTATATAGATGGCAGGCTGCCGGAGTTATTAAAGTGCCCACTGGATCTCTGTGTTGGAGATGAGGGTGTTGTTAAAGGCTATGTCGATGCAGAGGTTTCATTGCCCAGGTGGAGTTGGCTCAATCCATATACTTGAGGCACTTGTGAAGATAGTGGGAGAGAGGGAAGGAGTCTCACTTGTGGCTTTCTCACATACACAATGGGGGAATACACATAAAGGTGGAGGCTGAAAATAGTTTTTCTCTTCTTAGTTGTGAAAGCCAAAAGAACTCTAGTCAAAGAAATAGAACCCTATATGTGGGTCTCAAACCAAACTCAGCTAACTAAGGTGGCATACTAACTGAGCCACGAACTAGAGTACATAAGGATAGCTGTCATCTAGCTATTATTCATGGGCGGTGTACCAACCACATTTGCAACTAACAAGTCGGTGACATAAATGCACAATGGTCACCCTGGCATATCACGAGTGGAGCTCGATATCTCAACACTCCCCCTCCAGCTCAATCCCAATTCCTACACACCAAGCAGGTCTCTGAACTTGCATAGCTTCTTTGCACCCAATGCCTTCGTGAATATGTCAGCTACCTGATCCTCTATGCTGACATAAACTAGATCAATAAGACCTAGTAAAACCTTCTCCCGCACATAGTGATAATGCACCTCAATGTGCTTTGTTCTAGCATGATAGACTGGGTTATTTGCCAAGTGTATACTACTCATGTTGTCACAATAAATGACAACTGGCCCATCTGATGCATATCATAAAGTAGCTTATGCAACCAAGCTACCTCACATGCAACCATTGCTACACCCCTATACTCAGCCTCTGTGCTCGACAAGGCAACTGTAGGCTGTTTCTTGCTGCTCCAAGTGACTGCAGCACTCCCAAAAGAGAACACATATCCACTTGTAGATCATCTATAAGAAATACTACTAGCCCAATCAGCATCAGTGTATCCATGCAACTGTATCTGATGAACCCCAGCCTCATAAAATAGTCCATACTGCAATGTGGACTTCACATACCTGAGTATGCATCTAGCCGCATCCACATGTGGTTTCCTTAGAGCCTGCGTAAACTGACTTACCAATCCAACAGCATAGCTCAAATCTGGCCTGGTAATAGTCATATAAATCAAACTTCCTACTATGCACCTATACATAGTAGGGTCTTCCAAAAGCTCACTTGCTCTGCTCAGCTTCACATTCTGCTCCAAAGGAACTGAAATAGGCTTACAACCTGTCATCCCATATTTGGACAGCATGTCCAATCCATACTGCCTCTACAAGAGCCGTATCCCACTTGGTGATCTAATCACCTCAATGCCCAAGAAATAACACAGCTCTCCCAAATCCTTCATCTCAAACTTCTACTTCAATAGCATTTTCACATGAAGGATATCTTCATCACTATTACCTGTGATGATCAAATCATCAACGTAAATAATAGGCAGCATAATACCTTTCTCTGTTTTTCTCACATGAAGTGAGAAATCTGCCTTGGAAATCTAAAAGCCAATAGTGACAAGATACTATCCTATCTTGTTAGACCATGGTCTAGGTGCTTGCTTCAAGCCATACAAGGCTTTCTTCAACCTACAAACAAACTCAGGATAAATAGCATGAACATAACCTGGTGGCTGCTCCATAAAGACTTCTTCTTGCAAATCACCATGCAAGAAGACATTCTTTACATCCATCTGACGTAAATACCATCCCTTTGATGCAGCCATAGCAATGATTGCTCTTCTGGTTGCCATCCTTGCAACCAGACTGAATGTTTCTTCATAATCAATGCCATATGTCTGTGCATACCCCTTGACAACTAATCTTGCCTTGTATCTGTTCACAGAACCATCTGCATTATGCTTCACCTTATAAACCCACTTACAGCCAATTGCATTCTTGTCTTTAGGCAAAGGCACCAATTCCCATGTAGCATTTGCTTCCAAGGCATCCATTTCTTCATCCATGGCTTTCTCCCATTTTTCTTTTCCCATGGCTTGCTCAAAAGAAGTGGGTTCTAGTTCCTGTATCATTTTGACCATATAGGCATAGTGAATGGCTATAAATCCATCATATTTCAGTCTATCCATAGGATACCTAGCTCTGGTAGACCTGTGCAAAATAGGCTCACTTCTAGATGCTTTCAAAACATCCATGGTCTTCCTTACTCTAGGTGTAACAATAGAAGGAATACCCAACTCATCATCAATGCTCTGTTCTGAGCCACTGGATTCACCATCCACATAAGAGTGACCTTCATTCACATCAAACATGGGCTGATCTACCTTCTCTTTTCCTTTTCGTGATACCTAAATACCACTATCTGCATGGCTTTGAGGAGATTCTCCTGATCTCAATCTACCTGTCCATGGCGAAGTATGTGAACCATTGCTAGAGGACACTGCAGGTCCACTAATATTTTGTGATTGCTACTGTGAATTCTATGTAGAATTACCATTTTGTGCATCTATATCATCAATCACATTTACTGGTTTATACCAACTACTCATCTCATCAAAAACAACATCTCTACTCATTGTAAACTTACGAGTAGAAGGGTTATAGCATCTATACCCTTTCTGCTACAGAGAATAACTAATAAAGATGCACTTCTCAGCTTTTGGATCCAACTTGGACCTCAACTCATCTGGCACATGAACATAGGCAATGCAACCAAAAATTTTCAAATGTGAAATATTTAGTTTCCTACCAGTATACATCTCCTCTGGCATCATGCCATGTATTGTTGCAGTGGGAGTCCTATTCATTATGTAAACCACTGTAGTAACTGCTTCAGCCCAATAATAATCTGGGAGGTCTTTTTCATTTAGCATGGCCCAAGATACCTCTCGAATATGCCTGTTTTTCCTTTCTGCAAGTCCATTTTGATGTGGGGTATGACTGCATGAATATTGCTGCTTTATGCCATGCTCCTGCAGGGACCTTGCAAACTCATTTGAGAGGTACTCTCCCCCTCCATCTGACCTTAGGCATTTTATTTGCAGGCCTATTTCTTTTTCAACGATGTCTTTAAAAGCTTTGAAATGCCCAAACACTTCACTTTTCTTTTTCATAAAATGCACCCAAACTTTTCTGCTGTAGTCATCAATAAAAGTGACAAAATAATGACAGCCTCCAATAAATGCAACGTTAGTAGTCCATACATCAGAGTGGATTAATTCCAATGGCTTCTTACTCTCTTGAACATGTCTAGGAAATGGTTTCCTTGCCTGTTTTCCAAATTGACAGGCTTCACATACCTTATGCATTTCTGCAACCTTAAATTTAGGCAATCCTGCAATAATATTTTGGGCCTGCATTGATTTAAGTCACTGTACATTAACATGACCAATGCGTTTATGCCAAATATCAATATCTGCAACTACACCGGTCCCATGTGCAAACATTGCTGCACTCAATTCAGGCATGTCCACATCCAACGTAAACATCTTGCCCTTCTTCTTTCCTTTTGCTATTAAGTGACCATTATTTTTCATATCCTCAACAAAGCATCCATGAGGATTAAATCTGACCTGCAAGCCCTGCTCAACCATTTAACCAACTAAAACCAAGTTTTTGGTGATGTTCAGCACATGAAATACATCAGACAGGTATTTGTTTTTCCCATCCTACATAGACAAAGTAATTTTACCAATCTGCACAATAGGATGTGCAGTATCATCACCAGTCTCCACAAATCCCAGTCTTTCCATTTTCCTTGCATCTTGCATCCATTCTGCATGACCTGTCATGTGGTTTGACACACCTGAGTCAACATACCACACATCATTGCTTTCTTCTGCACTTTTCACAGAATTGGTCATGTGCTGCACCATAAACAAATGCTCATTTCTGTCATCACCCTGTCTACTAGAAGATGCATAATTCCCTTGCTACAATTTTCCATTCATGATGTCATTCTACTTTTTGTAGCAGTCTTTAGCCATATGACCCATTTTACCACAATAGTAGCATTCAACATTGCTGTTTGCATTTTGACCTCTCTGCCATCCACCACGGCCTCTTTGGCTCCCCCTACCTCTAGAGTTACCACGTCCTCCTCCATAGGAATGGTTTTCTTAAGTTTGCTACATATTCTGATTTCTACCACGGCCTCCAGATCGGCCTCCTCTACCTCTACCTCTACCTCTTCCAGCATTTGAGTAGAAAACAGTTTCTTTTTAAGTTCCTCCCGAAGAAGATGCACCACCATTTCTCTGCTCTTCAGAAATTAGAAGAGCAAACAACTCCTCAAAATCAGGAAATTTTTCACGGACGGCAATGGATGTCCGGAATTGTGCATAATCCTTTCCTAGACTATTCAAGATCACAGAAACTAAATCATCATCTTCCACTGGCGACCCAATGGAAGCAAGTGCATCTGCAATTTTCTTCACCTTCATGTGGTAGTCATTGATGCTCATATTTTCTCTCTGCACATTGTGCAACTCCTGCTTGCACTACATTTTCCTGGCTTGCGTATTTGTGATGTACATTTTTGCCAAAGTATCCCGTGCCTCCTTTGGCGTACTTACATCATGAGTATGCACAATCATAGAATCCAAAATACTGATAGACAGCCAATACATAACTTTTTTGGCTCTCTCATGCCATCCTTTAAATGCCTGCATTTCCTATTGATTGGGAACATTAGGAAGAACTGGTTTTCTTCATTTCCTATAATGAACTCCCAATAGCCTTTTCCCATAAGGAAATTCGTCATTCTAAACTTCCATGCTTGGAAGTTGTTCTTGTCAAGCTTTTCAGTGACAATCTATGAAAGAGAATCAGACGCCATTATAGAACACTGCAAAATATTCTGTCACTACAAAGAACACGATTTCTGCCTCACACGGGCAAATCTGTAAAACTGACGAAAGTGGTATTTGACCACACAGTCACTTCCTAGTGATGATTTTGCATCAATAGGAAATAAGGATGATTTTGTAACTCCCAGTATCTCTATGCAAAGGCATACGATGCAATTTCTACAGCAACTTTTCACCGACCTGCAGAGCAGTGGTCGCACAGCAAAAACAGGGCCTTTTTCTCAGTGCTTTGGAGAACTTCCGCCTCCAAAATGGGCCCCGAAATGGCCTTGAATCTAAAAAATAAAGTGACCCAAGGCTTTGCCCTATCCCATAGCATATACTGCCCTCTCGCCACACCGTGAAGGGCGTCTCAATCTGAGACAGTGCACTCTTGCACTTCCGGCTGTGCTACCTGTAGAGATTTGCTCCCAAACTCGAAAAAGGAAAGCAACACTGGTCCTCTTACCAGGACACCGTGAACTTGGTTTGCTTTCTTGAGCTCCTTACCATGAACCAAGCTCTGATACCATGTGAAGATAGTGGGAGAGAGGGAAGGAGTCTCACTTGCAGCTTTCTCACATACACAATGGTGGAATACAGACAAAGGTGGAGGCTGAAAACAGTTTTCCTCTTCTTAATTGTGAAAGCTAAAAGAACTCTAGTACAAAGAAATAGAAGAACCCTATATGTGGGTCTCAAACCAAACTCAGCTAACTAAGGTGGCATACTAACTGAGCCACGAACTAGAGTACAAGAGGATTACTACAAGCTGAAAAGAGAGCAAAAGGATAAGAAAAAGAATGCAAATTGGGGTGCAAATAAGAAGGAAGAGAATCCAAGGGAGAAAAAAGGAAAAGTGAACATCGAGGAGATTAATGCAGTCACTGATGATAGTGACAATGACATTCTCTTCATGTCTAGTCTACCTATAGACTTGCTCACCGCTTCAGATGATGCATATTCCTAGGATTGGATTTTGGATTCTGGCACTTCATTCCATGTTACTCCCCATAGGGAATGGTTCTCCATTTATGACAATGGAAAGATAGGTTGTGTGCATCTTGGAAATACCTATGCATGTGACATAGTGGGAGCAGGTAACATAAAGTTCTCTTTTGCAAATGGGTCTACATTTGTTTTGAAAAATGTGAGACATGTGCCTAAGTTGACTAAGAGCCTTATTTCAGCGGCGGGTCAGCTAGATGATGCTGATTTTTGGCTTTTACAATTGGAAAATTCAGAAGGGCTCTATGGTTTTGGGCAGGGGTTCCAAGTGTGGGACTTTGTATCCCTTACATGTATCAAGGGTTTCTGATCATGTTGTTGCAATAACCAAGCAGCCAAGTACTTCTTTGTGGCATTGCAGGTTGGGGCACATGAGCTAGAATGGAATGAAACTCTTATGCCGTTTGGGTTATGTACCGCATTTGAGTTTTTCTAATTTTGAATTTTGTGAGCACTATCTGGGAAGCAGACTAAATCAGCCCATAAAAGAAGGGGAAAGAAAGATCTTGAAAGGCTTGATTCAGTGCATTCAGACGTATGTGATCCCATGCCTACACGGTCATTAGGTGGGGCTGAATACTATGTGACATTCATTGATGATGCAACTAGGAAAGTGTGGGCTTATGCTATAGCTCGGAAGAGTGATGTATTCTAGGTATTTCAAAAATGGTTGGCTTTGGCTGAAAATTAGTTAGATAGCATGCTTAAATGCCTACGGACTGATAATGGTGGAGAGTATATCTCTCATGACTTTTAGCATTTCTATGATATGCATGGGATTAAGAGGGAGCTTACATCCCCTCATACTCGAGAGCAGAATCCAGTTGCAGAATAGATGAACCGCACCATTCAGGAAGGGTTGCAATGTATGCTTTCCAATGCAAGTGTTTTTGGTGGTTTTTGGGCTAAGGCAATGAAGATTGCAATGCATGTGATCAATAGATCACCTAGCAGGAGTTTGAATGGTGGTATTCTTGAAGAGGCATGGAGTGGCAAGAATCCCTCTTACTCTCATTTCCATATATTTGGGTGTGAGGCATATGCACATGTGCCAAAAGAGCTTCAGAAGAAGCTAGATCCTAAGTCTAGGAAATGCATCTTTCTGGGTTATGGTGATAGTGGAGAGATGGGCTATCGTCTCTGGGATCTAAAAGGAAAGAAAATCATACGAAGCCATGATGTGGTCTTCAATGAGAAGAAGATGCATAAGACACCCATGAGGGATGTGAAAATGAGGAGAATCACTTTCCAGGATGTGAATCCACCTGCATATGTCTCATAAAGAATAAGACTTGGGACTTGGTTTCTTTGCCACGTGGAAAGAAAGCATTGCCATGTGAATGGGTCTACAAGATGAAGGTCACAAGTGATGATGTGCCTAAGTACAAGGCCCGTTTGGCTACTAAAGGATTCAAGCAAGAGAAGGGTGTGGACTTTGATGAGATATTCTCTCCAGTTGTGAAGATGACCACACTTAGATGTGTACTTGGACTTGTGGGGAAATAGAGGATATGGAGCTTATGCAGATGGATGTCAAGACATCTTTCTGCATTAGGATTTGCATGAGGAAATTTACATGATACAGTCGAAAGGCTTTGAAGAAAAGGGCAAAGAGAATTTGGTTTGCAAGCTGAAAAAGAGTCTCCATGGCCTTAAGCAAGCGCCTAGAGAATGGTATCACAAGTTTGATGCTTTCATTCAGTCCCAGGGTTTCAGAAGAAGTGAGATTGATCACTGCCTCTACACTAAAAGGGCTCAAGATAATAGCCTGATACTCCTAGCACTTTATGTGCATGATATGTTATTGGCTAGCAAGAACACTCATGAGCTTGATGCATTGAAGGCCAAGTTGCATGAGGCCTTTGACATAAGGGATTTGGGACCTGCAGGTCATATTCTTGGTATGCGTATCACGCGTGATGGGAGTAGGAAACTGCTTTGGCTTTCACAGAAGGAGTATGTTGCAAAAGCGTTGCAGTGTTTCAATATGGCAGGGGGAAGGCAATAAGTATTTCATTGCCTCCATATGTGAATCTGAGTCAGGCAGATAGTCCCAAATCAGATGAGGAGAGGGCCATGATGGCCAAGGTTCCTTATGCATCAGTGGTTGGAATTCTTATGTATGCTATGATAGCTACTAGACCAGACATTGCATTTGCAGTGGGAGTTGTTAGCCAGTATATGGCTAATCCAGGAAGGAGGCATTGGGAGGCAGTTAAGTGCATCATGAGGTACATGAAGGGTACCAAGGAGGTGTGTATCTATTTTGGCAGAGGAGAGATGCGTGCATTTGGGTACACGGATTCTGATTATGCAAGGGCATGTGGATAGCAGGAGATCCACTTCTAGTTATGTGTTCACCTTTGTAGGTGGTGTAGTGTCTCGTGCACAGAAGTGCATTGCTTTGTCTACCACAGTGGCCGAGTATGTTGCAGCCATAGAGGGTTGCAAGGAGGCTATATGGCTTGATCAGCTAGTGAGAGATTTGGGGATTCATACAGGTGTACCAACATTGCATAGTGATTCCATGAGTGCTATTCAGTTAGCACGGAAGCTGGTCTTTCATGCAAAGACCAAACACATTGAGGTCAAGTACCATTTTGTCAGGGAGGTACTTGAGGACAAGTGCATAGAGCTTGTCAAGGTTCATACAGATGATAACCCTGCAGATATGCTGACAAAGAGTCTACCTAGTCAGCGGTTTAAGTATTGTCATGTATTGGGCATTGGATAGTATGCTCATTGGTTGTTCTCCCTTAAAGGCACATTGGCCTTTAAGTGGGAGGTTGTGGGGGTTAAAGGCCACTGTACCTTAACCCCGCTTATGTACAATACTCAAACACATATATATATGGATGAAATAGAAGATTAGGGTGTTCTGCACCCACCAAAAACTTGTGTCTCTCAAGCTCCCTCTCTCCCTCTCAACTTCCATTGTGTCCTCACACAAAACACCACCACTCCCATATTCTAGTCCTGTTTTAGAGGGGGAAGAAAGTCTCCTTACTTGGGGGACTTTGCTTAAGGAGAGCAAGTGTAAGATGCAAGAAAATACATTACAATCAAGAGCAAAGAGATATCAGCCACTGCTATTATCTACATAGCCTAGTGGAGTTAGCCAGATTTGGACCAGTGTTCACTGAAAACCTACAAAATATATACAACAAACCTGCAACATTTTCATTTTCACCCATAAAAAATATTTCCTAAAATTCATAACATCTGTAAAATTTTAGGCAATTTAATTATATTTTACCAAAAAATAAGCAAATTCTCAAGTAAAACCTTCAAAATTTGAAACCCCGAGTTTTGTGATTTATTGAGAAAAATGTTTTCTGTGAACACTGGTTTGGACTCACTTTTGTGGCATGCCAAGATGCATCTATCAATATGCCTTCTCTATTGTGTTGCATATCTTCACAAATGATCGTCTTACTTCTACGGTCTACCTCCATTCTCCATAGGAGCATTCTCTACTGCCATATCACAAGCATTATGACACGTGCTAAAATGCATTTTCTCCCATAGGTTTAAGCATATGCTACGAGGTGCTCGTGCTAAAAGTGAGCAAGGCATGGAGTCCAGACTCCTAAAACTGAAGCAAAGATGCGCTTACCATTCTTTTCATGGGAGGGAGCCTGTTCCCCGACCAAGTTGTTGATGATGAAAGTAGGTGCTTTATCTTCAAGATGTCAACAACAGGGCCTATTTTAGGGGTTGATCTAGTGAACCACATGCAATGCACTAGAGGTGGAGATCTGCGCAATAGTTGGATCTGTTTTGACAATCTGCGACATGTATATGGGTGGGCAACCATGGCTGCACACGTATATGATCCAAGGTAAGGAAACAATGGTTTTGTTCCCAGCACCTTTGGCAAATGAAAGAAGGATGGTTATGCCTCACTTTACTTGTATGTATGATGTAGTGTCCAAGAGTTGATGATGGTGGCCATATGTGAGATGAAGGCAGAAGACACTGAGGCTCAAGTCCTATTTTGGTTAAAGCTAATTGACATCATGGTGAATTGTGGGCAGCCCCCTACAGATTTCAAAGGCTTCATGGCAGATGAGGCTGGTGGAAACTAGAGGTTCCTACAAACTCTGTGACCATTTTGAGGCTGAGGTAACATGGGAGGCAGTCGGCTATACTAACTAGAGGCCCACGGCATGGATATATAGTGCCAGCTCGGGGTCACGGAGAGCTTGGTAGCTAGTAGCATTGTGATAGTACAGCTTAAGCTGCAACGGTATTGAGAGTGGACCACCACTCCTCTAAGAGTTTGCAGCCAATCTGCACCAAGGGGAAAGAAACAAGTGATTTGCACCCTCTCCTCCATGAAATTTGCAATCATGTATGCATCCACAATATGACACTTTTTTGTGGGGTGGGAGTGTTGAGCAGAATGCTTAGGCTTGGGATTTGGTAGTAACTCAAATGGGTCCATTTGAGAGGGGAGGGAAACTGAGATGATGTGCGATCTAGATGGTGTGGTAGAAGGCAGGAAGAAAGAGGGGGCTTTGCGAGACTAGGGATCTGAGTGCCACCAGAAGGGTCATTATCGCACGGAATGTCCCAATATTCCAAGGGAGAATCTTCCAAGTGAATCTAGCACTGAGGATTTTGATAAAGAGATCCTTGACCTCGGGAAAAGAAGTTGTACCACCTCGGACCCCTCTCCAAACTATGGACCACCCAGGCTGCTCTAGGAAGAAGGTGTCCTTCTCAAAGCCCTCAGATGTTGAGATGGCAGACCCACCAACAGAGAAGACTAAAAGATCTCGAAGGAGTAAGTGGCCACCCTCATAGTTTCCCATCGGCTCGGGGCAAGAAGACTATTCGGTCGTTCAGGACCTTGCTCATCATTCTTTGAGCATCACGCTTCCTCAACTAATAGCATTAACCCCTAAGGTCAGACATGAGCTGTAGCAAGGGCTCTCAACAAGGAGGAGCAAGAAAAAGGGAAAGGTACAAGAGGTCTCTTCTATCTCTGAAAAAATTGATCGGCACCCACATACAGTAGATGTCATCATAGATAATTGTCGTGTCAAAAGTGTATGTGTTGATGGGGGAGCTACATGTAATATCGCGGTGCCGCGAATCATGAAGAAATTGAATTTGAAATGCACAAGGCGTTCCTCCACTCGAATCAAGGTAGCAGATGGTTGATGACTCGCCACCCTGCGAGTCATTGAGGATTTGCCCATCACTATCAATGGGTTGACCACCACCGTCAATTTCTATGTAGTGGACATCGAAGATACAAGCAGGAGTTACCCAGCCATACTCGAGAGACAATGGTTGAGAAAGAGTGATGTAGTTAGCTATTGGAAGACAAGACACATGTCTTTTGGTGCTTCTAAGGAGAAGATCCCGGTGCAACTACGTGCCACGAAACCAGAAGAAGAAGAGGAGCAAGACAATGATATTCTCTCATCCTCGGTGTTTGAATCAATGGAAGAATCAAATGGGGTGGAGGAGTCCTCAGAGGAGGAAGTTTACATGATAGGGGTGTCTCCAACCCCGCCACCTGCAGAAAAGGTAACAACTAGTCCTCAACAGCGTGAATCTATGCTTTCCCTAGACCTCACTCTAAGTGAGAAAGATAAATTCCTAGAAATGTTCAAAGATTTCCTTGACCTTTTCGCAACTAGCTATTGCCACCTTTGCATGTGACTACCATAGAGCACAAGATAGAGCTAAAGCCTGATGCAAAGCCTGTGGCTTAGAAGTATCGAAGATTAGGGCCCCTACAGGCTGATGATTTGTGCTCAGAGTTGTAGAAACTTGTAGAAGTTTGGTTTATTGTTTCGGTTCACAATACTGAACGGGTTTCACTAGTGGTGGTCACCCCAAAGAAAAACAACAAGTGGCGGGTCTGCATCGACTATAAGAAACTCAATGCGGCCACCAAGAGGGATCATCATCCTCTGCCCTTTCAAGACCTCATTCTTGAGAAGGTAAGTGGTCATGAGATGTATACTTTCTATGATGATTACTCCGGGTTTTATCAAATTAGAATTGCCAAAGATGTGCTTAAAACCACATTTGCCACACCCTGGGGGATATTTGCATTCAAAGTAATGCCATTTGGCCTCACCAATGCTCTTGCTACCTTTCAAAGATTTATGCAGATGGTGTTTGCTCCTTATTTGGGGGATTTCTTGGAGGTGTTTTTAGATGATTGCTGTATATTCTCGTCACGTAAGGAGCATGTCATGAAGGTTAGGTTGGCCTTACAAAGGGTCAATGATGCGAATGGCAGTCTCAACCCTGACAAATGCACCGTTGGAGCCACTCAAGGGAGGTTACTGGGACATATTGTCTCATCTGAGGGCATCAAGCCTGACCCCGAGAAGGTAGAAGCTATCCTCAAGCTCTCCCCACTAATAACCAAACGTCAGGTACGCTCATTTGTCAATCTAGCAAGATAATATCGCCGCTTCATTGATCAATATGTTGCTTTGACATGACCCATGACTATGCTATTAAAAGATGGGCTTGATTTCTCTTGGGATGAGGATTGTGATCATGGGTTTGCAAAAATCAAGAATGCTCTAGCTTCAGAACCCATTCTATGCAATCCTGATTGGTCAAAGACTTTCTATATCAATCTTGGGTTTGGTGAGTGCACTCTAGCGTATATTCTTCTCCAGCGAGGGGAGGATCGGTTCATGTATCCCGTTCGATCTGCTTCTCGACAATTGCTCGAAACTGAACCACGCTACCCTGAGGCTGACAAGCATGCTTTGTCTTTGGTGTTCTGCATTGAGAAATTTAAGCATTATGTTGCTGGAAAGTCCTTCATTATAATCTCTAGCAATGGTCTTGCAAAGCAGGTTCTTCTCCATCTTTACATTCCTCCTCCCATCAAGTACATGCTTCTCTTCCCCCTCTCCCTTTCCCCTTGTGCCATAGTCTCCCTTTTCATTCCCTCCCCTTCTAATCCCTTTTCCCCTCCCATGATAACGTTTCGCCCCCATGTTCTCCTTTCCTCTATGGCCCTTGAGCGTCGCCATGCTTAGTGTCTAGCCTCTTGTCTCGATTTATTTTCTAGGTAACACTACCCATAAGGGGTGTCTAACATTCCTCCATTTATCATGTAGTGGCCACCATCTTTATATTACATAGTAGCTTCTACTAAATGGGGAGCTCAAAAGTAAATCAATTGAAAATCTCAGTATATGACAAGTATACATTATAGTCTATTGAATGAGAGTCCGCAAACAACCAAAAAAAGATTGCTGCAAAGAGTGTATGACAAAAGAAAAAGTGGAAATAGTAGGATCACCAGACTCTATGATTTTGATACTTCCATAGAGTTCACAGTTCCCAATAACAAACCCAAAAGAAAAATAACTCAAACTCCTATCTGCATGGGTGAATCCCAAAAGCCCAGTAATGCTTGCCAAAGGTAGTAGTAGAAAATCTAGCTCTCAAACGATGCCATATAAGACCCAAAAAGTCTCTAGTGTGTGGACGATACCAAAGAAGATGAGGCATAGATTCCACACACATGCACGTGCATGCGCATGCACGAACACACACACACGCACACGCACATGCACACACACACGTGCACATGCATGCATGCACACGCATGCATGTACTATTAACTAGAAAAGAAATCAAGGCATGAGGCTTGACACTAGGAATGGCGACGCTCGAGGGCCATAGAGGAAAAGGGAACGTGAGGGGAGAAGCTAATATTAACATGGGTGGGGAAAAGGGATTAAGAGGGGTGGGAATGAAGAGAGGGACTATGGCACAAGGGGGAAGGGAGAGAGGGAAGAGGAGCATGTACATGATGGGCGGTGGAATGTAGAGATGGAGACATCAAGGGAAGAGAGTTATGCTTTATTTGAAAGGAAGGATGGGGAGGGAAGTCAAAGTACTAAATAGGTGGCTTTACAAGAATGAGTGTGTCCCATCAAGGAATAGCCCCCTCCTTTTATAGCCAAGAGAGGGGGGCTCTCCCAATAAATGCATCCTCCCACATGCATGGTGTGTGTGGAGGAATCTCCCATGTGGGCTAGGTGGATACGCACTCTCAATTGTGTGTGACAACCCTTTGCCTCATTTTTCCACATAAATCAAACCCCATATCCCAAGTCTAAGATACTTCCTTCGTCTCTTCCCAATTTTATAATACGTTCAAACATCTAAGAGGACAAGTGGAGGGTTGGCACAAGGAGTCTTGCCACCTCATCCTACTTTCCCCATTATTTAACTTGCATTCTTGGACTATCTACACCCCCCCCACATGGGCCTATCCTACATGGAGGGAATAATCCAATATAATATCTATCTCCACCTATTTTATATTACTTCTCCCATGGTCCTTGGGCCATGTCTCACTAAATGTAGGCATGGGACCACCTAAATGGAGGGGTGGCACATGGAGGAACCATGCCACCTTAACATTTTATAATATTACTACCACGGATTATGTACAACACACCTTATGGGTCCTCTTATGTGGAAGGGTGGCACATGTTCATGCCCTGCCACCTCAACCTTGGGCACTATGTACACCATATTTTATTATACTATTGCCACACATACAAGCACACACACATATTTATGCCTTTTACCTTGGTCAAATTTATCCATAACAGTTCCCCTCCCCAGGCAGAGAATGCAGAGCATTTCCATGCCTCTGACCATCATGCACAAAGAAGGGCTTGAGATAACGCTTAATGATCACCTTCTTGCCATATGACTCATGCAGCTATTGAACTTGTACAGACCCATTGCTACGTTCCTTGATGACTTTGTATGGACCGGTCCATAGTGGAAGGAACTTTTTATCCATTTGGTGGTCCAATCTGTTATCAAAGCATAGCACAACATCCCCCTCAGCAAAGTGTCTTTCCCATCCCTTACGAATCTTAGCATCAAGCGGGCCTTTTGTCGATTCTTTTGGATCTTTGTTTGATGTAGTGCAAGGCATCGAGTTTTATCTAACTTCTCAAGTTGTACCAACTTGGCCTCTACATGTTCATCTTCTGTCATCCTCTATTCTTGTGCCAATATCAAGGCCAGAATCTTTATCTCTAGTGGTAAAACTGCCTCAGTATCGTACACTAACTCAAAAGGAGTGTGACTTATAGACGTTTTATGGGTGATGTTGTAAGCCTACACGGCTTCAGTGACCTTGTGATCCCACTAGCTCCTGTTCCCTGTGGCCATTTTTCCGATGGATTTACAAAGGAGGCTGTTGGTCCGCTCTGTTTGTCCCATGGATGTTGGGGATAAAGATGCTAGAAGTGCAATGATCATTACCCATGTGATCCATGAGCAACTCCACTGCTTCATTTAAGAATGGACTCCCATGGTCAGATACTATTTCCATGGGTGTCCCAAACCTTGTGCGGATACATTCAAATATGAAATTTGAAACTACCTTACCATTTGCAGGAGGGAGGGCGATAGCTTTAGCCCACTTAGTGACATACTGAGTGGCTATCAAAAGATACTTCTTTTTGCAGGCAGTCATGGGCAAGGGTCCGGACAAAATCTATTCCCCACTTCTGAAACGGACGGATGGACATCACTAGATGATGTTGCCCAGGACGCAAATCCTTCCTACCAAAGAATTGGCATGGTTCACAAGTTTTGCAATACATAGTGACATCCTTGAACAAGGTCGGCTGATAGTACCCAGCATGTAAAATCTTCTTAGCTGTATAGTCACCAGCATAATGGCCTCCACAAAATCCATCATGATAATGCTTCAATACCTTAGGTACTTCATTTGCATCAATGGCCTGTCTTAGTACCCCATCCATGCCTTGACGGTACAAAACCCCATCAAAGAGAGTGTAGTGCCTACTGTCTCTTCAGATCTTCTTTCTCTCATAGCTAGTACTTTTCGGAGAAAAGGAGAAAGCGGTTAGAAACCTATAGATACCACCATACCATGGATCCCCAACTTCTATGGCTGCTACAAGGGTTACATCGAGGCACTCCTCTAAATCAATCAAAGCATTCTTAAAATTGGAACAACCCCCCTTTACAATTTTGAAAGAAAAATCATTTTCTTGTAGAACTACCAACCATTTGGCCAACTGGCCCATGGGATTTGGTGATTGAAGAACCTGTTTTGCAAGACCATTGCTAGAGATTATAATGAAGGACTTTCTAGCCACATAATGCTTAAATTTCTCAATGCAGAACACCAAAGACAAGGCATGCTTGTCAACCTCAGAGTAGCGTCATTCACTTTCGAGCAATTGTTGAGAAGCAAATCGGATGGGATACATGAACCCATCCTCCGCTTGCTGGAGAAGAATACCCATTGCCAGAGTGTGCTCACCAAACCCAAGATTGATATAGAAAGTCTTTGACCAATCAAGATTGCGTAGAATGGATTCTGAAGCTAGAGCACTCTTGATTTGTACAAACCCATGATCACAATCCTCATCCCAAGAGAAATCAACTCCATCTTTTAATAGCGTAGTCATGGGTCGCGTCAAAGTAGCATATTGATCAATGAAGCAGTGATAGTATCCTGCTAGATTGACAAATGAGCATACCTGACGTTTGGTTGTTGGTGGGGAGAGCTTGAGGATAGCTTTTACCTTCTCGAGGTTAGGCTTGACACCCTCGGATGAGACAATATGTCCCAGTAACCTCCCTTGAGTGGCTCCAATGGTGCATTTATCAGGGTTGAGGCTGCCATTTGCATCATTGACCCTTTGGAAGGCCAACCTAACCTTCATGACATGCTCCTTCTGTGCCGAGAATATATAAAAATCATCTAAAAACACCTCCAAGAAAACCCCCAAATAAGGAGCAAACACCATCTGCATAAATCTTTGAAAGGTAGCAGGAACATTGGTGACCAAATGGCATTACTTTGAATGCAAACGTCCCCTAGGGTGCGGCAAATATGGTTTTAAGCACATCCTCCTTAGCAATTCCAATTTGATAAAACCCGGAGTAACCATCACAGAAAGTATACATCTCATGACCACTTACCTTCTCAAGAATGAGGTCTTGAAAGGGCAGAGGATGATGGTCCCTCTTGGTGGCCGCATTGAGTTTCTTATAATCGATGCAGACCTGCCGCGTATGGTTTTTCTTTGGGGTGACTACCACTGGTGAAACCCATTCGGTATTGTGGACCAGAATAATAAACCCAACTTCTACAAGCTTCCAAAACTTTGAGCACAAAGCGTCGGTCTGTAGGGGCCCTAACCTCTGATACTTCTGAGCCACTGGCTTAACATCAGGCTTCAGCTCTATCTTGTGTTCTATGGTAGTCACATGGCGAAGGTGGTGGTAACTAGTTGCAAAGAGGTCAGGGAAACCTTTCAACATTTCTAGGAACTCGTCTTTCTCACTCGGAGTGAGGTCTGGGGAAAGCATAGATTCAAGCTGTTGAGGACTAGTTGTTACCTTTTCCACGGGCGGTGGGGTTGGAGACACCCCCATCATGTAAACTTCTTCTTCTAAAAACTCCTCCCCCCTGTCTGAATCTTCCATTTTTTCAGACACCGAGGATGAGCGAGTATCACTGTCTTTCTCCTCTTCTTCTTCTGGCTCAGTGGCACCTGGTTGCACTAGGATCTTCTCCTTTGAAGCATCAAAAGACATGTGTCCTGTCTTCCAATAGCTAACTGCATCACCCTTTCTCAACCAAGATCTCCCAAGTATGGCTGGGTAACTCATGCTTGTATCTTCAATGTCCACTACATAGAAATTGACGGTGGTGGTCAACCCATTGACAGTGATGGGCAAATCCTCAATGACTCCTAGGGTGGCGAGTCATCGACCATCTGCTACCTTGATTCGACTGGAGGAATGCCTTGTGCATTTCAAATTCAACTTCTTCATGATACGAGGCACCATGATATTACATGCAGCTCCCCCATCAACACACACACTTTTGATACAGCAATTATTTATGTTGACATCTACTGTATGCGGGTGCCGATCAACTTCTTTAGAGATAGAAGAAATCTCTTCTACCTTCCCCTTTTTCTTGCTCCTCCTTGTTGAGATCTCTTGCTATAGCTCACGTCTCACCTTAGGGCTTAATGCTATCAGTTGAGAAAGTGTGATGCTCAAAGACAGATGAGCAAGGTCCTGAACAACCGAATAGTCTTCTTTCCCTGAGCCAATAGGAAAGTCTAAGGGCGACCACTTACTCCTACGAGATCTTTTAGTCTTCTCTATTGGTGGGTTTGCCATCTCAACATCTGAGGGCTCTGAGAAGGACACCTTCTTCCTAGGGTGGCCCGGTGGTCCACGGATTGGAGAGGGGTCCGAGGTGGTACAACTTCTCTTCCCGAGGTCAAGGATCTCTACGTCAGAATCCTCGATGCCTAATTCACTTAGAAGATTCACCCTTGGAATATTGGGACATTTTGTGCGATAATGACCCTTCTGGTGGCACTCGTAGCATACAACATTGGCACATTCTCTTGGAGGGCGATTGGCTTGATTTTTTATGCCCACCATCTCAAGTTGAAGATCATTCAGGGCCTTGGCTAGGTCATTGATTCTGGATTCTTTAGCAGAAGGGGCTGGGGGAGTAGGAAGGAGGAGCGCTCGTGGGCGAGGCTGGGAAAATCTTCCAGGCGAAGGGTAAGGATATACACCTTGTTGAGAATAAGCATCTAAGGGAGGACCATACATTTCAGGTGGAGGCAATGGATACATTCCTGATGGGGGGTGGGGGTATGCCCCTGAGTTGACACCCCAGGTAGTTGTTGCAAGAATTGAGGGGGTTGCGGAGGGACAATCGTCTTCTTTGAAGCGGGGTTAGATTGAACTTTATCAAACTTTTGAGCAATCTCTTGTGCTCGCACCATGGTCTCTGGATTCTCCCATTTAAGCTTGAGGTGGAATTCATCACTTGCTCCTGCTACAAGGTAGCCCAGCACATGCTGAGTCATTCCAGTTCGAAATCCGATGTCCTCCTTTTGTGTGGCAATTAAATGGTCCAAGAGCACGGTCACCGATCCACATATCCACGCGTCGTCTCACCTTCTGACTGCTTCAGGTTTGGCACCTGCAAGTACACATTCTCTAGCTCCTCTTCTTTGCCGAAAAACTTGATCATAGCTACTATCAACCTCGGCTAACTTTGGCGAACGTCTTCGGCCTGCTTCTCATACCACAACTTAAGCCAAACCCTCTAGAAATGTGGGGAGAACCAACAACCATCTATCTTCATTAAGAAAGTTTAGAGAAACACAACGGCGCTTGAAGGCCACAAGATACTCATTTGGATTTTCTTTAACCCAACCACAGAACACAGAATGTCAGCCATGCTTGGAAAATGGAAAAGAGAGAGGCAAAATGAGGCTTATCTATTGGCAAACGATGGAAACAGGTAGCTTGAACTCAAAATCATGTGAAGATACATCCACAAAGCATACATAGGCAGGATAGGGTGTGACTGGTGTATTGTGAATTGCTATACGAGAAGAATCTTCAGCATAGAATAGCTCATAGACAATCTTAAAAGGACCAACCCTCATTAGTCGAGGCATGATATTGCATCCATCTTATAGGCGAGGGTTAGAGACACGGCGTTGCATGAGGTTGTTCATCAAGGCAAACAAGAATGCCATGACAAATGTCAATAGTTGGAGAGCTTGCACATCACCTTAAGCGTCTTCCAGTTCTTGTAGTTGCCATGCTATTTCTTCAAGGGGTGTGCGATTAGGCATCCTTCTTTTGAGCAATGTCCTTAAGGATCTTTTTGATGATGTTCCAAAGTCGGCGGTAAACTCGTATCAAATATGCCCAACACTTAGTTTCATGATAACCACAACCTTTGCATTCTTTACAAATGATCGCACTCATTCGTGGCTTGCGGCTTTGTTGGGGCGATGCTTCCACTTGTTTCATGCGTGATTGAAGTACAAGCTTCACGTGCTAAGAAATCAGCAACTAAATTTTGAGCTCGAGGGATATGCTAAATTTTTACCTCTTCAAATTGTTTGCAAAGTTCCAATGCTTGTTGTTGTCATGGAACCAAGCCTTCGCTCCGCACCTTCCACTAACTTATTCACACACAAGTTGAGAATCTCCTCGCACCTCAAGTTGCTTGATGTGATGTTCTTGTGCCTTTTGTAGCCCAAAAATGAGTGCCGAGTACTCAGCTTGGTTGCAACAAGCACTTGCAGGTGCAGACTTGCTATAACAATACACCTCACCCCCCGGTGAAGTGAGCTCCACACCCACACTAGCAGGCTTGGTCGAAGGTTTGTATGCTCCGTCAAATTGAAGGATCCAAGATGTCATTACACCAAAACTAAAATCTAGACATCCCAAGTTTCTCAGTAATCCAAGATAGGTAGAAGGAGAGGGTGGGGAGAATTCAATACTTGAGCAAGACGTTCAGCACCAAACAAACTTACTATCCTTTGTTGATAGTTTATCTCTTTCGACAAAAAATAATTACAACATGAAGCTTAAAATGTGACGCAAAGTGTTGATTAGGTACAAAGGGATTCCTTGGTCGAAACATCACCAACCATAGCTGAGCCCTAGAAACCTTTGTAGTGAGGTTGAGAAAAAATCATTCAAGACGAGCTTATCCACATGAATTAACAAGTAGATGCGCCAAATCTCACCCCAAGCTTGTGGCATGTTAATTTATTATTTTCAAATGATATGTGCACTTCTTTAAATGATATAGTATAGTTATCATTGATTGGATGAACTATTGAGTGCTCCATTTTCTCCATTTTTGATCATGTGAGCACATTTTGTAAGGTCGTGATGGCATAATTGTCTCATTTTTCTATTCAAAGGAAGGTTTTGTGCGTGTGTATGTGTGTGTGTGCACGCGCACATTCGTGTGTAACTAATGAGATAAATTACATTACCAATTAGAAAAAACGAAGTTTCATTTTGGCATATGTAGTGTTTCCAAAATTTGAAATATTCATTCATATAACAAAAGGTATATTATTACTTTATGTAAATATTTATGAGTTATTATAAATTGAAGATACAAACTTTTCAAGTAAAGATTTAAGGAAAGAGGTGCCATTTTATGCATGTTTGAATATAGAAAGATTAGATAATGGCAATCGTGGAATCTTTGTGGGTGAAAGGAGAAGAGAAATGGCATGATGATCATCATTTTTGTTACATCATAGAGACCACTCAAAAATTTGACTAATAACTCATGCTGCAAACTACTGTATAGGTCGATTAGACAATATATTATTGGTTTGTTCTCACTAGTCATAATATACATGAACTTAGGATGGAAAACATATAGTGGACGACTTTGATATCTAGAAGAGTTTGGTCCATGATGTCACTTTTATTCAGATAGACATTTTATTATGGGTTTTCTCTCACTAGTCATACAATATGAGAAATTAAGATGGAAATCTCGATAGTGGGAAGATGTTGAAGGCACTAGTGAAAAAAGCCAACATAGTAGAAAAGTGCTTTGAAGTTGAGGGAATCACATACTATAAAGTGCAAAAGCCCTTCGATGTTAGATGCAATAGGGATTACAAATTGATTGAATAAAGAGAGCAACATCAAGAATGATTCCACAAAGGACCACAAAATGACATCTTATTTACAAGAGGGGTTTGAAACATTGCATATATTCCTCCTCCAGCTCACCTTAGTGGAGACAATTGAGCCATTGCTTTAGCAAAGTTTTCTATACCTTGATGCTCATTTCAGCCTTGTGAATAACGTAGCATTCTTTTGAGAACAAAGAATATAATGCAAAATAAAGAAATAGACTTCATAGATGTTTGCATTCTTTCAACAATAGAAAATAAAATTGTAGGGTTTAAAAACATTTAGAACTTATATTGAAGCTTTCTTGTTATGTTGCACTAAAATATGTATTATAGTAGTTGCACTCCGCTATTAAAATCTATGGTGCACAAGCTTAAATCTAGGGACGGGGGTTGAGAAGACTACAACTTACAAAAGCTCACATTGGTAGCAAGGTGCAATTACTTACAAAAGTATTGATAGAAAGGTATTTATGATGCTACACTATGGAATATGGAGAAATAGTCACTTCTACATTGAAATTGGTTTTGGCGCGAGTGGTGCAATGTAAAAATTGTAGACTTATATACTTTATGTATGGAACATGATTCATAATAGCAATAAGTGAGCCTTTTTACACAATGAAAAAGTCACTTGTCCATTTTTAGTTATTTTGCCTTTCAAAGAGATATATATTTCTAGTCTTCAAGCTAACCAACCATCATGGAAGATTGAGTGGAGGACAACATTACTTACCACAAGCTTGTTTGGAAACCAAAGGGGCCAACAAAGAATATTCCAATCATAATAATTTTCTCTACTGCATACATTCATAAAGGTTTCGTGGTTAAAGCATTTCTCCCCCACTACTTGCATTATTAGTTAAGAATGGAGCCATTGGAATATGGAGAAATAGTCACTTCTACATTGAAATTGCTTTTGGTGCCAGTGGTGCAATGTAAAAATTGCAGACTTATATACTTTATGTATGGAACATGATTCATAATAGCAATAAGTGAACCTTTTTACACAATGAAAAAGTCTCTTGTCCATTTTTAGTTATTTTGCCTTTGAAAGAGAAATATTTTTTTAGTCTTCAAGTTAACCAACCATCATGGAAGATTGAGTGGAGGACAACATTACTTACCACAAGCTTGTTTGGGAACCAAAGGGGCCAACAAAGAATATTCCAATCATAATAATTTTCTCTACTGCATACATTCATAAAGGTTTCGTGGTTAAAGCATTTCTCCCCCACTACTTGCATTATTGGTTAAGAATGGAGCCATTTGTAGATGCAATTGATCTCAAGGTTGCCATGCTTTTAAAATGTATGCATCGTGTGAGTTAAAAAAGAGAGATATTTATAACATGCATTATACATTCTATTGAGAGGGAGACTTTATGAGGCCTCCTCCAAAGTTTGTATGTAGTTGGGATATTATAAATTAGAACGTTAAATGTATACATTTGTTAGCTTTTATATATTGGAATAATGTTGATGGACAAATGGAAATAAGTGTGTCGGTATACTTAGGCTTTGAAAAGCCAAATGCTTAGGAAAGAAGCGTTGCAAATTTTTGAATGTCGCCCAAGATGAATGGAAGAAAAACCAAAGGATTTGCTTCATCATAAGCTATTTGTAAATAAAGCTTGTGCTGCTTTGTGCAATCATATGAGGCAACTTAAGGAGATGATCGAGGGATTAACAATCTATTAGCTGATTTTAAGGCATGAAAATTTGTTTAATAGCACGAGCTTCCTTTAAAAGCATTGTTAGGTCATTGAGCCATAGTTACATATTCCTTTCCAAACCATGATTGGCACTAAACATGGTACCTATTAATACAAATGAGATTTTTCGTTATCAACAAAGGTGAAAGTTTGATAGAATACTCCTACCTTGCTCAAGCATCTCTCGTTGGCTAGAGTAGGCAACACCAAAGTGGGGCTCTTAACTTCATATGTGGGTCAAACTTGTTTTATTTAGTAATCATTTAAGTCCAAATGGCTTCCCTTCCCATCCATGCTCTATTTGGCATAAGGAGTTGGTAAATCTCATACTTCTCATATTTAGTAACCATCAAGTCTAAAGCATGCCCTTCACCACTTAGCCCTTCGAGAGTTGGTTATTGTTTACCAACAAGCATGAGGAAGGACATCTTCAATAATCAACAAGTGTAACAATTAATGATTGTGATCATTGTGTCATCATGTGGGCAACAATGGTAGGGCAAAGGGGCCAATACTACAACATCCTACCTTTTTTGAGAGGAGGCTAGCAAGTCTTTTGAATTCTTGCAAACTAGATGCTCCCATCTATTACACAATAAAGTAAGGATATAAGTTTGAAACCTAAAATACTCATGAATGCATGAAGTTGAAAAACATACTCACTAATATTGCTACAATAGAGGGATACTGTAGTTTTTTGTGAATGAATTCTCATATGGCTATCTCCTTAAGGGAATATCCAAGGTTCAACAAAAAGGAAAATCTTGCGTTATCGCCTTAAAACCAAGGGTATGGTTTGAGTGCTGCTGGTAATTGGACTTGTGTAAGTCGTTCACTACAGGCTGACCATGGCCTTGGTATGGGCTTCTAGTGTCGCTAGAAGCAATGTGTGCTGGGCTAACTAACCTTGGCTTTTTTGGCCAACCTTTCCCTCCTCTCCTTAATTCACACATGGCCCCTTCGCCTGGTGCTCGAGGGAATCAAACGCAGGTAGCTAGCTTAGGTGGCTGAATGCCCAACCTGCATGAGCTGTCGCTACTTGTGTTGATTGGACATCTCAAAGGTTACCGCTTCTCCTCTCGTTCTCCCGCTCTCTCTCTCTCTCTCACACACACACACACACACACACACATATTTTTTAAAAAGTGATGTAAAAACACACACACACACTTTTTGGCCTGCCACGAGGAGGCCAAAGTGAGAGCAACGCTCAGTAGAAGTGAAAATACATGCTTATTTTTTAATTCATTTTGGCTGCGTTTTTACGGGAGGGTGATTGGTGCATGCCCCCAACATTTTTAGCCCCTCCCTCTCTCTCTCTCTCTCTCTCTCTCTCATCCCTTTTAATTCGCCCTCTCTCTCTCTCTCTATCATCGCTTTCAATTCATCATCTATGCCCACTTTCTCTATTTCGATTCAAGGTAGGCGTTATGAATTATTTATTATCATTCACCGTGTTTTTTAGTGAAAGTAAAGAAGAACGAAAAAAAAAAACACACACACACAACTAGAATTCTAGCATTGTGGAGCTTTCTTCTTTGCTGCTCTCCGTCAAGGTCACTGGTCGGCTGAGATTAAATCTCAGTTACCCAAAACGCCAGCCAAACCTAAACGGAAAATGATGAATTCTGCCTGGCAGCCCACCTTGACGGCCGGGAAGGGCCACTTGTGGGTGTTCCCAGTCGAAATCCGGTCGGATTCCGGCTCACGGGAAATCCTCCCGGCTTCCTCCCCGGACCAGTGCAAATCCATCGTCATTCAAATGAACCTTCTACCTTCACCAGTGCCAACTGCTTCAATCCTCTTTCAACGTCAGTCAAACGAATGATTCCTGCTCATCCATTGGTCGTGCGGGGGACAGGGGAGAAAGCAGAAGGAATGCTCCAGAGCACGGGGCATCCAAGCTCCAATTTCCAAGGCTCCAGAGTCCTGCCTCCATGCTGGAAAGTGCAAAGGTCGCCGCCCACAAACCACAACTTATTAGCAATTTCAATCGTCCCAGTTCGCGAGAGAAACCGAGGTCCGAGATATTGGCCCATGACCGTGCAAGATTCCCTTGCCCTTGTCGGCGTCTAGAGTAGCTGTCAACCCAATTTTCAAACTCCTGGATCATGTTGGACGCTCTGGGGTCCGTCCAATCACTTGTTTTTGAAGCAGTTGTGTGACTTCTCTTGGGAGCTGCGCATCGTACATAATTCCCCAAGCTTCTGCCAATTTGGGAGTGTCGTTGATTGGATCTTTGCTGCGTTTGTGTACTTTTCGAACCAAAAATGCAATCGCAGCTTGGCAGACTCGAAGTTTCCCAGTTTCCAGGAGGCGAGTCTAGAAGTACCAATCTGACTCAGTTAAATGGGGCCCTCCGCAAGTCTTCACCCGCACAGGGGCCACCAATAATCATGTGCATGTTCCAATGGAATTACGGTACAGTGCCCAGCAAGAGACGTGGCGGAAGGCTTCTGTGCTTCAAGTCATCGGCGTTCTGGAAAATGAGAAAAAGACCTTCGAGCGCTACACCCACATTCCGCTACAAAAGAGCGTTTCTCGCGGTTGCACTTCGGGTGGTGATCGTCTGGATCCGCATCTTTCCCGTTGAAAACAAGTGTGCTGGGTTGCTAGAGATAGTCATAGGTGATTTCAATTGTCAGGATGAGAGTCTTACGTAGTGGGTAAAAACTGGAAGTTCCGAGCTGTTTTGTCTCATCTAGCTGCTTATCAGCTGCTTAGCTACCAGGTTGTTCACATTCCGGCAGTATCTTAGTATCGCATAGCAATACACGAAGAAAGTCGGAGAGTGTCTTAAAGGGCTATGCAGTTCGTGTGTTTTGTCGTTCACTGGTCTTCATGTACAAGAGGGATAGCAATGCATCAAAACTGTTGTTCGAAGTTGATTTAGATTCTATAGTTGACTAAATTGTGGGAAGTAACAGCCTACATTACTCCCAAGGATGACAGCTTTTGAAGCTGAGAAAACTGGTCAGACGGGTGCTTGGGAAGTGCCCCTTGTGGAACCAGAGGTACCAGCACACGTCTCTCGTAAGTCTCAGAAGTGTGTACCACTTTACCAACCTGAACTAAATGAGCTACCCGAAGAGGCCACTTCATCATTAGTCCCTTCACACGATATTAACAGAACACAATTTCTACAGAGAGCTAAATCTAGTAAAATTAGCCTTGCAAAGCAATTGGAGGCCACACATGGTACTGCCTTCAGACTTCTTACGGAACAAATAAATGCCCTGAATCAGAGAAGATTAGAATCAAGCCTCAAACAACAACACGAACAGAAAAATTTATTGCACCCAAAAGCTATACTTGACGATAGTACTGTCCTTGAAAGTAGGAGATGGCAATCAGGATCAAATGGGTCTGCAAACAAAGTGAGTCAGTGCATTGCTCTGGACAATAAACAATTGGACTTTTGGATGGGTTATACAAGACACTTGGCTACACTTTTGTCAAAGAGCTTGCAGAGGGAAGATATTTTAATGAAGAGGCTGCAAGAAGCTATCGGGACAACAATGGAGTCACAACCTTTACATGAACTTCAGCAGCTGCTGTTGAGACCTGCCAACTTCATACATTTTATTCTCAAAGATGCTCCCATAGCCATTGCTCGTGAGGTAAGGCAATGATCAAATGTTCCGGTACACTTCATTTTGTAAATGGTACAAAGTATTTTTGTGTGGTCATATTGTAAGTGGTAGAAAATATTTTTGTGCAGCCATATATCTCACCTCATGTTTTGTTATAGCTGCATGCAAAGCAAGGCATCTTTTCTTTTAAGTAGAACGAGAGTTCAAGACTTCCATTGTTATTATTTTCAATGAGAAAGATTTCTACTAAGTAGAAGAAAAACCAACCAAGAGTTCAAGACTCAAACTGGTACACCATGCTCACGGAATGAAAAAGCCATGATTGGCACTGAAAATTCCACACAAAGACAGAACAGGACTAAGAGAAAAAAGGACCTTTCCCCCCATTCCTTGAGGAAAGTCTTCCTTCTAGTGGATGCTGTTTTGGACATTAGGGGAGAAATGGGGTCTCAAAAAGGACTTGTAAGGAATGGATTAGTGAAAGATAAGTTTGCGTTAATATAGGCCTAGTGTAGGCATCATAATGGAGGATAAGGTGGATTTGGGAGCAATTACGATGGACAGGAAGGAATAGTATAAGGTTAAGTTAACCATGACAGGTATGAATAGTCTTACATTAAATATAACTTGGCAGGAAGGAATAGTATTAGATTAAGTTAAAATGACAGGTAGAAATAGTACTATATTAAATTTGACATGACAAGAAGGAATGCATTAGCTTGAGTTAAACATGACGAGGAATCTCACGATTGGCTTAATGGTCTGTCTAGTGGTCAAGGACCAAGGCTGAAGTCTTTGAGCTGGGTGGTCATAGTCCAAATCCCACTTGCAAAGAGGTACACTTACTTTTTGGTCGGTGCCTTGCACAAGGAGGAGGTGCCATTAATGAAGGTGGCAGCTCCCTTAACGCGATCTACATGTGGCAGGCCTGCATTTTGTGCGGCCTGCTCTGGTCCATTTGCTGTCTTGTAGTCTTCCCCACTTGCCACAGGCGCCATACTACATGGCAAAGGGGCTAGCCATGCTTTAAATGCACATCACCCCTCCTTTTTCTGAATTTTGTCTTCATGGACCAATGGCAGCGCACAGTTCTGTTGAGATTAGGCATCTCCAGGGGTGGCTGGCCGACCAGCTCCCACGCAGCAAGGGGGGCCAGAGGGGGTAGGCTGGCCGACCAGCCAGGCTTTGGCCGACCAGCTGGTCGGCCCAGTTGGCTGACCGACCAGGCTGGTTGGTCTAGGCCATCTGGCCGACCCCCCCCCCTGGCCTTCCCTATAAAAGGGTATTCCCCCTTCCTCATCTCCCGCAGACCCAAGGGCATACCTCGTATGGGGACGTTGTTGGCACTTTTAATTTCAGGACAACGTTTAAACTAGATCCGCGGTAGGCAAACAGTGAGGCGTAATTGTAAACAATGTTCATTTCGCAACATAATTTTTAACATGAATACATTTGGCTTTCTTTGGACGATTCTATTATAAGTTAAGTACATTAAACTTCAAAAAATTTGAAAATAAATTAGTGTTTGTTTTTAAGATAGTCTCATTTAGCAATAGACTAAAAACACAAAATTTTCAAAAAAAAAAGCACAACATTGAATTATCGAATATTAATGTAGGCAAATTATAACAGAATGATTCAAAAGTAGCCGAAAGTGATGATATGAACTCAATGTTTTTGTAAATGATTCGAAACAGTGTAACCAAAATATATGCTCGATTCGTGCTCCCCAAAAAATGCAATTAAATAAGTCTCCTCCACTTTAAGTAGTAATACTTTCAGCAGCTCCTCAAGGCTCTTGTCTTCAGCCTGCTCCTGGCCATCCCCACTGGAGCCTTCCCTCAGCTGTTCTGTTGGCTGCCCACGCTCCCTCTGCAGATCTCCTCGCTGCAGGCCCCTCCAGCCTCCTCGCTCCAGGCTCCTCCTGCCTCCTCGCTGCAGGCCCCTCCAGCCTCCTCGCTCCAGGCTCCTCTAGCCTCCTCGCTTCAGGCTCCTGCTTCCTCGCACTAGGCTTCCCCTGGCTCCTCGCTGCAGGCCCCTTCAGCCTCCTCGCTCCAGGCTCCTCCTGCCTCCTCGTTCCTAGGCTCCAGCCTCCTCGCCTCAGGCTTCTGCCTCCTCGCTCCAGGCTCATCCAGGCTCCTCGCTCCAGGCTCCTCCAGCCTCCGTGCTCTCAGGCTCCAGCCTCCTTGTGCCCCTATCCTCTGCTCCAGTTCAGCCCCTTCTGCAGCTCCTGTTTCTCATCCTGTTCAGGACTCCTTGTATTACAGTTGCTGCCCTGGTTTATGGGCTGAGTTACAGCAGATCTGTTTGTGGCACATCTTGTTGTCTCCAGTATTCTCTGTGTGATTCTGTAGCTTCAGTTTGCTTACATCTTCTGCTGCCACTCTTGACAAGTTCTCCCTCCCCAATCGTGGCAGTTTTCTTCTCAAAATCCATGGTATTTCTTGAGCATATACCCCCCTTTTTCAAATTGGGGTCACCTATGGACCTAGGCATAGTAATTGCTCTCATTGGCACATCTCAAATCCTCACTAATTTTTCAAAATTAGGAAACACTAATTAAAAGCCCTTTTGAGACTGCAATTTTCCCCTAATGATTCCCTTGCATCCTAGACCTAGAGGCCATCAAAGTATGCAAAATATCTATCCAGATACTAGCCAAAGTTTGAGCTTGCATCCTGTCAAGCGCCTCCGTACATTTTTCCCTCTAGATATGCCAGGTAGTGATACTAGCAATGATCTCCCAACTCATGTCCATAGATTTATGTGCAGGTCTGTACTGAGAAACAGGAACTGTGTCCAAATTGACAAAACTGAATGCGATAATGCGGAACACTGATAGCTTATGAGGCATCATGGCTCTCATGGAATAACTGAGGCCCAGTCAAGGAAAGCCAGGCTATTAATCTGGGCTCCTGCTGCAAGGCACAGGCGGTCCTGAAAGCCCGGTAAGGGTCTGAGGAGAGCCATCCCAAAAATATCTGTGTCGTGCAAGATCATCCTGTGTGAGGCGGAGTCTCGTGTCCATAGATCCATGTGCAGGAATTGTGTCTAACTGAATAAGATGATGCAGGAACATTGATAGCCTATAAAGCATCATGGCTCTCATAGAATACCTGAGGCCCATACCTGAGGCCCAGTCAAGGAAAGCCAAGCTCCCAAAGGATCTATTAATCAGGGCTCCTGCTGCAAGGCAAAACCAATCCAAGGTGGTCCTGAAAGCGTGGTAAGGGACTGAGGAGAGGCATCCAGATGCCAAAAAGATAGTTGTGTCATGTGCGAGCTCACTATCTAGCAGCTCCTCATCCTGTGTGAGGGGGGAAACCCCTTCCCAAAGTCAAACGTCTTGAATATGTGCAGAATGATCCGGGGGAAGGGCTGCCAACATCCAGTCTCTAGCTTGGTAAGAGTCATGGATGTGTGCATAGGAAGGAGACAATCGTACACCTGAGGAAGTCCAAGGAACCTGGTAAATATGGAAGTGTTTCTCTCATCTTCCTCAACTGGATCAAAACCAAAGGAAAAGGGAGTAAGAAAAATTTTTACGGGGCTAAGGACTAGGGGCTTCCAAAACTGAAAAGGCAATCTTTGAGGAATCAAAGACCACTGGAAGAAAGTCCTCTCAACAGCCAAATGTCCTGAACATGTGCGAAAAGATCTAGGGGAAGGGCTGCCAACATCTAGTTTGGCTATTGGAAGGACGAGAACTATGGATTCCAGGTGGCGTTTGATTCCTCAGAGATTACCTTTTCAGGTTTTGTGGCCAGTCCCCTATCCTTTAGCTCCATGAAAATATTTGTTCCTTCCTTTCCCTTGGGTATTGACCCACTTGAGAAAGATAAGAGAATCACTTCCAACCTTATCAAGTTCCCTCAAGTGTACCATCATATTCTCCATACCATCGGAGTCCTTTTTGCATGCATCCATGGCTCTGCCACTCTCTTCGCACATGTCCATGGCTCTCATCCTTCCAAAAGCCAAGCTAGAGACTGGATATTGATAGCCCTACCCCCTATCTTTCTGTGCATATTCAACACCTTTGACTTTTGGTGAGAGGTTCCTTCTAGGCCTCAAAGATTGCCTTTTGGTTTTGGTGGCTAGTCTCGTAGCCCTTAGCTCCATAAAAAACTGCTTTACTACCTTTTCCTTGGGTGATAAGAGAATCACTTCCATATTCATCGGGTTCCCTGGACTTCCTTAAGTATACCATCATCTTCTTCCCACCATCAGAGCCACTTTTTGGTGTGGTTAGTGAGATACCACATTTCATGGACTGTCCTCTTTAGCAGCAGAGGCAGTAGAGATGGATAGGGTGCCACATGTTAAGATCCTTGTCTTGGACCATTACATTTTTAGGACCACATTTTGCTTCAGAATCCAAATAAGTCCCTTTTAGGCAAAGCATTAAGATTGCAGGACGACAGGACCAGTGCCACATTTGTAGAAGCTTTGGGCCCTTCGCCAAAGATTCCCAAAAAGGAAAAGAGGCCTAAAAATTAAAAGAACAACATTCTTCCTCAGATCAATAAGGTCCTTATACTGGTCATACACCTCCATGGCACAGGTGGGTAATAGTGTGGGATGGCAATTTGCAGCTGTGTCTAGGACACCACGATCCCATGATTCTAGACAATCACAACCATCCCACCCTCAGCAAAACAGCCTCTTTCTCCCTCCGCACGGCGAGTGCTTCCTCCAGGAGGAGTATCTCCATTTATCTTTGCTCCAGGAGATAGTCCTACAAATATTCCTACCATGACTGAGATTTCTCATTTACATGACATAGCTGCCCCTCCTTAGGCTGTGGCCTCACAGAATGGTCAATCCCTTTTAGCTTGTGCAGCATAATCTCTATTAACCTTATCTGATTGTGGAGACTCTAGGGAGATTGTGCCTTCCTCGCATCCTCCCATGCAGAATAATGCCTTTACTCCCTTAGCTAATTGTGGATACTCTACAGATGTCGTTCCTTACATCCCCCATTGTTGTGCGGCATTGGATAAAAAGTCTGCATCACCTTCTCCTGGACAGCAGCAGCAGGTTGTTATTCTTGTTCAAGTGGAACTTTTCCCCCTTACATATGCCAGGAGATTAGGTGCACATGGGGCCGATGCTTCCACTACAGGCTTCTTCCTCTCTTCAATGAGGATTGCTAGTTGAACACTTAGGGCCTTGATGGTATTCCACATCACTACCGTAGACTATTGATACATATCAGCTCATCTAGGTGTCTCTGGGGGAACCAATGACATTTTCTTTAACAGGAGGGAACGAATTCTATTTTGGAAAGAATTGCTCTCTTGGGTTCCCCATAGTTGATTCTTGGCTCATTGGAAGTAGATGGCGGAGTTGGCCACAGATAAAAGAGGGGATAGGGAACGTGCATTCACTCTCTTGAAAGAGCTTCTTCAGATGCATTGATTTTTCAATTTCATGGCAGAGATTGTTACATTGGCAATGCCTTTCATGCCTTGCCACCTTTGCTCCTATTTTCCTGGTCAAATAGGAGACATGCTTTACCTAGACTTTGATCATGTGTCGCAGTCAAATCCACAGGCCATCATGCAAATTCCTACAAACCACCATGCATCCCTGCTTACAGTAGATCATGACACGCCTGAGACTGATAGTGCTCGATTGAGGCTCTGGCAGACTGTTCCCTTGTTGGTGACTCTGGATATAAGGATCTCACTTGATGCACCATTCATTAGCATAGAATTCCGGAGTGCATTAATCACGTTGAATAGGGGTAAATGCCTTGCCTTGGATTGATTGACTCCCTCCTTTATTACTTTTAGAACAGCACTGGTGATCATGTTACTTTAGCTCTGCAAAGCAAAGGGGATCTTGGATTTAGTTGCTGAGGGTCTCAGTCATCTTATCCCTCAAGGAAGGTTCAGCAATTCGGTCACAAAATGGAAACTTTTGGGCATATTTTATAAAATTTTAACGAAGGCAATCAACGTACCTTTGCAACCCTTACTCATTGATTTGATTAATGATACACAGACCAGCTTTCTAGAAGGATAAAGTATTTTTTATAGCATCTTCCACTTTCTGGGAGGCCTCGGAGTGGGCTAGACATAGTGATCCGGACCTTGCCATTCTACTTCTTGATTTTAAGAAAGCTTATAAAAGAGTAGACTGGGGATTTTTGGAGAGCAAATTACTGCATTTCGGCTTTTCTGACTCTTGGTTCAAAGAGGTATCCTTTCTCTGTAGATCAGCTCGTAGTCAGATCAGTCCGGTAAGAGATGCTTGCATGCTCCTCTTCTATAGTTGTTTGTGGTAGAGGCCATGGATTTCTATCTTAGATCATCCTTGGTTTGAAAATAGAGTGGTTGTACTGTCAAATTCAATGTCCTTCTTGAGCTGCTACAACTTGTCTTCAGAAAATAGACATGTTCTCACAGCCAGTGTGGTGGAAGAGGAATTGGGTGAATGAAAATTCATTGGCCAATCTGAAATGGAAGGCTAACCTGAACCAACACCTGGAAGACCTTGAAGGAACAGACTAATGGAAAACTAATGGTAGGGGAAGGTGAGGGAGGAAGCAGAGTGGAGAGGTGAGGGAAGGTCGAGGGGAGTGTAGTGGAGTGAAATGGAGCGGAGAGGAGTGGAGGTGAGGGAAGGGGAGCAGAGCCAAATGGAACGGAGCAGAATGGAGTGGATCAGGTGGTATGGAGCAGCCGTACCAAGCTGTATGGGGACAGTCTGTACAGGCTGATAGATGGAGGGCGGAAGGGTGATGGTGAGTGGAGTAGAGAGGAGCAGGTCAGCGCAGGGGGCAGTGAGGAGCAGGTGAGAACAGCTTCAGCACAGACTAGGGGAAAAAGTATGTCTTAACTACTGCCCTCTTCAGTAGTCAAAACATGTTTTTTCATTAGCATCATGTGAATTGTTAATTTCGATGTTCTTCATTAACATGTTGTGAATTGTTGATTTTGACGTCTTCCATTGTGCTGAACTCAAAGATCAGAGTTGATTTTGTAAAAGCTACTGAATTTTCCTGGGTTTCATATGAATGAGAGACACATGACGTCGAACTTGGCTTACAGGTGCCCAGTCAATTGCTCTGGGAGTTTATGATAGACATACTGAATTGAATCACCGTTTTCTGGTTGTTTGTAACTACAGGATAAAGAGTTACGCTACCAATTTTCTTTCAACCATTATCCAGGATACAGTGATGAGGTAACTATTGCTTTCACACTATCATACAATTGGGGTTTTAGTTGTAGCATCAGTCTTTGGAAGTTCTAGGTTCCTCAGGTGTGCTTTCTTGAAAATCCAAGACATCCACCTCAGGATCCTTATTCAGAAGGATTGTTAGAACTTTTGTTTCTCGCTTTTTAAGAGATCTGCTCAGTTATGTGAATGAAGAACTTGTCCATGCCTTAGGCTATTGCTTTGATTTGCCCAGGTTTCTCAAATGAATGACTTGTCCATGCCTTTGGCTATTGCATTGGTAGGACATAATTGGGAAAACAGACGAGGAGATTTACCCTGGTAGCTTGTCTGAAGAAGTCAATGAATTCAAGCAGCAAGCTTTAAGAAAAGGAGTGCCAATGAAACGAGAGATCTGTTTTGAATGTGATATGATGGGAAAAAAGGCATTCCTACTAGCAGCTGAGCCAGTTTTTAACAAGAGTGGGGAGACTTCTGGTTTGATTTACGTGGCCTTTGATATAACTGACCTTGTAAGTGTTCATCAAAATTCCATTTGTTAATAGTTCAGCTAATCCCTGATTATTTAAGCTTGAAATTTGGGCTGAAGTTTGCTGCTGTGTGTTGAAATCTGTGGTTACAATGTTTTTCTCCTTATGTGGAAAAATTGCCCCTTCATTCTGGAATAGTGATGCTACTTCGGATTCCTATCCTTTCTGCTAATAATCTCTCTGTGTAAGCACTTCTCCTTTATTGTAGGTGTCTTAGCATCTATCAGTATTTCTCAACTTGTTTTTTCCCATAAGTTCATCTCTTTCCTTTTGTATTGATGTTGTATGACGATACATTAAACTTATTGTCTTAACCTTAAATATCGGAAGGGGGATGGTGACTCGGTCGGGAAGCGAGGGAGGGGCCGATTAGGGCAAGGTGAGAGAGGGGTTAGGGATCTGTTCGCCAAGCCAGGGAGAGGTCCATTGGGATGAGGAAAAAAGGCGGCTTGGGAGCTTTTTGGCAGGGAGGGGGCGTTTTTGGAGAGGTAAGAGAGGGGGCTGGGGCATGTATGGCTACTAGGGCGGGCAGTTTTGGAGAGCAGTCCGGGAGAGGTAGAGAGGGGGCTGCAGCCTGTACGCTAGCCTTGGGGGTAGTCCGGAGAGGTAGGGAGGGGGAGAGGGCCTGGGGCCTGTACAGCAGCAGGGGGTGTGTGTTTCTGAAGATATAGAGAGGTGGCTAGGGACTTGTACGGCAGGAAGGTTTGGAGAGATTTGAGAGGTTATTTTTGCTAGCGAACAAGAAATACAAAATATGGTGAAGGAAATATAGCAAGTGTCCACTTTTTTTCTTTTATTTTAAATGATTTTGGAGAGGAAAGAGAGTGGGCTCGGGCATGTACAGCCATCCAGCAGTGCTGGTGTTGGAGGGGTGAAGGGGAGTTCGGGTGGACTTTTTGTGTACAGATGCTGTGTGTGTGGGGGGGGGGGATCATGAGGGGGTATGGGAGGTTGCCTTGCAAAGAAGGGGGACAGGAGAGGATAGTGAGAGGGGTGGAAGGTTGGGTTGTAGAGAAGGGGGCGGCAAGAGAGCATGGTGAGGGAACTAGGAAAGGCTTGTCTGCAGACAAGGGGGGAAGGGGCAAAGAGTATGGTGGTAGGTTTGGGAAGCTGCTCTGTAGAGCAGAGGGGGCTGGAGAGTATGGTGATGCAACTAGGAAAGGCTTGCCTGCAAACAAGGGGGAAAAAAGGGGGGTGGGGGGCGCTTGCAAAGAGTATGGCTAGGGGTTTGGGAAGTTGGTCTGGAAAGCAGAGGGGTAGGAGAGTATGGCGAGGGGGGCGGCTTCAGCATCTTGCCCTCCATTGTAGCCAAATAAACATTTCCACTCAAAAATAATCTTTGTAATGAAGAAGCGACCCGTCCCCCCACTAACAAACTTTGGCTTATGCTTCAGGGACTTGCATGAATACAATAGTACCAAGTCATCAACCTTGAATTCCCGATGTCGCAAGTTCTGGTCTTTCAGGCTTTTTGTCTATGCTGCCTTACTTGTTGGGCAAAGCAAGATTTTCTTTGGTGCTCTTCCAATTCTCACAGCGGTTCCATGGTACATGCTTCTGTTAGATGTGACATCTCTCGTATCACTGAGTGTGGGCAGTGGTTATGGGTCTGCTCGCCCATGTGAGGGAGAGTGAGGGCCTTGTTTGTGGGTTTACCCGCCCAGGACAGGTAGAGCTGGATCACCATGATGGCTGCTCAGCCCAGAATGCATATGGAGGTGTACAGAGCCCATACCAGGCCGCCATCTGTCCGCAACTGCTGCGGACATATCTAGGGAGCTCTAGGGTCCTTTGTGCTTGCCCTGGGCCTGCTATAGGGCTGCCACCAGGTCGCAGTCATTGTGGTGCCTTGGTTGGGGGGATACCCAGGCCCCTGGTCGGCCATCTCAGGCCCCCTCTAGTTGGGTGGTTGGGGCAGGGGGTGACCCTATATATAGGGCCCCCTCCCTCATTGTTTTCCATCTGAGTGTACAACAACTGATCCACTTGGAGTTGAGGTTTTACCCCAGCAGTAGAGGGCTTTTCTCCTGAGATCCTGGTGCAAGTCTCTCTTGTCTTCTCTGGTTTTGTGCTATCGCTGCCCCACCCCTGACGAGGGGGGATAGAGTGGACCACAGTCCTGACATTGGAGCATATTTCACTCTGTATTCAGATGACATATTATCTGATGATGATAATGATGATAGTGACATGGAGATGACTATTAATCTGATATGACTATGTAGCATTTATCTTTTGTTTTCTGCATGGATGCTCGTTAGTAGCTCCACCATTGCAGCTTGCTTGTATCAGGTTTCTCAGTCTCATAGACCGATTGGTCTTCCAAAGACTTAAATAAACTTTCTTTCTTTCTTTCTTTCTTTCTTTCTGTTTTCCAGTTCAGTCTTGTGAGTAGTTTGCTCTCTTTCGCTCCATGTTGCTCAGTTCCACTGCACTTCTCACATGGTATCAAAGCCAAAGGTTGGCTAAGAAGACCTGTGCTGTGGAGAGGACTTGGAACCAGCAAGCTACAAGGCCTTTTGGAGTTGTTCGAAGAGGAGAATAAGAAGGTATGGGCTGTCTTTTGGAGTATAGAGCAGGGCATCTACTTTCAAGGGTGTTTCAGATCGGAGTGGTGGTTTGTGTGAAGGCCAAACTGACGGAGTTTGAAGGAAGAAGTTTCTTCAAGCCTCCCTGCCTTGTCTTTAGCTCTCCCTCCCTCCTTTTCTTCCTTCATACCCCTTTCTCTTACCCTGACCCCCGACTTTCTCCGTTCTTTCCACCTCAGTCCAAATGGCTTCCCTGGTGGAAACGGCAAAATAAGGTGAAGATTCCAGTGTTACCCACGTTCCTTGTAGATCATCAACTGGACGGGAACAACTATGGTGTTTGGTGTGTCATGATGGAGTCCCTATTGCAATCCTATGACTCAACAGACTTCATTCAGGTAGATGTCAAATGGCCAGATCCCCTTGATGAGAGCTTAAGTATCCTAGATCAGAAAGAGGACGAGAATTTGGCTTTGCTCTGGGATAGAGTCATCGTAAGGGTACGTTCTTTCATTTTTTTGAACTGTACTCCTCAGATTATAAATCATGTAAAGCACATGACGGCAGCCAAAAGTATTTGGGAGCACTTGGCATCCTTATATAATAGGGCTTCCCTTTCCCTCATGAAGAGGGTTTTTCTCGAAGTTGAGATGCCGTTATTGGATCCTGCGAAGTCTTCATCGATGCGGGAGCATATCAATAAGCTTCAGGAACTTCAACAAGAGATTCTTCAAGGCGGGATGGAAATTCCCTCTAAGGATATGGCCATTACCTTGCTCTCTCACTTGACTTTTCAATACTCTTCCTTCTATTCATCATTAATCAACTAGTGGCAGGATGAGCACTTTGGCCTAGGAAGAATTGGTGCCAATGGTGCTACATCAAGAGGACAGGTTTCAGAGTTCCCCCCATGGTGGTGGCTCCGATGCTCTAGCAGCTCCGCAGCCGGGAAAGAATCAGGTCGCTGGACCCCTAATACGAGGACAGAAGCAGAGAAGGAAGCACTAAAGGCGGAGCGCTCATGCAATCATTGTGGCCAAAAAGGCCATTACTGGAGGAAATGCCCTCTATGGACCAACAACACGGGTACGGGTTCCTCCTCTGCTGCCATAACTCATGCCTTTGTTTACATTGAAATTATTGATTCTCTGGCTTCCTTTGTTGGAGAGGGGGTAGTGGCTCTTCCAGCCAAAGATTCTGGGACTTGGATCATCGAGAGCGGGGCATCTAGTAATATGAGTCCCTCTCCATCCACAGACTCAAGGATTTTGTGATTTTTGTGGAGATGTCTGTATCGGCGATAGTTTTTCATCAAAGGACGTGATGAAGGCAGTCTCGACATAATCCTCAATGACAAAGGAGGGATGCACTCTTCCAAGGTACTATTCGTTCCCTCTTTGGGCTTTAATTTGATGTCTGTTTATGAGACCTATTGTCTAGTTACCACTGTTCTGCTTGATGAACACTTTATGGAGGTCATGGATAAAGCTATGGGTCTAGTTGTTCAGACTGGTATGTGAATCATGGGATTTATACCTTGTCCGTGCTTTCCTCGATCACGTCTTGACCTCTGGCATTTTTTCGTTTTGGTCACTTGAATGTCCAAGCACTACGTCGCGCTGCCCAAGAACAAATGGTCCCTGGTCTACCTGATGTGGGTAGTAAGCATGGCCAATGCCGTTCTTGTATTTGAGGGAAGCAACACCAAAAGTGTTTCCGAAGCAGGCATCACGACGGGCTTCTCTTCCTCTGGAGTTGGTCCATGCAGACCTTTGTGGACCTATGATCGTTCCCAGCCTTAGTGGATGATTTTAGCAGGTTCATGTGGATCTACTGTCTAGCTCAGAAGTCTCTGGCTTACTTCCACTTTCAGGAATGGTGTGTTCTTGTTGAAAATGAATCAGACTTCCATGTTAAAGCTGACAATGGAGGAGAATTCTCTCCCATCCCTTTGAAGAATTCTGTGTGACAAACGGCATTCATGAGAATTTGCAAATACTAGCATTGCCTTAGAAGCAGGTGTTGTTGAGCGGAAGAATCAAATGTCTTGGACCATGCTCGCTCATCGGGAGGTTCCTCAGTTTCTTTGGGCCGAGGCCACTGTCACAGCAGTGCATATTCTTAACCCTTTGCCGACGTCTGTTGTTCCTAAAGCTACTCCATTTGAGGCTTCTTTTGGGATGAAACCAAATGTATCTTATTTCGGTGTGTCGAGGTGTGATGCCTTTGTTCACATTCCCAAGAAATAGAGGGGGAAGTTGGACGTAAGTCCACCCAGACGATATTTGTGGGATACAATTCTGCGTCAACAGGCTACAAGCTGTATGACCCTTCCAGGTGGGAGATTATTTTCAACAGGGATGCTATCTTTGATGAACAGATTCCCTCTCCTATGAGTGATGCAGAACCCCCTCTTATCACAGAGCCAGTTGATGATGGTAGTGGTGATGATCCTATTCCTGAACCTCCTCAGGCATCAGCAGCTGTTCTAGATCTGTAGACCGTGAGAAGTGAAGCAGACAGTGATCCAGATGATTCCCCACCTCCTCAGGTAGCAGGGGAAAGTTCAAGGTCCGGCTCTTAGGAAGTACCACAATGGCTGATTCAAACTCTTTGTGACTCAAGTGCCACAGATATCCCTTCTTCATGGCTTCGAGAAGAGGACGGTCCACATAGATCCCACCGGAATAAGGAAAAAGTTCTGGAGACTGGAGGTAGTTCAGCTCCAGGTTAATTACTCCTTGATGTCTTGCATTCTCAAAGACAAGGAACCCTCGACTGTCGAGGAAGCACTCTCCTAGACACATTGGAAGCATGCCATGGAAATAGAGTTGGACTCTAGTGAAAGAAGATGGGACCTGGGAGTATTACCTCGACCCAATTGCCGTTCAGTCACTGGTGTCAAATGGGTCTACAAAACCAAATATGCATCTGATGGTACTGTGGATAAACATAAAGCCCAACTTGTGGCCAAAGGATACTCACAACGACCTACTCTCCGGACAGTATTGGCAGTTGCTGCTCATGAGCAGTGGCCCATTTACCAGATGGATGTTAAATCTTCCTTTCTCAATGGAGATTTAAAGGAGGAGATCTATGTGGAACAACCTCATGGGTTTACCAAGGCAGCAAGGATGGTTTACCGGTTAAGGAAAGCACTGTATGGGCTTGAGCAAGCTCCTCACGCTTGAAACTAGAAAATAGATGATTTTTTTTGTACGGAAGCATTTCCGGAGGTCCCGAGCTGATCCCAATCTGTACATCTTCTGTTAAGATGGTCTTCTTCCCTCATCATATGTTGATGATCTGCTCATCACAGGTAGCCATGTTCCCAGATCTCCGAGACAAAGGCTGCTCTTTCTTAGGTCTTTGAGATGACTGATCTCGGGCTCATGCACTTCTTTTTGGGGTTGGAGATCTTGCACGGTCCGGAAGGCTACTTTGTGTCACAAAAACGGTATACTGAGGAGCTTCTGGGGGCCTTTTAGATGACAAAGTGTCATGCCATCTCATCACCCATGGACCCCAGTACCAAATTGTCCAAGTATGACGCTAGTGAACCTGTGGATGCAAGCAAACATCGCCAGTCGATCGGATCAATGATCTAGCTCCTCAATACCAGATTGGATGTGTGTTACTCCGTTGGCCTACTAACTCATTGATGCAGACACCTAAGAAGACCCACTGGGATGCTGGCATGCAGATCCTTTGATATCTTCAAGGTTCTCGCAATCGAGGGTTATTCTATCAGTCAGGGCAGCAGTCTAGGATCCAGCTACTAGGCTGGAGTGATTCAGACTGGGGAGGAGAGTTAGACACTTGTTGTTCAACCAATGGGGATTGTTTACTCTCGGCTCAGCAGCTACCACTTGGAGCAGTAAAAGGCAACCCACTGTAGCCTTGTCTTTCACCGAGGCTGAGTATCGTGCTCCTTGTTTTGCTACTTGTGAGGCAGTTTGGCTCCGCCGGTTACTAGGGGAGATTGGCTCCTGCAGACATCCCCGACAATTATCCACAGTGACAACCAAAGCTGCATTGCACTTGCTCGAAACCCGGTGCTCCATGCTCAAACCAAGCATATTAAGATCTAGTGCCAATATGTCCGAGAGAGGTGTTTGCTGACGTAATCCAGCTTACCTACTGCAACAAGGCGGACCTCTTCACCAAGCCCTTGGCACAACAGCTGCTTGGCAGCCATTGCAGCTCACTCAGGATGGTCCATGATCCAGGAGCTGAGAGGGGGTGTTAGAGGTGACATCTCCTGTATCACTGAGTGAGGGCCTTGGTTGTGGGTCTGCCCACCCATGTGAGGGAGAGTGATGTCCTTGTTTGTGGGTTTGTCCGCCCAGGAGAGGTAGAGGGGGATCACCACGATGGCTGCTCAGCCTAGCATGAATATATGGAGATGTACGGAGCAGATGGGGGGGTATATGGAGCCTGTACCAAGCCACCACCTGTCTGCATTGTGCAACTGCTGTGGACCTATCCAGTGAGCTGCGGGGTCCTTTGTTCCTGCCCCGGGCCTGCTATAGGGCTGCCACCAGGTTGCATTCATTGCGTCTAGGTGGGGCCTTGGTTGGAGGATACCAGGCTAGGTTGCCTTTGTTTGGGGGGAAACATAGCATCGACACTTTTTGGTTTTAATTATAATAACGATGGAATAGCATTAGATCCACCGAATGTCGCTTACGGAGCTGGGTGCACATGTATGCTATCTCTGGCTACAAGCTGAATTTTTAATTCAGCCAACTGTTGCTCATCGTTGGCATGTTCTGACAACACTAAGGTGTGTTGTTCCTGCGACAATGTCAATGCCTACTGCAGCCAAGTGTGTTGTCTCATGACGGTGCTGCATTTCTCTCTTTTTTGTGTCCTAGGCATACTTTTGGGTGTCCATTTGCTGCTAGATTTCAGCCTTTGCAGTTTTCCAGCCCTCTTCCTTGCATATAGACATTGCTGCCATGTCTTCCCCTGATCTTGAGAGACCTGTAACTGATGTTTATGCTCTTTGAAATCCATCTATGCTAGTTTTGGGAAAGCATGTGCTGCATGTGACTTGTGGAGTTGAAGAGAGCCGTGCCTAATTGTGCAGAAGTGTCATCCATCACACTTTGTGCCATGGGCATGGACTCTTGGCCCATGCATATCGGTCACTGTAGCTGATCCTATAGGTCATCTCGATGAGCTTGCCATGTTTGTTAATCACTGCTACTATGTGGTAAGGTAAAGGTGGCAGCCCTAGTTGTGCGGGGCCAGCTTCAAGGGGCTTTTGCAGGGGGGTGGTGAAAATATTATCCAAGGTCTCCAAATACACATCTCCAAATACACACTAGAGATCTAATGTGAGAAAGGAGGTGTTGATAATCTTGATTTTGTATGCATGTCTATGCAACATTGGAGAATGATTGGCCAGATGAAGAAGCTAGGTAATGCACCAGCATGTCCTTCTCATGAAATGCGGGACACTTAGCTAGAAGGGGAAATGATCCTCCCTCAAAAATTGTTTTCCTATGCCTTTTGTCAGGCGGTTGCCTCTTGTACCATGTGAACCTGTGAAATCTCTACTGCCACTGTGCCTTACTTGAGGTGTCACCCGTGACTCTACAAGAACCTATAACTAGGGACTGCCTTAGGGACAGCTTGGGGGCTGCTGCATGTCCCCGAGTTGAATCATATTAAAAGAGCCTAAACAAAAGTAGATGGCAATATGTTGGCTCTTTGTGGCTGCGTAAGGGAATCAGAGTCAGAACTCACGTACAAACCTGAATTCTGGTTGGATAAAGGATTGTTAACCTGATTAATAGGCCGCATGATGGTTTGCAAAGACGAAGGAGTCTGCGCAACCATATGTGGATAGGCAATATGGACTTGTGGAATTTGAGTATGTGTATGAGTGTTTGTCAGGGCAGCAATCTTGCGCCGGAATGTGTGTTGCAAAATTGCAGTGAAATTTGGGGCTTTTATAGATTTGTCCTCATTTGGCATATTTGCCCTCTCCAAATTTGGGGCTTTTGCCAGGTTTGCTGATTTTTGCAGTGGCCTTGCCTAGTGCAAGTGAGATTTGGGGCTTTTGAGGCTTATTTGCTCAGATGTGCAGTGACATTGGCTTATTTCGTAACATTTTGAGGATATTTCAGATTTTTGCTTTTTTTGGAACATTTTCCCTCTTCAGAAATTGGGGCTTTTGCCAAGATTGCCTGGTAAGACATTGTCCTCTCAATTTTACACACAGCTTGCAAGAATTCAGGGCTTTTTCTCCTGTTATCTTGCATTGGCTCTCGTGCTTTTGGGACATCAATGGGAGCATATTTGTGCTTACATTGGGGCAAAATTGTGCAGCACTTTTGTAGGACAGCCCTTTGCAGGGGGTGTTTTCTTGGATAGATTTTGGCAAGAGAGATTATTGACAGTATTTGGGAGACAGCCTTCTGCATTTTTTGCTGAGTGTTTGAGTAGCCCTTTGTGGCATTTACAGTTGTGGAGCATTGCTGTTTTAAGTTGACATTTGCAGAGTTGCAGTTCACTCTTGAGCAGCCAGCTCATTGCATTGTAGCCTTGAGGCTTTGACATTTGCAGGGCACTTAACTTTTGGGAATTTTCATTTGCAATAGCAAACCATGAGTCATTTGGAATGCTTGCTGCTGAGGACAGACTTGATGGTACAACTATCCCATGTGGTCGTAGTTGGTGCGCTACCTGCTGGTATCTAGGAACTTTTGGGGAATTGAATTTGGATGAGAGACTAGAGCTGTCTCTCCAGCAGAGGCACCTGCTGTCACCACAGCCACTACAAGTGTTACGGCTACCACTGCCACTGCTCCCGCAGAGCTTGCCGCAGGGCTTCCCACACTGAACACATTCGTTGGGATCAGAGAGATGCACAGGCACATGTAGTGTGATTGCTATGAATAGCAAAAGGGAGGTTATACCTCACATTTAGTCTTGCAAGATAGCCAAGGCTGTGTGGGATATTTTTGCCAATCTCTATTAGATTCGGAATGAGGCCAGGGTTGCTTATTGGCGCAGGCACCCTGATGGTGTTAAGATGAACGAAGGGGACAGCATGGATGCCTACCTCACGCATATTAATGATTATAGAGAGCAGCTCATCAATGTTGATCAGATTCTCCTAGTACGACAATTGATGGGCTCCTTGGCTCATACCAGGGATTTGCTACGACATTGAGGCTAAGCCATGGGTAACCCCAACTACTATTCTTTCGATCAGCTTGTTTCCCTACTCCTGCAGAGGAGCAGAGGTGTCAAAATAGAAACAAGACTGCCTTTACTCATGCGGATCAGGTCTGGTCACAAGGGCAAAGGCAAAGGGGCAAAAAATTACAGCCATCCCAAACCTATCTTGCACCTCATCATCTTCTTCTCCTGTTGGTGGGGGAAGAAGAGGAAGTGCTGTAATTTTTGCAGGAAGCCCGGCCATGACATCGCTGAATGTTGCAAGCTCATTGCTTCGAAGAAGAAAAAATAGCAAAATGGTCACACATGCTCCTGCTGCCCATGATCATCCTCATGATGGGTCAAGATGAGTGGGTGACTTGCCACTATAATCTGGAGATGTCACGGGCATCCACAAGTCTGTGGCCATGCTAGTTGGTGCCAAAGCAGGCCGCCAAGTCAATTGCCACACAAGCATCTGTACAGCCATGCAAGCAGCCTTGTGCAGTCAGCAATCAGCACACAGTCAACAAGCAGTCAATGCCACATAAAAAACGCAGGGTTGACCTTTTTGAGCAAAAGTCAACGCGTTGACTTTTTGATTGACATGGTCAATGGTACGTGTTGACCAGCTGACCAAGGTCACTGGTCGGCATTGACCAGGTCAGCCAGGCTAACCTAACAGCCTATAAAAGGGTAGCCTTTGGCCCTCATTCTTCATCCCTCAGTTTTTTTTTTTTTTTTTTTTTTTGGGGCAAAAAGAGACTTCTATTAAGCATTAAAGAAAACCGTTAGAGCAAGCTCCATACGGGATGCACCATGCAATGCATGAAAAGCTCAAGAGCCAAAAAGAAAGGATTAGGGCTGATAGTGCTACTTCAATGCAGTAGAAACCTCCGAGAAAAAGGGAGAACCCCTCCAAACTCGAAGAAATACAGTCCTCCTAGAAGAGGCTGCCTGTGAAGGGCCCTGCATGCTAGCCCATATGGCTATCAAAGTGTGAACCGTCTCACTCCAAATACCCGTGAACACTTGTGATGGGTGTATCTGGGTGCCATCCAAGGCCTCTGTGCATCTTGCTCTCCAAATGTGCCTAGAGGAAATGCTAGCCAAAATCTCCCAAGAGGTGTCCACTGAAGCATGCAAAGCTCTGAAGGGAGTAAGTGATACGTCTTGAAGAGAGCAGGGCTCTATCACCTGCCGGCGGATCGAGAGTGCCCAAGAAGAAGGCTCACCCTCATAAAACACTTGGGGCCCAGTAAGGGATAACCATGCCACCAAGCCCCAAGTCATGAAGAAGGGGGAAGTATGAAAAATGCTAAGTATCCGAGCAACCCCTTTCCAAATAGTCCTCACCTGACTGCAGTCCCAAAGGCAATGTCGCACTGACTTCTCTGCAGAATGACAACGAGGGCAAGTGGGATCAGCCCCAAATCGTGATCTCCACAGGTTCACTGCAATCCCTCCATGAATAGAAAGCGAAAAGAAAAGAGTGATCTTTCTATTTTTGAGGGATTTCCAGAGCCTCCTCCAGAAATTCCTATGCAAATTTGCGGTGATGAAGAAGCTGTCCCAATGGCGGGCTCTGGAGGGAATCCAACCCCTAGTGGTCAGCTGAAATCTCCTGGCATTACCAACCGTGAAACGAAAGAAGGGAATCCCCCTCTCTCAGTGCCCATGATCTATCCACTCCCACTCTCCTGGGTCCCACTGTAAGCACCTGATAGGTGCGCCTCCATATAACCACAACCTCCAGGATCCTAGGGCCAAGAGCAGAGGGTTGGGGTCTAAGTACCACTGCAAGTCCGCTCCATGGTCCACAAAATCAGCAATCCTGACAGGCTGAAAGGCAACCTCTAGAAGAATATCATCCGTGGATCTAGAGAGTATACCTCCAACTCCAATGTCAAAGACCAGTGCATCTTCCTCGAGACCTCGAAGAGCGATCACCTGTCCTCGAAAAAGCTCCCATCCAAGTGGTGGAAGTAATAGGCATCTTAACTGTACATTCCACCGGGATGGCTGCATCTATCTGCTGAATCCTGCGTGCTACCCCTCTGAGGTGACTCACGGACTGTAATCTCTGATCCTCAGGTAGCCTGATAAAAGCCTTCCAAGTGCCTACTGTGTAGGCGGGGCCTCTCTCCCATCTAGACCACTGCATGTAATGGGAAGTGCCCAGTGGTCTACCATGCTCATCAAGTATACTATCGTTCCAAATGATGGGCTGCCTATCAATCTCTTTGAGGGTAGAGGGCGGAACCCTTCGAAGCGTGTTCCTGAAGCTCCCCCAAGCTTTCAGGATGGTAGTCATGAGAGGAGAGGCAGGAGATTTAAGAGAGACAGAAGTAAAAATCCAGTGAGGGCTGTCCACCCAATCATCTCCTAAGGTAGGTGTGCAAGCCTGAATGTGTCCAAAAAAGAAATCCTTCCAAGGTTCCTGCCCAGGCATGAGTCCCCTCACCACCACCTTACAAAGCAATGTCCTGCACTGCAAGTCCGGGTCAATGATATTAAGGCCCCCTTCACATGTAGAGAGAATAACGATCTCCCAGGCCACCCTCGCTGCAACATCTGTCGTGCCATCAAGTCCACTCCATAAAAAATTCCCGACTAGTCTAATGAGCTAAGTGTGCAATCCCTAGACCGGCACCAGCAAGAACACACAAACCAGGCGGTGGCCAAAAGAACCTGGTTCACTACCACAACTCTAGATGCAAGGTCGAGTTTGGCTGAGCTCCAAAAAAGAAGCTTTTTTCTTATACTTTCTAGTATTGGGGCAAACTGTTGTGCTGGAGAGATGCCCAATCCTACCTTGCATCCCAAATAACTGACAGGAACACCCCTTTGAATCCAGGAAAAGCCAATGTCAACTCCCCAGTCTGGAGTGTCCTCATCACTGATCCAAAAGCCAAAGGATTTATGCCAGTTAATGTGTGCCCGTGCAGCTGAGCAAAAGATATCCAAGGCTGTCTGGAAAGAATCAAGTGACTGCGAAGAGGCCTCAATTAAAATAGCAGTGTCATCAGCCAACTCACAGTCAAGAAGCTCCTGCTCCTGTCTCAAGGGCAATCTCAGCCCATAAAGCTCAGCCTGAGATCTAAGGAAGATACTCATAGCTTCTGCCACAAAAAGAAAGAGGAAGGGGCCTAAAGGGCATCCCTGACGAAGAGGATTACCAAAAAGCGAGCAAGGAAAAGTGAGCGAACAAAAAAAAGCGAGTAAGAAAAAGTGAGCGAGCAAAAAAAAACAATCAAAACAAAACAATAATAGATTGATAAATCATTATTTTAGCAACAACTGTCTAAGCTCTTCAAAAGTCCATGAGAGAGTTGGACCTATGTCATTGCCAAGGCATCATTAGTTAAGACGCACCCTATCTTCGCTCACTTTTACTCATTCAATTTTTTGTAATCCTCCATAATCAAGGTCTCTCTCTCCATCAACATAACTGAGATCACCAATGAAATCTTCCACACAAGTCAAAAGTTTTATAGGACTTCTTGAATGGAATAGTCCACATTACATGCATGTGCAAATGGTTGGTTTTTGAAACTCTATTTACTCTTGGAACAAAACCCATGTTTTTTTGTTTGCAAAAAACCCTCCCTAATGAATCACTCTTACATCCCATCAATCCAAAAAAATCTAAAGAGTAAGTATATCCCTTTCTTTAAAATGAATTAAATTCCAAAACAAATCAATCTTTGCTTATAGAAATCAATGGTAGAAGCCAAAATAGACAACATATTGACATGGTCCCTATTAGGTAAACCTTCCTCAAGAAATCGGCTAATTGTTTATTAAATTCACATTCTGATGCATGAAGTTTTACTAAATGGTGCAAAAGGTGTCATGATAATCATCTAAGTCATGCCTTGCCATTTGTTTTAATAAGTAACATGACCCATTTGGAGTTGTAAATCAAAAGATACAGGACGTCGAAATTCTCACCTTTTGGGCCAAAAGAGGGAGCGCGTTAACGTGCTACCTGTTTTCATGCATCAGAATGTGAATTTAATGTAATTTTTGCTAGTTTGTTGCACCAAATTTAGAGCAAGGCCGCTCGTAATAGGAGCATGTTAGAACTCTATTTATATATTGGGGCAAAAAAATCAAATGTTTTCTATGCAAGTTCTTCTGATGAAAATATATAGAACACTTTTACCAAGGTAGACTTTCAAGCTACTTTCAATAACATGTTATGATCATGTTTGATGTTGAAGTTTTTATTGAATGATGCACTACAACTATATACTACTTGTTGGTAGCCAAAGCATTTCTATGCAAGCTCATCTCATGAGAATAAATAACGCTATCACTAATGTAGACTTACAAGCTTATGTTATAATAATCATCTTCAAAATTATGGTGATACAATAAAGCTTTATTAACGATCAGTACACATACGTATAGTTAGATTATGTTTTTCTCAAGTGATGCACTTCAACTATATAGTACCTATTGTTGATAGCCAAAGTATTTCTATTTAAGCTCATCTCATAGAATATAGAAATGTGCACTTGCAATATTATGTTATAATCATGTTCAATGTTGAGGAAGCACTATAAATCTTTATTAATGATGAGTACATACATACAATGAGATTATGTGTTGGTAGCCCAACCATTTCTGCTTTGCTTGCTTTTTCTTGCTCGCTTATTTGGTCCTGCTCGCTCGACATCGCTCGCTTGATTGATTGCCTCCCTGACGAACTGATCTGAAAATCTGAAACCTGTCACCTCTTACCCCTCCAATCAAAACCTGGCTGTGGGCTGATCTGTAAAGGGAGGACACCCCTCTAATCCATGCATCTGAAAATCCAAATCATAGAAGAGTGCCTTCAAGAAAATCCCAATCTACTCTGTCATAGGCCTTTTTAAAATCCAAGAGTAGAACTGCCAGCTTCTGCCCGCTCTGCATAGCCGACTCTGTGGCTTCCCAAAAGGAAAAGATATTATCAAATATGCTCTTGCCATGCACAAAGCCTGTCTAGGTATCATGGATGAGATCTGGAAGAAGGGGCAGCAATCGGATGCTGATCGCCTTGGCAAGGATTTTGTATAGAGTGCCCAAAAGAGTCACGGGTCTCCAATGGGATACAAAATTCCTGTTGCCACCTTTCGGGATAAGGTGTATGAGTCCCTCGGTCAATGAGTCAGGCATCTCACCCGAGTCCCAAATGCCCTGCAGGGCTGAAATAATATGATCACCTATCATATCCCAAAAGGCTGTAAAAAAAGATGGAGTAAGACCATCGGAACCAGGGCACTTGCCCTTATGAAGGGCGGAGAGAGCAATCTTGAACTCTGTGTTGGTAGTGTGCATCAAGTGAGCATATTATCTTTGGTGTGACCAACACAGGTAAGCTTTGCCAAATTTCATCTCTAGCCACATCTCTAGCCTGTGTGTCAGGATCTACAGAAAGAAGGGAGGCATAGAAAGCTGTCGCCAAGTGCATGACGGTATCCGGATGAGACTGTAAAACACCGTCAGAGTCAATAAGCTGCTTGACACTCTCTCTACTATGTCTGGGACCAAGTGTAGAGCAAAAGTGTTTATTGACTCTCCCTCCCATCTGTATCCAAAAGGACTCCCGTGCATGGAAGGCATACCCTGCTCTCTAATCAAGCAATGTCTGTAAGTGAGCCCTTGCCATAACAAGGCGCTCTTGTATCCAAGCATCTGATGGTCGTCTCTACTCCTCCCTCTGCAAGGCTGCCAACTGCTGGCAGATATCAATCTCCCGCCTGAGTACCTCACCTCGCCGAGCACTAGCGACAGAGTGATAAAAGTCGCTGATACTGGCAAGTGCTGTGGCCACATGTGAAGGACCGGCCACCCCCCCTGCATGTGAGAAACCCAGATCTTTAAGACTGCCTCTGTGAGAGTCTCATCTGTGTATAAGGCATGGGGGATCCTGATACTGTGAGACCTTCCTCTTAGATGGGGCTCTGAGATAGACAAAACTACCGGGAAATGGTCGGAAGTGGAAACACCAGGTGCAATGCAAATAGTCCCCCCTCTATCAAGAGCCCAGTCATCCTCATAGAATCTGTCAATTCGAGCATTGATAGGCATCTGCACCCTATGGTTCAGCCACAAAAACAAAAGTGACTAAGACTGAATATGAAATGCATCATCTGACCAAACATCTCGAACCTGAACAAGAAGGCATCCCAAGCTGCTCTCTCGAGGGAATGAATACCACCTTCTCTGCCCCCTTGCTTATCGGATGGTACCTCAACCATGTTTCTCCATTCTTACCGACTAATTCATTTATAGATTGACTTCTGAAAAGTGGCAAGCAATAATAAGTTATTAAATACTCTATTTCCTTTACTAAGCTAAGTTGTTGGGGCAACTTTTTGAGGAGCATATATAAAACTTGAAAACCACTAGGCATAACTCGCTTGCTAGAATCTTGTACACTGTCCCCAAGCCTTTGATTCTCTCACTCACATCCATAGCATCACTTTGTGTATTGAGTGCATCATCTTGCAGTTGCAGTTGGTATTGAGTGAGGATAGTCTCCCGCTATAGGAGATAGACTATCTCCCGTTGCAGTTAGTATTGAACATGAGAGAGAGTGAGGATAGTCTATCTCCCGCTATAGAAGATGCATGCTTCATCTTTATCTATTGCAGATTCTAAGCCATCCTCGTATTTCAACAGCTTTGCTTTAAGCACATTACCTCCTGCAAATCTCTATTTCAGTGCTTGAGTGATGCTCCACATGGGGGCATTGTCACTTGTGATACAATGACACTTTTGGAAGTTTCGTATGTTCCAAGTATCAAGTAGAATCTGATTTCTATTTGAGCCATCTCCACAAATGTCTTTAGAGTTCGTTCTGATGGTCATCGTTGTGCCATGTATGATAACCGGTACGATAACTGTATTGTACTCACTGTTGGTGAAACCAGCCTTCACTAATCAAAGGGTGGCAAGATCCACTTTAACCACATCATACACAGTAAATAATCAAATTATCAATCACCACAGATTAAATCAAGGGAGCTAGAGCGTCCTACTCAGAAACAAAGACAACGATTGTCTCCAAGCACTGGTGTCCCTTGCGGTATTTCTTTAATATTCATATAAAGCCAAGTGGCTGATTACAAGGTCTCCTTAAAGCTGCACCACAGGCAAACCACTATCCACAGAGTTCCAATATCTTGCACCTTGCAATTCTTGCTCAACTTTATATGGCGAATATGCATCCGATCACTAGGCAATCACGCATTGACCAAGCGTGCAACATAACCCAAAGGCATAAACTATATGTTTGCTCATTGCAGTTGCACAACCAAGTGCCCAACCAGCCAAACAATTGCAGAAAAGCCAAAGATAGCCAAAACTTTGGCACAACCAGCCAAGAAAACCCTTCCAAAACAGGTTGCTCTTCTTTGCAGTCACCCTAGCCACTGCCCAACGGCATGAATCAGACTTCCTCTGCCTAGAAACAATACCAAAGGCAATAACCAGCCAACAACCAGTCCGAAAACGGCAAAAACCAGGCAAAAACTAGCCTTCCTCTATCCAGAATCCACATGAATCAGGTCCTTTGAACCGGAAAACCCTGAATCCAGCAAAGAGTAGATGATTCAGCCCTTGTGCAGCCCAAAAGTAGCTCCAAATAGGTCGCCTTACCTGGAAAAGGCCTTGAAATCAGCAACAGCTGACAAAAATCAACCAGAAAACAGTTCGCTCCACTTTTTGGTGCCTGTCTGCAACTTGAGAAGCAGCAAGATGGGCCGCCTCTTCTCCTAGAGCCCAGAATTAAGTGAAAACCGGTCGCCCCACCTTTTGGTGCCTTTCTGCAACCCGAGAAGCAGCAAGATGGGCCGCCTCTTCTCTTGGAGCTCAGAATTAAGTGAAATCAGCTTGTAGAAGAGTTAACAGCCCTCCTCGAGCCCAGAAAACAGAAAAACCAGCCTGAAGAGAACTAGCTTCACTTCTTGCTCAGCTTCTGGCAGCAGCAACAGCCTCCAAACAGGTCGCCTTACCTCCTGGAGGTCACCAACAGCAGCAGTAGACCAAAAACCCAGCCAGAAACAAGTCGTCCTGCTCTAGACCCCCTTTTGGCAAAATTGTGATTCACTTGCTCTCTCTTTCTGTCCTGAATTTGGCCTCTTGCATGCCAAACAGGTGTCCTTTGCCGTTTTTGGAGTCCCTTTCTAAAAATAGTAAAATTTGAGTACACCACTCTTTTTTATTACATCCCTCTGGTACACACACTTTAATTGCCCAATAAATTTCCTGCACATTCACAATTTCTAAGGGCCCGCTAGGAATTTTAATTCCCCAAGTCCCGCACACGTGGCCAGACTTTCGTGCCTCAAAGGCCCAAGGCAGTCACATGCAAATTACGGGAATCGGAAATCAAAATTTCCATAAATTCACATCCTCGTGACAGCTGGAGATACTTGATAGTGCGCTGTATCACCTTGACATCTTTGAAAAACAAGTTGCTATAGAAGCTAATGCCATTGCTGAATCTGTGATTCTGATACTAGGTTATGGCATGAGGGATTAGGGCATCTAAATTTCAACAGTTTGGTGAAGATGCATTCAAAGGACATGCTGGTAGATATCCCACCCATGTTGCAATTACAAAACATGTATGTGAGGCTGCTTATTGGGGGAAAATGCATCGCTTTCCATTTCCAAAATACGGGATCCGTGGTGCATCCAGGAAGTTCCACCTACTACATAATGATGTATGCAGGCCGATGTGGACAGCATCACTTGGAGGCTACTATTACTCTGCGAAAGTGGATTCTCACAGCATGAGCTCTTAGCTCAAGCTGAATTCAATAAGGAATATTATCGCATTTTTGTCCTTGTGCAGCCCCTCACAAGTCTTGTTGGAAGTCCATCTCTTGACGTACTCCCCCTTCCTCTTTTCCCCCAATTCTAAAAGATATTTTTCGTTCATCACTGAATTGTACTTTCTACCTACTTTAGCAAGTGAATTTCCTGCTTCTAAGTGGTGAATCTAGTCTAGGCATGTGCAAAGTGATCATTTCTATCCTTGTCCCTTGAAAGGGTTAGTCTAGGGCTGTCTAGCTAGGCTTTTCTAGTAGGGAGTTAGTCAAGATAGGGGGCGGGCTGAGTACTTATCCAGGAATTTTTTGATTTTTTAGCAGCTCGGGGTATCATACATTAGTGCACAGTGGCATACACTCTGCAACAAAATTGCTGAAAAAACAGTGCTAATTATATTACTTCGAGAACAAGATACAAAAGGTCAGCTTATAGCTGACGGGCTGCGTTCACAAATCGGACACAGCCCTAAAAGGTAGCAGAATAAATCATACTCTCACGGAGGGATAAGACGAGTGTGAATGAACAGCCATCGGGGTGGTGAGTAGTGCCACCGAAGGCCCTGCGTAGTCTGCTCGAAGAAGAGGCCCTGTGTGTCCCAAGCCCGGAGGAAGCGTCTCCGCTTCTCCTGACCGGCCCGGGAGTCTCCCTGAATCTGGTCTCACTGGCCTCTCAGGGTATGAATAATCTCACTCCAAATTTCCGCCATGATCTGGGCAGTCGATAAGGAGGTGCCACTGAGGATCTGCGCGTAGCGCGAGGTCCAGATGTGCCACCCTGTAATGCTGCTAATAATCTCCCAGACTGGCTGCCTCTCTCGAACTCCTGTATCAGCCTCTGCTAGGTGCTGCGGGATACCCTCGAGCGGCCCCCACGTCCCCTGTGTGATAAGGAAAGTGGGGTCCTGCTGGCATGCCTCGAATAAGTGATGAAGACCAGGTGCGGTGCTGCACCAACAGAACGTGCCCCAAGTGATCAATCCTAGCTCTGGTGCTGCGCGAGTAAGAATCCCGAAAGTCCACCTCCACACTTCCTGGGCGCGAGTGCAGCTCCACAGGCAGTGTTTTGGTGACTCATCATCCGCATGGCAAATCTGGCAGCATCCGTCCTAGCCAATCTGCCGCAACCAGCTCCCCACTGGAAGACCTTTGTGGGCAAGAAGCCACAGGAAGTATGAGATCTTCCGCGGCCGCCAGCTCTCCCACAAGGCCTTCCAGAATGCCTGCAAAAAGAACCTGGAAATACCTTGTGCGTACCAGCTGGGTCGCTGGGTGGGGGGGCGGCTCTGCATCCTCCCAAGAACTCGCCTGCCCAGAGTCGTGTTGTAGGCGAAGAAGGAAGTCGGCCCCTGTCCTGTCACAATCTCTGGCCACCACCACTCTCCTGGGTCCCAATCAAGCTCTGACAAGGCCCGCCCCTCCCAGAGCCAGAGACGCCAAAGCTGCATCTGGTCCTGCTCGATGCTAGGGTCGGTACGCCAGACCTTCCCCAAAAGGCCTACGACCCGAACCCTCTGCCATGGGAGTAGGGGGTCGATGAGCGCATCCTCTCTCCTGAGTCGTCCATCCCCAAAAACCGCGAGGAAGGAGATAGAGGAGTCATCCATAGGTCTTGTGATCACTAGTGGAATGCCACGGGGGGTGAACTGTCCCAGCCAGCGGGCGTCACCAGGCATGAGGACCTGAGGCTCAGGTGGAACCAACCAACCAGCTGGGATCGCGCCGTCGATCTCCGTGCGTCTCGCCTGGGCTCCACGTGCACCTCCAGCTGCATCTGCAAGATCAGCCGTCTCCAGATGTCTGTACGTATCCCTCCAAACTCGAAGGGACCGGGCTGGCCCCCTCATCCAGCCATCCCACCTGATATGTGATCTCTCCCCCAACTGAAGGCCCTCGGCATCTCTGACCTGACCGTTCCAGATAAGCGGCTGGCGATCGATCTCCTCCTGACAGCTAGGAGGGGACTGAATGAGACTGAGGCGGAGCCGCCTCCAAACCATGAGGAGGCTACGAACGAGTGGGGAACGGGGCTGAGTGAGCGGGGCGGATCCACTTGAGGGACGGTAGCCACTCTCCACCTCGGCTCGGGACACAAGAACCGACTCCCTGCTGAAGTAACATCTTCCACGTCTGCCCCCCCGGGGTCAAACCGCGGATGACAAGCTTGCCTAACAAGGCCTGACTCTGAAGCTCTGGATCGATGACCCCCAGGCCACCCTCAGCCTGCGGAAGAATGACTGTCTGCCAAGCAACCCTGGCTCTGGTATCTCTAAGACCATCCTCCCCGGACCAAAGGAAGTTCCGAACCAGCCTCCTGAGCTGTGCCACGCTGGATCTCGAGAAACACCAGCAGGAAGCCTTATACCAAGCCGTGGCTAGGAGGACCTGGTTAACTACCAGGGCACGACCTGCAAGAGAGAGCTTAGCAGTGCTCCAGAAAGCTAGCTTCCGTCGGATGGAGTCTAGCACCGGGAGAAACTGCTGAGCTGGCGTGATGTCTAGGCCAACCTGAAAGCCAAGGTATCTAGCTGTCTGTCCCCGTGGAATCCATCTGAAACCCAGAAATCGCCCCCACTGAGAACACGCCCCAGGGTCTGTGAGAAAACCAACTGATTTGTTCCAGTTGATTTTCGCACCAGCGGCTGAGCAGAAGACCTCCAAGGCCATCCGCACCCTCTCTAGCATCCTCTCATCGTCCTGGACATATAGGGCTGTATCATCTGCGTACTCCGAGTCCAAAAGCTCTGTGTCCTCCCGAAGTGGAAGGCGAACACCCCTGATCCTTGTGGACCTCGCCCGAAGGTAGTAAGTCATAGCCTCGGCGAAGAAGAGAAACAGGTAAGGAGCAAGGGGGCAGCCCTGACGCACTGATCTCTCCAAGCTAAAGCGCTCACCCATCCTGCCTCCAATGATGACCCTGCTAGACGCTGTCCTGTACAAAGCTGAGATACCCTGAATCCAACCTGCCGGGAAACCTAGCCGCTCCAGAGTCCCCTCCAAAAAGGACCAGTCCACTCGATCGTAGGCCTTCTCGAAGTAGAATGGCAAGGTGTGATCCGCTGTGCTGAGCCCACTCCGCCGCCTCTGAAAAGGTGAAGACATTATCCAGGATACTGCGATCCTGGACAAAGCCTGTCTGAGTGTCATGGATGAGGTCTGGGAGTAGAGGCCGAACTCTGGCGCTGATCATCTTGGCGATTGGAGGAGGAGGAGCGGGGGCTGCCCTCGGCTGGGAAGCCGACGGTGCAACTAACTCTGTAGGAGAGTCGAGAGAGACGGGGGGGGGGGGGGATGGGGATGCATCTGGAACTGGGGCTGAGAGGGAGGAGGAGGAGACTGAGGAAGAAGGGGCGGGGGCTGAAGCTGCGGGTTGGGAGAAGGGAGGTGAAACTGGGGAAGGGGCTGGGACTGAGTGGAAAGGGGCGGGGGAGCGGGAGAGAGGGGGATCTGAGGCTGTGAAGGGCGGGCTACCGTCGAAGAAGAAGCTCTCCCAGGTCCCTGGGGCGGCTGCCTGTCAGGTCTCTGGGGTGTTGCTGCAGGAAGGGTAACCTCTGCCCCCTTGCCTTTATCCGAAATCTTCTTGTTCTTTCCTCTTTTCCTTCTAACCTCGGTCCAACCGCCCACTAACTCTGGACCGGACTCCGGCTGCCTCGGCTCCTCCTGACGTGGCTGTCCGGGGGGGGGGGCGGGGGCGGAGGGGGCGGGGGCGGGGGGGGTCGAGAAGAGCTGGCGAAACGTGGACAAGCAGCCGCCAAGTGCCCAAAGCCGTGGCACCTCAGGCACTGACCTGGCTGTCCGGTGACTATCATGCTTTGGGTGATGCTGCCGGCATCTGTCACGATCTCGATCACTGCAGGGAGAGTCGCAGGATCTGCCACAGCCACACGGACTCGGGGGGCTCCTGCCGTAGTCACTGCGTCGGCGAAAGTGTCGTGCATAACCCAGCCAAAGTGGGAGCCCAAGTCCCTGACAATCGGCCGCAGCTCAACAGCAAGACCTGGAAAAACTAGCGTCACTGGGTGGCGAGGTATACGGAACCGAACATCAAAATCCGCTGCGCTGAATCCACGGTACCACGGGACTATCATGATAATCTTTCCATCCACCGATGTGGGGGAACCGGCAATCAGGTTGCTCGCAGCTTTCTCATTGGAGAGTTTGAGCCAGAAGATGCCCCTTCCCATAAGGGCCACCTCCTCAATATGGCCATCCTCTAGCATGAGAGTGGACTGGAGCCAGTCCCTGATGGCTGATTTGGAGGGAGAGTGTCCAATGACTCTGCCGTAAACAGAGGTACGGGCAAAGTCATTGGCAACCTCCTGAACACGAGATGATTGTTGCTCTGTCAGGATAACGCGGTAGGCATCTGGAGAGGGAGGGTCCAACTGGGCCTCCGGATCCGGGCAGGGAGCCGCCATACCGCCAAGACTAACTGCAAGCTTCCGATGAGGAAAAGGCTGCCACCCAAAAAAGGGGGGTCGAAGCGGGAGGGTGGAGCCTGGGTGTGGAGAGGACGGTTGCGGAGGCGAAAGGTGGAGAGAATGGAGGGCGGAGGACGGAGGGGCGAAGCGGAAGGCCGGGAGGCGGGGGTGACGCGGGGGGGTTGGGGGAGTGGGGACGGAGAGTTGGTGAAGTGAGGAGGCGGCGGGAGCGGGGTGAGGCGGGGCGGGGCGGGGCGGAAGGGTGGGGGTGGCGGGGTGGAGGAGTGGAGCGGAAGGGCGGGGCGAGGCGGAGTGAGGGGGCGGGGTGTTCGGGGGCGGGGGGGCGGGGTGAAGGGTGCGGGGTGCGGGGAAGACGGGGGGCGGAAGGGTGGGGGGGCGGGGGGTGAAGGAGATGGAGAGAGTGTGAGCTAGAGAGAGTGAGAGAGTCGAAAGCTTAGAAGCTGTAGTTGCAAAAAATAGAGTGTAAAGAGTACAACACAAAGTAGAGTTGATAAGGTTTTGTCATAGTGACAAAACCTTAGTAGTCACTAACCATAGTTAGTGAACTAACTGCAGTTAGGGGGAAAAACCTCTAAATGAGGGAAAAGTGCCCCTAACTAACTTATTATATTACATTGGTCACTGCTGAATTATATCTATAATTCCAACACCCCCCTGCAGTGCCAATGTCATGTACAAGGCTGATCAATCACCAAACGGATATAAGTTTAGGGCACTGCGAAATGCCTCGAACTTTTCACGTGGTAGTGCTTTGGTGAAAATATCTGCAACGTTGTCATGTGTGGACACAAAGATCATACTGATCTCTCCTGCATGCAACTTCTCTCTGACGTAGTGATAGTGAACCTCAATGTGCTTCGTGCGAGCATGAAACACTGGATTCTTTGCCACTGCAATGGCACTCTGACTATCAGTGAGAATTGGAGCAGGACCCTCCAAAGACAGATGAAGATCAGCAAATAAACGTCTCAGCCAGACACACTCAACTGTTGCTGTGAAAGCTGCCCTGTACTCAGCTTCACATGATGAGGTAGCCACTGTAGATTGTTTCTTGCTCAGCCATGAAATGCAAGATTTTCCCAAAAAGAAACAATTGCCACTAGTGGACTGCCTAGTGTCATAATCACCAGCCCAATCTGAATCACTGTAGGCATGCATCTGCAAGTCACCCCCCCTAGGAAATAGTAAGCCAAAAGACTTGGTGCCTTGCAAATAACGGAAGATGCGCTTAACTGCCTGCCAATGCATAGTTTTGGGGCTGTGCATGTACCTGCTCACCTGAGATACTGCAAACTGAATATCAGGCCTAGTATTGCAGAGATATATGAGGCATCCAACAGCTTGACTGTAAAGTGTGGCATCAACTGATTCTCCTGCATCATGCATTGTGAGTTTCAGCCCCGGTTCCATAGGAGTAGATATGGGCTTACACTCTTGCATGTTAAATCTGTCCAAAAGTTTCTGAACATACTTGGACTGAGACATAACAGTGCCACGTCTCTCATGAGAGAACTGGATCCCCAAATAAAAATGAAGCAGCCCCAAATCTGACATATCAAAGTGAGTCTGCAAATCAGTTTTGAAATCTGCAATTTTGTCGTCATTGGACCCTGTGAGCAGTAAGTCATCAACATAAAGAAGGATGACTAATATTTCCCCCCCATCCATCTTGATGTAGAGGGTGCTCTCAGTAGGACTATTGTGCAGCCCCTTGCTGGTCAAAAAGGCATGTATCTTAGCATACCATGCACGAGGGGCCTGTTTCAGCCCATATAAAGCTTTATTAAGCTTGCAGACTTGAAGTGCATTTGCTGTAATTCCAAAACCCGGAGGTGGTTTGACATACACCTCTTCCAGCAAGTCCCCATTTAAGAAGGCTGTTTTGATGTCCAACTGATGAACATTCCACTCAAAATGTGCAGCCATTGCAATTACGGATCGGATGGTAGTCATCCGGGATGTAGGAGCAAAAGTCTCCTCATAATCTATGCCCTTTTTCTGAGCATAGCCTTTAGCAACCAGCCTGGCTTTATATTTGTCAATGGAGCCATCTGGCTTCCGTTTGACTTTAAATACCCATCGTGTGCCAATAGCATGTTTACCCTGTGGCAAGTCCACAACATCCCAAGTCTGATTTTTTGCAATGGACTGCAACTCATCGTGCATGGCATTCATCCAATGCACATTACCTTGTGCCTCTTCAAATGTGGCAGGCTCCTCTTCATCAAGGAGAGTACCTGCATATGCTGATTCCACTGAATTAGCACCTTCCATGTGCCTTGCTGCACTGTGAGTCCTGCCAGGTAACGGAGCATCAAGTTTACTCTCCCGGAGAGTCTGTAACAGCCAGTTTGGGACTGTTTTTGCTGCATGTATGTCTGCAATTTCTTGCTGTACCACTTGTTCCACTTCCTGTGGAGGAGGCATGACATCCCGTGGCGGAACTGAAGCATTGGAAGGTTGCTGTAAATTCTGATTTGGATCAGAAAAATCAGCAGGGGAACCCAAAGCAATGGGTAGCAACCCTTGAAAGACATCTTCTGAAGGTGAAGGCATTTGAAAATCAGCCTGAGTGTAAGCTGAATTTTCAGAAAATATCACATCTCTACTTACAATGATTTTGCGTGTAGCAGGATTGTAGAGACGATACCCCTTGCTTTCTGCACTGTATCCAACAAATATGCATTTGATGGCTTTATCTGACAATTTGTGCCTAAATTCAACTGGCACATGTGCATAGGCAAGGCATCCAAAGACTCGGAAGTGATCCACTGAAGGCTTCCTGTCATTCCAGACCTCAAAAGGAGTTTTTGTTTGTAAAGCCTTAGTGGGAGCCCTGTTCAAAATGTAATTGGCACACATCAAACCCTCTAACCAGAATTTATGAGGCATGTGTTTGCTTTTCAGCATACATCTGTCCATCTCCATGAGGGTTCTATTTTTCCTCTCAGCTTTGCCATTTTGCTGAGGGGTCAGCTTGACTGTGAGCTGATGCACAATACCCTTTTGTTTGAGAAAAGCATCAAATTCTGCAGATAGGTATTCCCCACCTCTATCCGTGCGTAATGTCTGTATCTTGAGCCCTGTTTCATTTTCAACCATGGCTGAAAAGTGTTTAAACACTGTGAACACTTCAGATTTCTTTTTCAGCCCATAAACCCAAGTAAAATTGGAGTAGTCATCAATAAATGTGACAAAGTAGAGATGACCACCCAATGAAGGAGTCCTCATGGGACCACAGACATCACTGTGTATAAGCTGCAATTTGCGAACAGCTTTAACTGAACCATCCTTCTTGAAGGGAAATCTATGCATTTTACCTAAAATGCACCCTTCACAGGCATGTGGAGGAGGTATCTCAAGAGGTGGCAATGCATCAACCATTGAAAATTTCTGAAGTGTCATTAAGCTGTTGTAATGCATGTGGCCATATCTGGCATGCCATAATTCTGCATTTTGCATGGCAACTGTGGGGGTAGAAATTGCCAAAGCATGAGCTGCTCTTTTCTGAAAAATATCAAGCTGAAAAAGCCCACGCAGCAGAGTACCAGATAACATTAAGGCATAGTTAGCTTCCCTGTCCCGGACAGCACATTTGTCATCCTCAAAGATGACCTGAAATCCATCTCTGTTAAGAGTGGACACTGAAAGGAGATTTTTGGTTATGCCAGGCACATATAAGACATCAGAAAGTCTGAAAATTGAGCCATCAATTGCAGTGAGCTCAACTTCTCCTGTGCCACGTACTGAATATGAGGAGTTGTTGGCACAAGTGACTTTCTTACCAACAGGGGGTGGATTCAAGGAAGTAAAAAGACACTTCCTCGAAGTGATGTGCTTGGATGCACCGCTGTCAAAATACCATGTGTTCAGTGTTTCATCAACACTGAAAGCACATGCATCTGAGGGAGAGTCAAAACTGCAAGTCAAAAATGCATATGTATCATCACTGCAAGAAGCTGTACTATCCCGAGCATCTGGAACAGCCAACTTAGAATCAGAAATGCAAGATAAAAAGGCATAATCTTGACCAACAAAGTTGGCTGCAGCATCCCCACTATCAGATGCACAAGGGGCTGAATCTGAAACAGCCATTCCTGAGCTGTTTTTCTTTTCCTTTGCAATCCTTTTCCTGCATTCTGCTATGTGATGACCTGGCTTTTTGCAGTAGTGACAAAAACCCTTCTTTTTGGGCTTGCTTGCATCACTTTTAGCCTTTTGTGAAGGCTGTCCTGACTGACTGAAAGGCTGATTTGCTGCTGTTTTTGCCTGTCCCTTTGTTTTTGATTTGAATTTTGAGAGCATGGCTTGTTCACCTGCACGTGAAGCCAAATTTTTCCTGGTCTGCTCTTCCTGAAGCAGAAGTCCTATCAGCTCATGAAAAGAAAGAGGATTTGCACCCCCCCTCAATGATAAATTCAGCGAAGTATGAAAGCTGAGATAAGACTCAGGAAGAGAATTCAGAGTGGTTGTAATCATCTCTGAATCAGGAATAATTTCATCTATGTTTAATAACTGCTCTCTGAGATCCTGTAGCTTAGTGAGGTGGGCTGACATGGAGTCACCCTCCTCCATATGTGTATTGCTCAACTCTCTTTTTAAAAAAGATACCCTGGCATCATTCCGTGCTGCATACATGCTTTCCAAAATATCCCACGCTGCCCTGGAGGTCTTACACGACCGGATATGCGGAATGATTGATCTTTTCACTGAAAGAGAGATGCAAGACAAGGCTAAGGCATCCCGTGAATCCCATCTCTTTTGCTCAGGAGTAGAGACTGTAGCTGCACCAACAACTTGTCCTGCACTGGAGGTCTTACACGACCGGATATGCGGAATGATTGATCTTTTCACTGAAAGAGAGATGCAAGACAAGGCTAAGGCATCCCGTGAATCCCATCTCTTTTGCTCAGGAGTAGAGACTGTAGCTGCACCAACAACTTGTCCTGCAGCTGCACCTTGTGCACGACCTCTTCCACCTCCTTGGTGAGGAGGGGTAGCAGGTGCAATATCTGCTGGTCGGATTTCATCCCCATTGACATAATCCCATAAATTGCGAGAAATCAGAATATAACGTACCATGAAACTCCAGAGGGAGTAGTTGGTACCATCCAATTTGTCTTCCTGAGAAAGACCACCGAACTGAAAATCATTCTGATTTTGATGGGCCATATCTGAAAAAGAGATTGAAGCAGATACAAAGCTGAATTCCCTTACTGGGAATAAAATGCACAACTCCCAAAAACCACACCCAAGCACGGGCTGTATATGCAACTTAGATTTCTGCACTTGAGCTGTCAGAAATCTGTCCAAGCATAAAACACTCTCCAAAATCTGCCAAAAGTGTTCCAAACACTCCAAGAAAGGCAGTATGTACTGAATACTCCAAAAAATGCTCTCCAAACACAAAAGCCCCAATTTGTGGCTAGAAATTGCAGCCAGAAAGGGGTTAGAATGCTAAAAACCCCAAATCTGCAATTTTAAGACAAAAGCCCCAAATTTTAGACTATATTTCCAATTTTTCTCCAGATGTAGCTCCAGAATTGCACAATGATTGCAATGGCTGCAATATGCAAAAATGCCCCAAATGTACTCCAAAACAACTGCACCAAACTGTATTTTTCTGCAAGAGAAGCCTGTCAAAGAACACCTGCTGTACTGAAGCAGATTCAGTACGGATGTACTGTACTGAAGACAGTACGGAAGTGCCGTACAGTTTGTACGGCACTATACGGCTAGTACGTCGACGACAGGTACAGACGTTATTGCAAGGTACGGATGGCGATGTACGGCGCGGTACAGACGGCGATGTACGGAAGCAGATGACGCAACGTACGGAACTAGTACAGCGCAGTACGGCTGCAGGTACGGTGAAGTACGGCGTAGATGACGAACAGTTTCGGCGCAGGTACGGCGAAGTACGGCGCAGATGACGAAACTTTTCGGAGATGGTACGGCGATGTACGACGGCAGCAAATGGCGACACTTTCGTAAGGCTTCCGTACAGTCGTACGGACTGTACGGATAGATTGGAGCGAGCTGGAGCTGGAGGTAAGGTGCTGGTATGAAGAAGGAGCAGAGGGCACACAGGCCTAGAACCTGGCTCTGATACCAAATGAAGGAGATGGAGAGAGTGTGAGCTAGAGAGAGTGAGAGAGTCGAAAGCTTAGAAGCTGTAGTTGCAAAAAATAGAGTGTAAAGAGTACAACACAAAGTAGAGTTGATAAGGTTTTGTCATAGTGACAAAACCTTAGTAGTCACTAACCATAGTTAGTGAACTAACTGCAGTTAGGGGGAAAAACCTCTAAATGAGGGAAAAGTGCCCCTAACTAACTTATTATATTACATTGGTCACTGCTGAATTATATCTATAATTCCAACAGGGGGGAGGGGGGGTTGGTGTGGCGAGGGGGCGGAGAGGTGAAGCGGGGGGCGGGAAGAGCGGAATGGAGGCGGGGGGGGCGGGTGAAGCGAGGGGGGACGGGAGGGTGAGGCTGAGCGGCGAGAGGGGGGGTGAGGTGAAGCGAGGGGGGGGTTGCGTGAGTCGAGGTGAGGCGGAGGGGGGCGGGGTGGAAGGGAGCGGAGAGGCGAGGGGGCAGCTGAGACGGGGGGGGGTGAGAGCGGAGGCGAGGGGCGGCGAGGGAGAGGCGAGGTGGAGGGGAGCGGAGAGACGAGGTGGAGGGGAGCGGAGAGGCGAGAGGGCGGCGAGGGGGGGGTGAGAGCGGAGGCGAGGGGCGCAGCGAGGTGGGCGGCGGGTGAGGGGGAGGGGGGGCGGGGGGCGAGGGCGGAGGGGCAGGGGGTGGGGGTGGTCGAGGCGAGGGGAGGAGCTAGGGGGGGGGAGGTAGAGCTAGCGGTGGGGGGGGAGGGGAAGCTCGCAGGAGCTTGTTTGAGGACAAGTCCCTCTGCAACAAAATGGATTTGCAGAGCGACAAAATAGAATAGAAATTGAAATGGATAGGTGCATGATTAATGGGAAGTCTTTACCCAATAAATTCTGGTTGGATGTTGCTGTGTGCGCCAATTATGTGCTCACCCGAGCACCCACTCGAGCATTGAAGATCATGCTTCCTGATGAAGCATGGACAGGCTGCAAGCTTGTAATTTCTCACATGCAGGTGTTTGGATCTCTTGCATATGCACATGTATCCTCTCAGCTGAGGCATAAGCTTGATGATAAGGCCATCAAATGCATTTTCATTGGCTACAGCTCACAAAGCAAAGTATAGAGATTGTTTCAGCCTAGCATAGGTGAGGTGATTACTGGTAGATGCGTGGTTTTTGCTGAGCATGTGCCTTTACCTTGGATGGACTGTAAAAAACAGGCATCAGTGGAAGCCTCTGATGTATTTGATTCTGTACTTGCTTTCACAGATTCAAATGACACTTTGCAGGATATGACTCAAAATGCTTCTAGCAGTTCACAGCCTCCTCCTGTTGCCCATGTTCAACCTGATTTGCAGCGACTTGATGATCATGCCATTGACCAGCCAGTTGATGGGGAGCAGGCTGTCATTAGAGAGCATAAAAGAGTTCCAAGGTGGCTCTTGGATACTCTATGGGGCAGCAAGCAAGCTGAGCCCTTGGCTGCCCGCACTAGAGCAGAGCAAAAAAAATGCAAGGCAATTTGCTTCATGTTGCTTTGATTGCTTTGCATTTAATAGTAGAGAATGGATGGATGCCATGAGAACTGAACTTGATTATATTCATGCAAATGGCATGTGGGAGTTGTGTGACTTGCAAGCAGGCAAGCATGCCATAGGTGGGTCCATAAATTGAAGTGGAAAGCTGATGGCAATGTTGACCGCTGCAAAGTCCTCCTTGTTGCGAAAGGCGATGCTTAACATGGCATTGACTTTGAGGGGACATTCGCTCCTACTTCATGCATTATAACCATTCATTGTGTTATTGCTCTTGCATCTCATAGGCATTTGGAGGTCCATTAGTTGGACATTAAGATCGCTTTTCTTCAGGGGGATTAAATGGAAGAGGTCTATGACACTTAGCCTCCAAGATTTGAAATTGCAGGTTTTGAAGTCAATCCAAATATATTGACAGTTTTTGCAGCGCTTCCAATTTGAGGATTGTAAGCGGGGTTCCTACTCCATTGGAACCTGGCTTCTGTTTCTCCTTCGAAAATGGGAGTGCCCATTTTGATGCCACTCCTCATCAGCAGGCTGTGGGCTGCACAGCCTGCCTTATTTAATATGTCATATCTAACCTGATTTGTAGTATGCCGTTTCCCAGTTAAGTAGATGCATGCACAAGCCCAACACACAGCATTGGCAGGCAATGAAACGAGTCTTCCATTACTGGAAGGCCACACAACATTTGATGCTGTTCTATAGTGATCTATCTTCATTGGATTTATATGCATTCACAGATAGTGATTGGGCAGGTTGTTATGACCCCCACGTGTCTCACAGTGGCAACTGTTTCATGCTTGGCTCTTCATGCCTATCTTGGTTAAGCAAGAAGCAACCTACAGTTGCTACTTCTAGTTGTGAAGCTGAGTTCAGGGGAAGCCTTCACAGCCACAATAGAGTGTTTTTGGTTCCGTAAGTTACTCTCAGACCTTCATGTTAGCAGGACACTTCTACGATCACCTACACTGACAACCAGAGTGCTTTAGACGTTGCACGTAATCCAATGTTTCATGCTCGTACGAAACACATTGGGATGCACTATCATTATGTTCGAGAGCACCTGTCAGGTCGAGATAGTCAGTTGTCCTACATTCCCAAGAAGGATAACTTAGTAGATCTATTCATGAAGACACTACTACCACGACCCAAGTTTGAGGCTTTTCGACATGCCTCACACTTGACACCATTTATTACGTGATGTTGATCTCCCTGCACTATCATAGGTTGCTATACCATCTTGGACGAATATGTGCAACCATGATATACTTTTCAGGTATACCTGCGATTTATCGAAGATATTTCAGCCATACCATGGAGGGGGTCTTGTAAGCACCTAGCCTTGGTATGGCCTTTTAGGTCAGTGCAAACTCCTCTGATCAGATGTGGCCTTGTTAGAATGGCTTGTATGATGGAAGAGGTGGTACATGCACTAATTTTGTTGATCTTTTGATGATTCATGCATGTTTATGTTTGCTTCTATCCCCTTGTCTTGGCCATGGTATACTGTGTCACCTCTACATGTGAAAACAAACATAAAAACAGGGAGAGTAAACAAACAAAAAGCAGATGAAAAAAACAGAAAAGACACTAGAACATGGAAAAAGAAAGAAAAGAGAGTAACCATGAGATAGGGGACAGCTTCACTTCACTTACACATATATTTTTGTTTTGGGGAAGAAAGAAAACCAGAGAGAGAGTAAAGACAAAAAGACAAACAACACATGTTAAAGAAAGAAAGGAAGAAATATTAATTAACATTTGCAAAGGTCAAAAAGGCCCATGAGACCAAATCTGAATATATCATGAGGAAAAAAACCCCAGGGAAAGTAGAGGGTCTAGCACATATTTATATATAATATAACTGAAAAATAAAACATAACTGAACTGGAATGAGTTTTTGAGTTCTGGTTGCCTATTGGGTTGCAAGCATGTGCAACCTGAGCTTTGTGTGAGCCAGTCTTGGATCCCAAAGAGAGCAACCTCCTTTGATGTTCTTCGCTGCACTTTGTGGGATGAACCCACGGGCAGGTTGAGACTGCTTGGCATAATGATACTGCAATGACCATATCCCCGATGGGGTAGGTACTTGCTAAACCTATGGCCGAATTCCTATTGACCTGCTGCATAGGGGGCTTGTGGTCTTGTGATCTGGTTTTTGATGAGCATATCCTCTTCCCTTGTGAAGAAGTCGTCCATGATCATCTACCGCCGAGGTTGCTACTGCTGAGTTTGCTACTGTCTATGGGTCTCAGCTTTTCGATGTCTAGTAACTTCTGATAGAGAGTGCGCCACACAAGTCTGGTCCACATAATCAGTGACTTGTCTCTTGTCTTTGAATTCTCAGCGAAACAAGCAGTGATATCTACCTCTGATCTGATAACATCAAGGGGATCTCATCAACATGTGCTTCTCTGTTCCCACCTCATGCATGTTGCATAGAGTGCATAATGGCGAGTATTGTTGATGTTGTGTGGCCTCTATCTCATGCGTTTATTATCTAGGATCAGTTTATTATCTAGGATCAGTGAGAGGACATCCAACGCGATCCCATGGCTGTTCATATTGCATGCACATGATAGAGGTAACCAGATGATTGGATGAACCCATCATCAGTCAGGTACATGAACTACTCTCTATATGAGGCAATGGATCTCCTACTGTGTCAGATGTAAGAAGGGTGCATGTAAGGAGTACTAGTATGGTGGAGGATTGTCAATGGACATACCATGAGAAGTAATCGACATGGCATCAATCTTTGATTTCATTGTCATTGTCCCCTCACTTGAAATGGTGTGCCCTAATATAACTCCTACAAAGGCACTAAATACACACTTGTATGGGTTGAGGGAGGTTTGAGTCTCTCTACGTTTCTAGAACACCCTCTTTAGGCTTTCTAAGTGTGCAGGCTTGGGACTGTACACTACTGAGAAGTCATCCAAGAAAATGGCTGAGAATTCATCAATATGCTCGTAAAAGGTCTTCATCATGAACTTTTGAAACATAGCTGGTGCATTCTTCAACCTGAATGGCATGACCTTGCTTGAGTATGCCCCCCATTCGGTAATGAAGCTGGTGTTTTTGCTGTCTTCTTTGGCTGGCGTGATCTGGTTATAGCCATTGTATCTGTCCATGAAGGAATACATCTTGTGCCCATCTACCTTATGTAGGATGCTGTCTGGCAGAATAATGATGATATTGAAAAACATCAAGAAAAATGGGCGAGGAAGAGGACTACAGCACCTCAGCAACTGACTTTGATGGAAGTGTAGCAACTGGAATTGACACTAGCTAAAGAATGAGCCATAGCAAATTCAGAATATTCTTTGCTTTTGGTTTTTCAGAATTCTTGGCTTTTGCATCGTTTAGAAGCTTTTTGGGGTTTTTAAGACTGATTATGCATTGAGAAGTGGCTTCATGAGAAGCCTAGTATCCTTTTGATTCCTCCAGGCTGCCTTGCATAAAGAAATTACGGTTTTTACTTAACTGCAAAGCTTTTACTGGGTGCTAATCTTCTCTCTCTTTGGTGTAACTCATCATCTATGACTCCTAGAAAAACCTATGCGAAACTCTGACATGTTTATAATATTATTTTAAGGTTGCTAAAATGAAGAGACTAGCACATTATCGGGAAAAGATAGCTGAGCAGAAGGCCATGGAGACAGATCTGCATGAAGCAATACTTGTAAAAGGTGAGCTAGGCATTCTGCTTCCAAAGTTTCCATATATTCACCTTGCAAAGTTATGGTCCTGAATGAACTACTTATTTACTAGCTACTCTGATACTGTATCAATTTATCCATTGCTGTAGCAATGCCTCACATTTTCTTTGGACAACATTTTTCTGTGTAGACTTTTGGTCTTTAGAACAACAAAAGATCTAAATTTGTATGATTGGACTTATTCTACTCTTACAAAGGTATATAACATTTAGAGATGTACTGCTACGTCATTATAATCTATCTTGTGAGTTACCTTGAATGTAAGACACAATCATTTTCAATTGAACTTTTTCAATAAGCTTTTATGCAATTGGATTTGCTTATTTTTAGAGGAGACGATGAAGGCCCGGAAATTGTTAGTCACTTTGTCCCATCAAATACGATCACCACTATCAGAAGTTGTGAGCATGACTGAACGTCTTTCCACCACCAACTTGGATTCCGAGCAGAGGGAGCGGGTAGAAGTCATGATGTTATGTGGGGATCTGGTTTCGCAGCTAATAAATAAGTTTCTGGAAAACCCAAAAGTGAAAACAGGTAAAATACACATCCAAGGAGCTATTTTACAGCTGTTTTGTGTTTTCTCTTTGAATATTCTTGATTTAGTTCAGGGATCATGCATTGCAGCACTTCTTGGCTGCATTTACGGAATACTTTGAAGAGGATGAATTATTTGTCTTGATTTGATTGAGATACAGGAACCATGAAGCTGGAGCAAACAAAGTTTAGACCCAGAGAATTGCTGAAACGTGTACTACAGACAGCACCATTGCCTCTACAAAATAGGCACTTAAGCCTCCAAGGTTTTGTCGCAGATGATGTACCTGATGAGGTAAAATGTAGACTTTTAAGTATGGATTTGGACTAGGTTCTTTTTTGTGTAAATTTACTTTAATTGAGCCAGTCTGCAAACTAGTGCTGTAAAATGTGGAATGATCTTTGAAGGTGCTAGTTCTTCCTTTCTTTCACAAGTTTTTAAGGATATAAGGGTTGTATGTTGAATATCCTTCATCAATGTGAGGCATGGAAGAGCTCAGACAAAACCAATTTTGTTTTCCTTAAAAACTGTCAAGACAATAGAGTACAATAAGTGAAAGGTACGTCTTAAAGTGTGTGCTCCAACTCATTGGCTCCAAGGGTACATAGATGCCTGGCTTGTCTTGAAAAGCCTTGAGAGGAAGGCTTTTAATACCACCTGTCGAGCTTTTGAGAGTGGAGAGCACACACGAGTTGCAGAAACTTGCACACATGATGGAGCAACGCAGAATTGTGGGTTTTTGAGACACCGTATACCCTAAACTAAGCTGTAAAAATTATTATTGTATCAACCTACACTTGGTTCAAGATCTGAAATTTCAGAAATGGTCTAGGACATGCACTAGTTACCCATATTGTGACCTAGGCACTAGTTACCTATATCGTGACCTAGCATAGACTTAATATTACAACCCATGAGGGCATTATCCAATCTATTATCCAACCAACTGCCCTTGAGGAATCAATAGGCTGTTGGATTCCAAGGCTTTCCATGTCCGAGGCAATTCAGCAGATCAAAATTGAGCTTTCTCTTGTCATGCATTACAAGACAAAAGCAGTTGCAGTACAGCTTTATAGGAGCTGTATGTACACTTGTGCAGCAGCCACAACAATAAAGCCACACATGGTATAGTCGGCAGGACTCATGTGATGATTCATATTCTGACTTCTTTCTTTTGTGTGGTTTTTGTTTCAAGAAAGGACTTTTATGATGATGAATGAAACTCCGAGAGCCAAGCTCAAGAGAGAAGTATAACATGTAAGGCATGAGAAAACAATACCCTAATAGGACAAAATCAAGATCCTATTAAAGAGCTAGAAAATATTCAGGGCTGATGCTGAAAGTGCCACCTCAACCTTGTGGGGGATTCCGAGAAGAATGGGGAGTTGGTCCACTTCCTCAAGAAAACATTCCTCCTGGTAGAGACTGCCCATGAAGATCCTTGGCTACCTAGGTGCGTACCGTGTTTGTCTAGATACTAGCCAATGTGTGTGCGGGGTGGACTTGGGAGCCATCCAAAGCCTCTGTGCATCCGGATCTCCGAATATGCCATGCCAATATGCTTGTCAGAATTCCCATGAAGTATCCACAGAGGCATGTGCAGGCCCTGGGGCGCTAACCCAATATATAATATGTTACTACCCTCGTCCAAAATCCAGGGTATAGGGGGCCAAGGTCCACATATAATATGCATGGATTTCCTAAAAAATGTTCAAATATGCAAGGGAAAAATATGAAAATTTCATGTCACCTCTCTCACAAAATATAAGGTATATACCTTGAAAAATATACAAGATTTTAAGATTTGTACATATTTTTCATAATATGTGAGGTCCAAGGGGGGGGGTCTTTTGGATGAGGGGGGGGGTAAAACAAAAAATACACTAAAATATGAAAACTCATCTCCTTTCAAATTAATGTAACCTTTTCATGTGTTACCCAAATTTCAAGGTGTAAAGACATATTTGAAGTTCTTTTAGTGTAGAACACAACCATGTTAATTTGAATAATTTCTACTCATGGCATATTGTTAAATTCATCTCATATTCAAGATTTTGATAGGTTTTCTTACTAAAGGGAGTTGGCGCCCCAGGATGCAGGCCCGTACAGAGAGCCAGGAACATTGTCCAAAGAACATGACTCAACCAGATGTCGACGAATCGAAAGAGCCCGAGAAGAGTCACGTTTCTCGTGAAACACCTGAGGCCTTGAAAGAGAGAGTCAAGTCCGAGCCTCAGGTCATGAAGAAAGGAGAACGCATCAAGGCGCTCAAGAGTCTAGCGATCCCCTTCCAAACGATCCTTACTTGTCTGTAGTTCCATAAGCAATGTTGAATAGACTCCTCATCAGAGAGACATCAAATACATGTGGAATCTATCCTGAACCATAATTTCCAGTGGTTTACTACGATCCCTTCATGAATAGAAAGCCAAAAGAAAAGAGTGATTTTTCTCTTCCTAAGGGATTTCTAGAGTCCTTAAGCATCTAAAAATTCTCCTAATGAAGAGTTGTGGTGGGCTTCTAGCCTCGAAGACTAAGCTGAAATCTCTTGGCATTACTAACTGTGTATTGAAAGAAGGGGAGGCTCTTCTCTCGATATCCTACATCCATTTCTGCTCCCCTAGGTCTCATTGCAAATACTTTATGGAGACACCTCCATAGAGCCAAAGCCTCCTTGAGCCGAAGGGAATGTGACTTGGATTAGGGTCTAGATACCATCTTGTCTCCAATAATCACTACAATCCCAATAGGCTGAAATGTAATATGCATAAGAATATCGTCTATAGATCTAGATAACATGCCCCCAAAATGAACATCAAAGACCAAGGCATCCCAGTCTAATCCTCATAGTCCCACAACCTGAAGTGGGATTAAAAGCCCCTAGCCATGTGTCCCGAGAGTGAAACCTATCACCCGGAAGAACCTAATCCAAGGGTATGGCTGCATCAAATTGTTGGATGCACTTCTTCTGAGGTGACTTAACAATTGGAATTTGTGATTATCAAGAAGGCATTTGAAGATCTTTCAAGAGCCCATAGAGAAAGCATGACCTCTCTCCCATGAAGGCCACTGCATATAGTGAGAAGACCTGGTGGTCTGCCATGATTATCAAGTATACTGTCATTCCATATGATTGCCTACCTATCAATCTATGGCGAGAGGAAGGGGGGGCTCTTCAAAGAGTACTCTTAAAGCTGGCCCAGGCTTTCAGAATAGTAGTCATAAGAGGAGAGGAGGGAGCCTTGAGATGGGATGAACACTTATCTACTTGGTATTATCCTTCCAATCTCCACCTGTCAAAGGAGAGCATGACTATGTGTATCTAATGAAGGAATCCTTCCAAGGTTCCTATCTTAGCAAGAGTCCTCTGACACACACCTTGCATAATAAAGCTCTCCTTGCAGACTTGCAGAGTGTCGAGGACTTAGAGCAGCAGGACAAGCCGGATTCCGGCATGATCATGGAACCATGGACTAGTCACATTCTCACGTTCATGCTCTGTTTTCTCCTCTCTTATCACACGAGGTCAACCAAGTTATCCGTGAGGATCTACTACAGCTACACACATTTCGGACCTGGTTGGGACCGAGTGAACTCTCAGTGAAGCTTAGCTTCTATAGAGATCACTTCTTACATATCACAGCGGAGGGTTTCATTAACCCACCAGGATACACGTAGATTCACCTACCCCACTCGTTGAGGCTCTCTCTTGGGCAGTTTTTGATGGGATATCTCAAGGTATATGCCTCAGGCACACCTTGGTTTCTATGTGTGAGTGCTACAGGCACAGTTAGGTACCCACAAGCACAGTTAGATGGTGGAGAGCCACATAGGATGATTGAGAGAATCTAGGAGCAGATTGAGGAGATGATTGTGGAGCTCTGAAGTCATCAGTGATGTCAGTGAGCATGTATGAGGTGCCTACTTAAGGACCTCACTCTTCTTCATTCTACAAAAAAAAAGTATTTTGAGTTTGTGTCCACTCTTTGCTTTCCTTTCAGCTTACCAACATGGTATCAGAGCCCTTTGATCCCCCTTGAGCCCATTTCTGCCACATCATCTTCTTCTTTTTCATCTTCTTCTTCCCCATCTTCCTCCTTCTTTCCAAAATCTTTGAGAGCTTGGTTCTCTACCTACAAACGACCATTGCCCAAACCCTCTGAGCTGTAAACTCCTCTAGTATGGGCGAACTTCCACCTACAAGCAATTGAAAAAAAAACGTCTCTGTTGGCTGCCATTCTCCAAACAGCGCATTTTTTCGCCATTCTTCTATTGCTCAATACTCCCTGCCTGCTTCGCCATTGCTTGAGCCCTCTTAGGAGTAGATGGGCGACCTCAAGACGAAGATTTTGAGTCATTTTTCAGCTCATTTGGTTCAGTAACGAAGGAGAAATCGTCAAAACTCAGGTTCAGCCTGTAGCAACTCCCCCGGGCAATAGCGCGTGCCATTTCGTCCAACCTCTGTGCTGGATCCTCTCTGGTATATGAGCTTTCTTTTGCTTCACAAAGCCTTCTTTTCCTTGCTTTGAAGAGTGAGCTACAAGCCCTCCAAGTTCAGCCTTTTGGTTTTGACAGTTTTGGACAAGTTTTGGAAGATGATGCTACATAAAATGCTACTCTAGCACTTCTGAGTTTTTGAAGTTTTCAATAGCATCAGTACAAGTGTGGCTTCAGTTTTTCTTTGAATTGCTAGACCTGGTTTTGATTGGAAAGTATTCATTTTAGCCACCTCTATGAAGCATGTAAGTGAAAGCATCATTGTTTGAAATTTGGTCACAAGACTTTGCTACATTAAATGCTTATATTTTGAAGCATTTCAGTTGTTATTCTAAGCCCTGTAAGAGAGAAGACACTGCCCAATACCTGGGTTAGACCCTCTCATGGCTTGCTTATGCAAAATATGTGAAAAGCCAAAACATAAAGCAATGTCTTGTTATGCTACAAAGGATGAAAATGCCAACCTGACTTCCTTGTTGAAGATTGCCAAAACAATGGTTGCCAAAAAGGAAGCAACTACAAAGCCAGAGATCTACCCTCTCATGGCACTTTTATTTGACTCCAAGTACAAGAAAAAGATGAAGGATAGATACCTAAGATATGCTTCTCTACACAACTATGGAGATGACAAGATAATTGTTCTCTTGAAGGATATGATTTTCAGATCCACTTGTTCTATCATAGTACCATCTTATAAGGCACTAGACACTGCCCATGTGGTAAGACCTTGCCTTGACATGGATATTTTGCCTCCACAAAATGAGGCATCCCATGAAGATTATGCATTTTAAATCATCTCTATGTATGCTCCAGATCTCTCTTTTTATGTCAAGGTACTCAGCCTGGATAGTCCTCCAAAATGAATGAAAATAAACTATTGTGTTTTGTGTGTTTTGTAAACACCTCTGGTCACCTTATGATGTAGGCCATGTGTATGTTTTGCTCCATGGTACCTCCTGCAGACATTGTGTGCATGTACATGCAGGGGAGATAACCATTGGAAGGTTTTTTTGTATCCCTTTTGTTTACCTTACACCCATGGGAACCCTTGCTAGCATGAGAACCTAGCCATAGATTTATCCTTGACCACCATGAGATGGCATGAGAAACTATGAGACTAGATGTATCCTTGACATAGCCTGAGGCATTCCCTTGAGGGGGGGTTTGATGGGATATCTCAAGGTATATGCCTCAGGCACACCTTGGTTTCTATGTGTGAGTGCTAGAGGCACAGTTAGGTGCCCACAAGCACAATTAGGTGGTGGAGAGCCACATAGGATGATTGAGAGAATCTGGGAGCAGATTGAGGAGATGATTGTGGAGCTCTGAAGTCATCAGTGATGTCAGTGAGCATGTATGAGGTGCCTACTTAAGGACCTCACTCTTCTTCATTCTACAAAAAAAAAGTATTCTGAGTTTGTGTCCACTCTTTGCTTTCCTTCCAGCTTACCAACAGTTTCGGGTCTCTTCACATAGACTTCGCATCGAGAGCGGCAGAGCAGAGCGACTACTCAAGGAGAGGCGCATATGCACACTGTGTGACGTGCAAGAGGTTGAGATAGAGGAGCATTTCATCTTCAGGTGTCCCGTGTACTATGAGATCCGAGGGCGTTTCTGCTGCCTCTTCAGGGATAGTTATGGGATTTTGGCATGTTTCCTCTCCTACCCAGACTAGCGGTGTTTGGCAGGTTTCATTCATGAGGCACTTAGACACCGTGAGAGGATACTCTGAGCACGGAGACAGGAGCAAACTTCTTCCTTGGCTGATCCCTCTCAGAGCTCTATCACGGAGTTCTTTCAGCTAGATCACATGGACCCCCACGAGACGAGGCCTCGACATGACCGTGACCCGGAGCCTGTGACCCAACAGCTTAGATAGAGGGTCGACACACAGATCACACTTGGGGACATCCCCTCCTTGTTTAGAGTCGGAGCTCGATCGAGGGGGGTCACAGTAGCCCTGGTCAGACGCAGAGCTATGAACAGGAGACGTGCTAGAACTGCACCTCTGAGTGGCCAACTTCATGCCTCCACTGCCTCATCCATCCTGATATCTTGCTGCTGCTGATGATGATAATGATATTGATGATGATGGTGAGATTGATATATAGTCGACCATCGACATGACTATGTTGTACTTAGGACTTAGTACTGCCATTCTACATTTTTGCATTTTGCATTGGTATGGACGCTTGTTTAGTAGCTCCACTACCATAGCTTGTTGTATCAGGATTTTCACAGTCTCATAGACCCATCGGTCTTCCGAAGACTTTAATAAACTTTCTTTCTTTGCAAGTCTAGATCTATCTTATTTGACACTACCTTACCACTTCGGTAGGATCAGAGTCTCCCAAGCCACCGTGGCCTCAGTGTCGAACCCTCTAGACAACTTAAAAGAAAATTTCTTATCAGTCTTTTGAGCTGAGTGATGCAATCCCTAGAAAAGCACCAATAAGAGCAAACAAACCATGCCATGGCCATCGATATTTATCTACCACCACCCTATAAGCAAGGTCAAGTTTGGCTGAGCTCCAAAAAAGGATTTTTCTCTTGTTGCTCTCCAACATTGGGGCAAATGATTGCGAAGGAGAGGTGACCACACTGACCTGGTAGCCCAAGAATCTAGCAGAAAGACACCTCAGAACACAGTGAAACCCAAATTAGCCCCCCAACTTGGAGTATCCTGGGCACTGATCCAAAAGCAATCGGGTTTATTCCAATCAATATGTGCACGTGTTGCCAGACAAACTAAATCCAAGGCTGCCTTGTAGAAGTGAGATTATTGTTGGAATTCACACAACTTAATCCCTCTCACATAAAATATAACACCGAGAAGTTTATCATACCAAAATAGCACTCTCATATATAAAGCAAAGCACTCAGAAATCACCACTCATCCCTACGGGGCTTGTTGTGGTGAATTATAAGAGAACACACTCTGATGAAGAGCCACTAAGGCTACAACTGATTTGCAGTCTTGGACTGCATAAAATGTCACTCGCACACGACTATGTCCACATCTACATAGCAGGAAGCTAACACATGATTGTGCGATCGGAAAACCACACTAAGGGATGTTGCAAAGCAGGGTCTCCCTTTGTAGAGCTCGCCATATTTGATTCTTTTTGCTTCACGTCGCAATGCTCTTTGGTAGCAGTATTTTTCTACGTGTCCTCTTCCATAAAATGCGCAAATTATGCCTTTCTTCTTGCCTTTTCCCTTAGTTGCAAAGGCTGGTTCACTTGTTCCTACACTGTTGATCTTTGCCCTTTTCTCCTCACTTAAAAGCATGGAAACAACCTCATGATAATATAAAGAGTCAGAGTTCAACCTGAGGATTGTGACAATCTCTGAGTGCTTTGGAGGAAAGTTTGTAAGAAGGACAGCTTTGGCGTCATCATCATCGACTCGAACATCCAACACTTGCAATTGCATCATGATGGACTGCATCTTGTTCAAGTGTGTCGCTAAGGATTCTCTTTCTCCCATCTGAAGGGCCAAGAGTTCTTGCTACAACATAATCTTTGAGTTCTTCACTTTGGAGCCAAATAAAGTCTTGAGGATAGTCCTGTTCTGATGAGCCGTCTTGGAAGTGTCTACGTGATGAAAGTATTCCACAACCAAAGCTCGCCCCAGTAGTCCTAGGTCTCTCTCGCTCTTTAGCTCCCAAGCCTGCATTTTCTCAAGTCTCTGGTTATTGGGAGGCTTCTTCTCTGACCCGCCGGCCACAACCCGCCAACCAACCTTTCTCCATAAGAAGCAAGCGTACAAATAGCTGCCAAGATGGAAAGTTTCTTCCATCGAATCTCACAACAGATGTTTCGGGTGGCCCAGACTTAGAAGTTTTCCACCATTCATCCATCTTGGATTCTCCTACTAAAGCAACTATCAACACAACTTTGCAAGTACGTCGATTGTTGGTCTTCTTTGACGTGGACTTTGTGGCCTTTTGAGAGCAATGGGAACTCTTATCACATCGAACCTTGGAGACCTTTGAATGGTTTTTTTCACGTGCTGATGTCGGGTTCCCAAGCGCATGAGACCTCTCAATCTCTCGACTAGAAAACTCAATAAATCCTCACAATAATTTCACGGCCTATGAGCCGACCTGCTTTGATACCAATTGTTGGGCATCACGATTTAATCTTTTTCACACAAAATATAACACCGAGAAGTTTATCACACCAAATAGCTCTCTCATATATTAAGCAAAGCACTCAAAAATCACCACTCATCCCTACGAGGCTTGTTGTGGTGAATTACAAGAGAGCATATTCTGATAAAGAGCCACCAAGGCTAGTATAACTGATGCATAGTCCTGGATTGCATAAAATGTCACTCACTCTTTTTTATTAGTGAAATCTTTTATTTTTGTGTGGGAAACCCCAAAAAGAGGTAAAAACCCACCAATAAGTACAAAGAAAAAATTTACAAGTAAAGCCTCAGAGCAAAAGTCATGAGGCAGCCAAGTAAAAAGTTACAAGATCAAACTGGAGGAGGATCCTCCAGTTTTAGATTGTTGCTTTGTAAAAATTGATGCAATGAAGAAACTACACCATAAAAAAAAACCACCTGTTTTTTGCCCTTGTGATTCTTCTTAATATAAGCTGGAAGCCGGAATTTTTGAATCACAGGGTTAAAAATCTGTTGCAACGTAGGATGAAAAGACTCTAGAGAAAAAGAAACATCTACATCATGAACAGAAAGAGACTCTGGCACAATCTTCACAGACATAGGAACTGGATCAATATCTGTACTCTCTGAAGAAGGAGCATCTGACAAAGAGCTACATCAGATAAATCAGGACCCATCATGTCAGCTTCAGTCAGGATAGCAACCTGAGAGAGAGCATGCGGATCATCTTGTAAAATCCCCTCTGCAAGGGGCACATCCATATCGTGAGGAGGAGACTGATGGTGCTCAATAGGGGTGCGATCCTGAGCTTCTTTAGCAAGAGAAAGATTGGCCTGTGATTTATCTACCTTCCTCTAGTAGTGCTTCGGAGCAGTAGAAGAGGGCTTCTCCAATGAAGCCATAGCAGAAACCGGAGGAGAAGGGAGAGTAACCTTGATAGCCATAGTCACAAAAAACGTTTCGTCTGTTTTGCCGTTTCGTTGTTTCGACAGGTTTTGTTTCGTTTCGTTTCGTGTTGTCAGATGAAATGGATAGGTTTTGAATTAATACTTAATATATACCCTTATAGGTACAAAAAGATATGTTATATTTTTTAAGTTAGAGTGAACAAAGAGAAATATAAAGTCAAGATACTAAAAGGAAATTCAAATCATAAACACCTTGGATTCTAGAAAAAATGGGGCAAAAATGTTTATTTTGATTTGGGCGAAACAAAGGTTTCGTTGAGAGCGTTTCGTCCTATTTTGAAATGTTTCGTCTATTTCGCGTTTCGAGGTTTCAAAGAGGACGAAACGGGTTTTCATGTGACTATGTTGACAGCTGAAGAAGGAGTAGGATGAGTGGGCCTGGATGCAGAAAGGCAATCATGTGCAAAATGACCAACATATCGGCACCGATAACATGCAGTGGGAAAAGATGCAAAATGCAGCCTGATGCGCATCGGATGGGCAAATCCCAAATCAAGATCCAGAGTAGATGGCACGGGCTGCATCATATCCCACAAAACGCAAAGGTGAACATCACGGGAAGCTTGCAAGAACTCCTGTTGCGGAACATGAAGAGGCCTCCCCAAAAGCGTTGCAAGAGTAGGAAGATGCTGAAGAAGAGGCAGAGGCAGCGCTTTGAGAGTAATCCAGACCAGATAGTGTGTCAGAAGGGTAGTAGAAGGATCGAAAAGTGGATCCCAAGGCATCACATAAGCAAAAAAAGCCAGCCCCAGGAACACCAGCACGACTGACAAGCCGCTCCACCACATCAGTCGAAGAACAGTGGGCATAATAAAACCCTTTTCCTAGAAAGACAAAGGAGGAAATACAATCCGGACCCACTGCGGCTTCAGCCCAACGACGACGATGAGTGGTAGAAAGAACCCTGCCCATAAAGTAGAGACAGACTCCAAACTGCTGAGCCTGTCGAAGACCTGAAACCAGAAGGGCAGAATCCAATGAACAAACAAATGGGGAGCCCGATGAAGGAACATATGTGACAGAGGCTGAACATAACTGGCATAGAAGATCCAGCTGAAGGGAAGAAGAAGGGCCATCTGCAACATCAAGCTTTGCCGATTTGAAAGAGGATGAAGGTGGCAAAGCACCGCGCTTCCGTCGAATGAAAACTCGGGCAGGAGGAACAGGGGAAGCGGGAAACACAAAAGAGATTTTGGGAGGAGCAGCAGTAAGAAAAGATGGAGAGGAAGGTGATGGCTGCAAGGAGTGTACAGATCGCACACGATCAGCGAGGGAGAACTGAACGGAGAAGGGACTGCAGGCTGAATCAAGAGGCGGGGATTGTACGGACGTCCGTATAGATGATACGGATTGCAAAACTGGTGAGGGGACAGATGTAGAGGTGGCGAAAGTATGTACGGACAGACCTGGGGGCTGCAAAATTGGCGACAAGATAGGTACGGAAGAGGACGAAGGCTATACGGATGGGGAAGAGGGTGAAAAATACACAGAGGGGGGCTGGTAGGGTACGGATGAAGGCGAGGAAGGCCTTGGGTTGGACGGACAGGGTACAGAGGAGGGCTGAGGTAGGGGCAGAGAGGGAGAAGCAGTTGAGCTCTCCATCACACATACACACACTCACACACCACACACACACACAACATAAAATGTCACTCACACACAACTATCTCCACACCTACGCAGCAAGAAGCTAACACACGGCTTTGCTATCAGAAAGCCACTAAGGGATGTCGCAAAGCAAGGTCTCCTTCTTGTAGAGTTCACCAACCGACTATTTGCCTCGGATCTTTGTCCACTAGCTTGCCACGAGCTTCCTCCAATCACCAGCCAACTACTAGCACGAAGGTGACTCTCATGTGGATCCAGAGGTTACGATCCTTTGCAGAGAGTTTGGGGAGAAGAGAAGGGGCGTGACGAGAACACCGCCTTCTTCAACCACGTGATGATCTGCATGGGTGAGTGCCACATGGCACAAGCACTTCAAACCTTAGGGCATTGCACAACCCTTGGAGGTTTACCACACACAACTAAACCTAACAGTTATGTGGAGTGGCATCTAAGAAAACAATGGTATCATGAGCCAGCTCACTATCCAAGAGCTCCTAAGCCTGACTGAGGGGAAGTCTCAGCCCAGTACTTGAGATCTCAGAAATGTGCTCATAGCTTCAGCCACAAATAGATATGACAAGGGTGCAAGGTAGCATCCCTGGTGGCGAATTGATCTAGAAATCTGAAAACTCTGTCCCCTTTCTCCGCTGATTAGCATGTGGCTGTGGGCTGATTTGTACAAGGAGGAAACTCGTCTAAGCCAAGCATGCGAGAAGCGGAAGTGTAGAAGAGTACCTTCCAAACCCCAATCTAGTTTGTTGTAGGCTTTCTCGAAGTCCAAGAGTAGAATGGAAAGCCTTTGGCCACTTTGCATAGCCCAGTGTGAGACTCCCAAAATGGGTGAAGGGTTCATCAAGTGAGACTCTCATGTCTGGCTTCACGAATGATGGGATATCTTGCCAAACTCTATATCTAGCATCATCTCTGGCAACTATGTCCAGATCTGTTGAAAGAAGTAAGGCAAAAAATCTATAGCTATGCACAAGACTGCCTCAAGATCTGATTGTAAAACCCCATTTGAGTCAACAAGCTAAGAAACAATCTTTGAATGGACATTCAATACTTAGAAGATGTCCATGACTTGATTCTTGAAAGTTGAAACACAAACATTCTACATGCTGCATAGGTGCAATTTGCAAAACTTAAAAGGACCGAAGATATATCATGATTCATGATTCATGTCCAAAGGACTGAAGATATATCATTACAAATAGTAGCGAGTCGTGACTTGTGAGTCGTGACATAAAGTAGTGAGTACAAAAAGGGGGACCAAGGTCTAATATAGATGCAAAAAGTTTTACAGTAAGCTTTACAACTATCAAGAGCCTAGGGCCTAGGTCCTGGTCTCTAGGTACTCCCATCACTGTCAAATCCAAGACTATGATCATTCTCACTAGAGGATGATGAGGATTCATGATACCCCTCACCATAGTCACCCTCACTAAGAACATTGCCCTCCTCATCATACTTCGGCTCTCTAGCCACAGGGGTGTCCTCGGCAACAGATGTGGTTGATATGCTCTCGGAGCCGCGCCTCACATAGGTTCGAGGAGTCAATGGCACGGATGTCCTAATACAAGCTGTGGATGCTCTGCCACCACGAGCGCCACCAATTGGAACGGTGACCCTTCTCTCAATGCGAGTGCATGACACTCGTTGATCTATCTCCTCCAGCTCCAAGTAGAGGTCCTTGAAAAACTGGTCTTGCTCTGGATCTCCCTCTCTGGTAACAATTCTAAGCTTATTTGCCGATAGCTTGTACTCAATCCACATCTATCTGAAAATTTGATGTGTAGACTGTAGTTAGAACTTAAGACTTACAACTTAAAAGTGTCAAGTGACAAGTACCATTGTATACAACTTACAAGTATGGAGAGCAAATATGAGTTTACAATATAGAAAGTTGAAAAGTCTACCTATCTAGCCATAAGCATCTCATGCATATTGCGCAACATACTTAAGTTAGAGCGACACTAAATAAGCCACTCCAATTGTATTGTGCTAAGCTTGTTGCATATCTTTGTGTAAATGAGAGAGTAGGCGGACACCCGATGAGCAATCCTAATGTACATCAAACATTAATGTTAAGTAAACGAGTACAAGAGCCTAGAGGTATGAATTTAAATCTTAGAGTGTAGTGTTCTAGCTTTAGATTTCTAATTACCTGTGCAAGAACCCTCATAGCTACTTTTTGTAGATGGGGCAATTGGTACCCAAAAGACTCCCACTAAAAAAGAGGTTTGACCAAGGAGTCTCTCTTCCAACACACGGTGGAAGCAAATGCGGTTCCCCTGTGGTCATTGTAGTTTAGTAGTTCTTGAAGAAATGCGCCATGCTTGTCCTCATGCAATGCTTTAGGAAGATATGCGTCTCTATCGGAGGCCAGTCCTCGTATGCCGTAAAAAGAGAGGGGGCCTTGAAAGCAGGATGCATGAGGGCAGCAAAAAACCATGGATGGGTCGTTTCATCCACTTCTACCTCTTGTTGAGATGTCATCCCGCTTTGGTGTGGTATCCAAGATATCACTAATGTCCAGAATAATGATAAGTTAGACTCGAGAGATTATTAATTAACATTCAAAATCAAAGAAACAAAATTCAATATTAGGATTGTAGGTTTATAAGTTACCATGACGAACTAATATCCGTATCTAGAATGGTGGAGGCGCTAATCTCTGCAATGGTTTCTTTCATGAAGTGATGGAGAAGCCCCAAAGTAGCCCCCTCCATGTCCGACATGCGTAATACCTTGTACAAGGGTGTAATGGAAATGACAATAGCCTTCACCCCTTGCCAAAAAGTCTCTCTCAAGCAAAGCCATACAATCATTTTTGGGGACAACCCAGGGTAGAGTACCTCTTATTGACTTTAAATACATTCACTTTAGAGGGACACCTCAAGGCTGAGAACCTTATTTGACTCAACACAAACACACATAGAGCTAAGCATCATCTACCACCTTATAGAGGAATAGATCATGCAACATAGTAGATGAAGCTTCCTGCTCAGGTCCAGTAGATGTAGCATAAATATCATTGAGCTTATCCAGTTCTTCTTAGTTGAAGTAGTGAGGTCAAGTTGATGAAGCAATTTGTTGACCAACCTCACATCAATAAGTGCTAGTGCTTTGTCATGCAGCTCATCCCTAGCTGAAAGTGGTGCTGATGAGTCTTTACCATGAGGATGAGGCTCCATAGTGTCAAACCGAGGTAGCAAAGGCAACAAGCTGAAATAGATAACCAGTAAATAAAGGAGCTGGTCGTCTAGGGCTCTAAAATGACTCAGCAGCTTGAGAAATGAGTGAATAAATGTGTCCAACTGCTGGTGGATGACCTTTGCCAAAATGCAAACCCTAATGAAAAAGAAGCAAGAATGTGCCTCGAAATGGAGAACTGAATGAGAACCAGCAAGTATATGCCTTGAAATGTAGAACTGAGTGCTGCAGTAGGTCTGGACTCCTCAAAACAGCTCACCAGAGCACTTTGAAGTGCAAAAACAGGCTGTCCACGTTGAAGGTGGCTCCCTAGAACAATTTGAAATGAAGTAGCAGGCCTCCACAACCCAAAGAGGCTAAGAGTAGCTCGAAGGTGACTGGACATGCAGCTCCAAGGTGATTTAGGGTTTTGAAATGCTGGAGCAAATGAGGAAAATGACCGAAATCACCTCTGATGTAGACGGTTATGCCCCAACAGCACCAAAACATTCTCTGGAAAAAAACAGCACCAAAACACCTTGAAATTGCAGTAACAGCTCCAAAACAGGTCGAAAAACCTCCAAAAGACCTCAAAAATCTGCAAATAATGTGTCTGGGTGGTCAATTTCTGCTGTAACAGTCGGAAAACCCTAAAAGCGGGGATGAAGCAGCTCTGAATCAGCTCGTATGCAGGCATCTCTTGGAAAACGTGCTAGTTAGGAGGCTGTGGAGAGGCTAGACGGGCAGAAATGTTCACAAAAAGATGCAAAACAGAGGCGAAATGAGGACAGTAAGGATGGCAAAGGGTGGAAAGCAGCTGAAAGGAGAGAGAAACGAGCTGAATCTGAGGCGGAAATGTGCAGGGCTGAGGCAGCTGCAGGAAGAAAGGTTTGAGCAGAATTAGGGTTAGGTCTAGGATGACGTGTCAGCTATAGCAGGACCTGCTCTGATACCATGTTAGAAACATGGTGTGTGTGAGAGAGAGAGAGAGATAGGCTAGGGAGTGAAGAAGTAGTAGACAAATGTAGAATCCATGAAGGCTTTCATTCATTCATCAAGTATGACGAGATAAGTGAAGTACAAGCCTTGTATAGGCTACTCACTCACACACTAGCACCTAGTGCATATGGGAAAGTCCCATGATGACAGGTGGCACTCACACAAGACTCACACACATAAACTAGTACTAGATCACCTAGTACTTCACACCAACACACTCTTTGGCTATGATATCTCCAACAGCCTCATGCTACAGTTGTGATGCCTAATGGTCAGTGGAATTATGTGGTGTCTCAGCAAGGGGGTGAGCTTGTCTGTATGGTCCGGCTGGAAGAACTCCGCGATCATGTTCTGAGAAGAGTCTACCAGGTTATGCTTCTCCCCTCTCTGGGATCGAAGTAGGTGCTCACGATGTCTGACTGCCTCGTGAATGAACGCGGCCAAGCATCTCTGGTGTGGAAAGAGAGAAACCAGGATAACAACCCGGAGCTATCTCTAAATAAACAATAGAAGCGCCCCCGAATCTCATAGTACACTGGGCATTTGAAAATGAGATGCTCCTTAGACTCAATCTCCTGTAGGCCATATAAGATGCATGTGTGTCTTTCCTTGGGTAAACCCTCTGCCCTGCCACGATATATACAAGTCTATGTGAAGAGACCCGAAACTGCCCAATAGAGATCCTCAGTGAATGGGGTGTGCATATCCTGGTGGGTCAATAAACCCCTCGTCTAAGATATGTAGTCAATGATCTTTGTAGAACCTGAGCTTCAATGTAAGCTCATTCGGTTCCAACGAGGTCCGAAATGTGTGTAGCTGCAAAAGATCCTCACGTATGGCCTGATTGACCTCATGATACCGGAGTGGGGAGAATGGCCCATCAATGCTGCACTGGAAGGAAGTATGTCCATGTGGAGCCCCAATCGCTCAAACCACCTCACTGTGTGCCCAAACCAGCATCTCTGCTCACCTGCAGTTGATAGCGCTATAAAAGAGGATAATGCTAGCCACAATCATCTGCTGCGTTCAGAGGTGCAATCCCCATAAGCCCTAACTCGATATAGGTAGGTGATGACCTCAAATGCTGCATCGAGCTGCAATGGAGATGATCTAAACTCGGCATGGATGATTTGGTGAGGAACCGACGGCTTACTGCGAATCATCCGTGATTACATGAGTACCTGTACTCGCTCCACACGAGCCCACTCAGTATCTGACAGATCCTGCTGGTCCGACCAGAGAGTCAAAAAGTAGGCATTTGGTCCGAGGGTCTTGAAAGTGAGAGTGGAAGCATTGCCTCTCTAATTTGGCCAACGAGGCATACCCTTTGCTTAAACGAGCATGCATTGGCAGTCTCATGGTGAAAATAGGCCTAGAAAAGATAACCCCCAAATATGTGTATGACGAGACAATCTTGACCGGTGACCCATCAAAAGTAAACTGCTCCCGGTGCATAGCGACCCGAGATTTGTTGAAAAATGATGAAATCTAAGGACTAGCCAATATAAGGGTGAGGGATCTACAAGCCCTAACCTTACAAGAAAGACTTTGTGGCATATATCTAGTAGCCATGTTTCAATTGGCAAATTTCGATTGGCAATTAGCACTAAAATGCACTCTGACTATGCTATTAATAAATCTGCACTATATCATTACAATGAATTCCTTACGTGCGCTGCCACAAGTTTTAGAGAAGACTTTATTGGTTGCATTCATTTGTCTGAGGCTGACCTTTGAAAATTTGTATTGTTATTAACAATTCAAATCTAGATATTTCTTTATTTATATCTGACATTTGGTTTGATTCATTTCATTACCACATTTTTAGCAATTCCAACATTAAGTTTTGTATTATACCTCCTTTAATAAATCTTCTACAATGGGCAGGTTATGGGTGAGGTTCTAAGGATACAGCAAATATTGAACAATCTTATCAGGTATGATCATGAATGTTTGACATCCAGTGTTAATAATTAGTCATGAAAAATGGTGGGCTTCTGCGAGCCCGCTATGTGGCACTTCGTTCTATGTTCTTCTATGGCCTCTCTTCCCTAATATTCCATCTATTCTACCCCTGCATTGTACCATGCTTTGTGTTTGGTTTCCTCCATTGCTTTGTAAGATAGTCTTGTTGGTGTCCATTTGTGTAATCGTTTTGTGATATTGGATGCTTTCCCTTCCAAAGGTAATATACTTGTCTCGTCAACTTGACTCCTACTTCTTCTATGATGAATCTTTCTTGTATCCTTTCTATTCTCTGCTAGTGTCTGTGTCATTTTTACACACACATTGAATTGGATGTGTTGACATAGTGCTTCCCTTCCAATGGTCATGCTTGCCTAATCTACTAGTATATGGTGCGGGACATGTAACTTGACTCCAAATTCCTTCCATGATGAAGGTTTCTTGTATCTGTTCTGTTCTCTTCCAGCCTTCCTTGGTGAGTCTTGTGGCCCATGCTTGACATCTGTATAGGATCACTATTTGTACCAATATAGTATAGACAAACTTCCTCATTTCCCAATAACAAAAATGTGCCTTTCAGTGTAAAACAAAAGCTGCATGCTTCGAACATTTCTTTTTCATCTGCTCACAAGCTTCCCCCTACTGCTTGACTTGCTGCCCCCCCATGCCTCATTTTTGCACACGCCCTCCCCCCTCATCCCCCCAAGCCGCGAACCTCTCCAGCCCCTATGCACTTCTTTTGAGCCTGTTGCCTTACAATATGTATGAATGCTTGTGTACAGGGCTATATAGCCCTATTCCCCCCTCCCTTTCCCTCTTTTACCTCGTCCCCTCCCTCTCAGCTTTTTCTGGCCCCTCTCTGACACCCTCATCCCTAGCCCTTCTGCCCTCCTTCCCTTCCCTCCTCCCCATCTTCCCCGCCAGTTCAGCCCCTTCTTTTGTTAGTTTCCCCTTAGTTTCTCTTCTTTATGCTAGTTTCCCCTTAGTTTCTCCCTCAGGTCTTGCAGCATTCTATTTTTCTTCAAAGCTTTCGCGTCAGCCTCCCATTTCAAGATCGGTGAATGGCTTCACCTTCAGCCAATCATGTTTCGGAAACACAATGCATTTGTCATGGTTCATGTGTCACAAGTCTCTACTTTCTGTCTTCTAGGCTGTAGCTGTCTTCCAATTCGGATATCTACGTAGCAATGAGCACCTCACTAGCTGTGAGAATGAGTCTTTTCGGGAAATATAAGCTGCAGCAGCTACAAAAGATTGTGTAATAAGAAAGTTCCAGTATATTTTGCTCGCATTCATGGATCAGGCTTGGGATTGGATGCTCTTTGCCTTACCTTCTGTCCTCTTTGCACACTTATCCGATATCCAGATTTTGGGAAGAGGTTTCCTTCAGGTGGTCTTTGATTTGGTAGACATTGCAGCACAGGTCCTTCAGGCTTGCCCTCTAGCTCTCTCTTCCAAGTTGGTGTCCTCATCTCGTTTCATGTTGGAATTGAATCTAGTAGAAGAGGATAGGCAGATCACTTATTTATTCATCACATTTCTCGGCCTTCCACAGGTTTATCACCGCCGGCTCCTCTTTTAGAGTGGTCACAAAGGTTTCTCCACTTCTTGGTTTACCTTCTTTGGCAGCAGAGGTAGTCAGATCTAATGGAGTGCAAATTGTGTGAGGCCCTAGGGTCAGCCAACCTAAAAAGCATGAAACGATTAAAGAAGGAAAATAAAAAGTGAATAGAAGACATTCAAAAAGCTCGCTCTCTCTTTTTTTTTCATTCTAAAAGGAAATTCCTCCTTAAATACAATTTATGGCCATTCCCCCAAGCACTGTCCACAACCATTGCATGTGGGATAACTCCTATGCCAGATGGCACTCTCATCCTCAATCCCCCATTTAGGCCTCTCCTACTCTATTCTCCACAACGTCTACACTAATTCATCACCGTCCTTGGTGAATGCAAAACAATAAGATGAGGGAACATGCCTTCCTCTATAACCAGAAAAGTTTGATAAGTGATCGGACAAGCAAGCTAGCATGATGTGAAAAATACATTTTTCAACCGTTCCTCCTTTAGGTGAGAGTGATTACATCCACGCATATTTTATCTATATCAACCACAAGTCTCTAAGCCAAAAGCAGCTCTCCAAACATATTCATATCGTGATAGTAAGCAACTAGCCTACTCTAATGGTTCTTGAGAAGATCTAGGTTGTAAGCCACCTGTGTCAGCCGCTCACCCCTCCAAGAGCTTCCCTCTAAACCCATCATCAGCAAAAAGCCATACATGTGAGCAGATTTTAACCGTCTATCACTCCTTTAATCATGGTTACAAGAAGACTTGTTAACAAAAACCCGTATATATAAAGTGCATGCCTCAAAAAGAGGGTAAAACTAGGAGAAAGGATTCACATTGCTACTTATTGAGGAGGTTTCGCCACCCCTTCTTACTATTGTTGCCATTTGATGAGAAGGTGCCGATACTGCTTGCTACACAAAGAAGAGTTAAGGGAAGAGACTGGATGTCCTCTTGTCATATGCTAGAGAGAGAGAGAGAGAGAGAGAGAGAGAGACAGAGAGAGAGAGAGAGATTAACGTCCTTGGGAAGCCTCATGGGCCTATGGGACAAAGTACATCAAGAGAAAGATACTCATACAAGCCTTTGTGGACTGAAGCAAAGGGCGTGTTAGGGCCCTTGCTGAGTGCTATAGTAGACTAAAGAGCTCAAAGCTCAAACTCAAAAGTCAAAACTTGAAAACTAAGACTCTGAATCCGAAGCCCAATCTCATGGTGGCTCTCTGGTGGGCTGAAAAGATATCCCGGATCTGCGTATGTCGAGCCGTCTCTCGTTGTGGCGGAGGATGTGGTCTCCTTGACCTCTGTATTCGAGGGCTATGTCAAGAGTGACGCCTTGTCTCTGGTGGTCTTTTGTAAGAAGAGTCGAGATAGACCGAACCTCGATCGTACGTGCTTTGGTCACTCTCCGTGTCGTGTGTGGCCTCTGCGTCTCTGGCTCGATAGTGTCGCACAGTCTCTCCCCATTGACCCATACTATCCTCATGTCAACTAGCTCCTCCTCCTCGACCCCACTATGTCCTGAAGCTGACTCAAATGCATAGAAATCCGTGACATGCGTGCTCGGTCTACCTCAGCCTCAAGTGGTGCAGCCGCCTCCTACTGTTGTTTAATTTGTCGCAGTAGCGTCTCTGTGTTGTCGCATCTCAATCAGATAGAGGCCAATGTGGACTTGGTCGTGGAAGTGGATCAGTCGTGAGAGTGGGCCAAAGCCACACCTCTCTTGAACGAGGTAGTGATGTCGCCCTTGGATCTCATAATAGGTTGGGCAGACACATAAGAAATTCTTCTCTGTCTCAACCTTCCCTAACATGCATAGCCTGCAGATCCGTTGCTCTCTGGTATGTCTGTAGCTAGAGCTCCCTACCTCAATCCCTAGTTGATGGCACGAGACCCGCATCTGTCCAATGGCAAACCTCAGTGCATGTGAGATGCCTCAGCTCGGTCAACCCCCCTTGAGTAGAGCTAGGATGGGTTGGACCTGTGTGCGTTCGTTAGCTTGTGCATCGTGCGTGGTCCCGAGAGAGAGAGAGAGAGAGAGAGAGAGAGAATCTGCAAGAGGCCTTGCCGGCCTCTGGGACAAAGCGCAAAGTACACCAAAAGGGAAAGAAACTCATACAAGCCACAAAGGGCTGGAGCAAAGGGCGTGCGCTAAGACCCTTGCTGAGTACTATTCTGAAATAAAGAGCTCAATAGCTCAAGCAAAATCAATTACAAAACATATCATGTGCTATTTGGGGTAGGTTGAGAGTTGGAGTTGTAACTTAGAATCCAAAACCCGGCATTATAGTGACTAGTCTTTGATTCACTGATGGAGGAACCTCTTTTAGAAATGAACTAATTGAAGATGTGGTGCATAAGCTTAAGATAAATCATAGCATGCCCACGCCATACTATCCCCAATGGAATGGCTTGGCTGAGAAAACAAAAGGATTGTTGTGCAATTCAATGGGAAAGCTTATAGATACCAAGAAAAGGCATTGGGATAGGTAGTTGACAGAAGTTTTATGGGCTTAAAGAACCACATACAAGATAGCTATCGGGTTTACATCATTCCACTAGTATATAGGATAGAAGCCATTTTGTGTTGGGGTAAAGGCACTATGGCCACCCAAGTACAGTTAGTACACTTAGTGGTAAAGACACTATGGCCACCCAAGTACAATTAGTACACTTAGTACTTTATTTGTTAAGTACACTAAGTACACCGTACTTAGTGTTGTAACCTTATCCTTTCATATAAAAGGTTGACTGTGTGCTAGGGGAGGTACACACATACGTTTTATCCCCACACTTCTTGTGTTTATCCTGCTTGTGTGTGTCGGTGTGCTCCCACTCTCCCCTTCCACAACTTCTATCAGAGCCATCAACACAACCATCGCTAGGCAGCCAGCATCACAGCCATCGCTAGGCAGCCAGCATCAGAGCCATCGCTAGGCAGTCAGCAGCACTGCCATCGCTAGGCAGCGGCGACAGCAACGGCAGCCTGCAGACAGCGCCGTCAGCAGCGCCTTCAGCTACTAGCGCTGCCAGCGCTAGCAGCCTTCGAGGCTGTTCGTCGCCAGCGCCAAGGCCACCGGCGACGCCAGCGCCAAGGCCACCAGTGACGCCAGCGGCGCCACCAGCAGCAAGCCAGGTGGCGCCAGCAATTCCGCCATCAGCGCCACAAGTGGCCACAGGTGCATGTCCTCGCCATCGCCATCGTCGGAGAGCTCGGAGACGTTCACGATCGTAGAGCAGCCCGCTTCACCCGTTTTTTTTTTGTTCCTTCAGCCTTCAGTTCTTTTCAGTCCCAGCGCAATTTTTGAGCTCATACTTGAGCATTGTGGGTCAGATGTATTGTCAGTGAGGTAGATCTGCAGATCTATGCCTCCTATGTGAGAGAAATTCTCATTTTCTTTGAATTGCGGAATCAAGGGGCTTTTGTAGCCACAGCCAAGCATTGGCTTATACACGCACTTGTTTGCGTATATCCTCCTGATTGGAGTTGATTTGTGCAAGGATTTGATGCATTTTATGACTTACGGGACAGTGGCAGATGCATATGAATTGGGGCTTTTGACATTGTTATGCATATCAGTGTTGTGGGAAACACCTAGATGCCTTATGTGATCAGTGGAGCTTTGGGAAAGCGGTGTATGCACTAAAATCTTTAAAAATTGGCTTCCAGTCAAGGGGCTTTTGCCTCATTCAAGTTCTAAACTGTGTAACACAGTTATAGAGGCAAGAGAAAGTCTAATTCTGACAGTTTTGGACAGTTATACAGTCAATTTCTGTTGCTGTACTAGAAAGTACAGTCGGGTACTGTCCGGAGTCAATTTTTGGACTGTAAACAGTCACTTTACTGAAGTTTAAAGTGCATAAAACAGTGCTGTTTTCACTGTTACAGCAGGGACATACATTGTGTCAAATCAAGGTACTGCTGTAGTGTACTACAGAGCATCAATTAATGCATTAAGTATTTCTTTTCTGGATCTGCAGCAGGCAGGAAACAGACAGTATTTACTGTTAAGTGGGAGAAAGTTGCAGGTCCTGTGTTCCATTGCAGGAATTAACTTTTGAGCACAACTACAAGTGCATCTGTGCACTTAGTTTGCAGGGAGTCAGGCACCCAAGTGTGGGTTATATTTCTTGCTGATTGTAATGGCTTCATCCTCGGAATCTTCTCTTCTCAATATTAAAAAGTTGCAGGGTGCTGCTAACTACCCAATGTGGAAAAAGATGGTCCTGAATGTGCTAATTCTCAGGCAGTTTCATGCTCCTATTATACACAAAGGTGTGAAGCCCACTGGCACATCTGATGATGCTTGGGCACTAGCTGATCTGTCAGCAAAGTCCATAATTGAATTGTCACTCCATGAGAGTGTTGTTTGGAATGTGGATGGTGAAAAAACAGCCTGTGGTGTGTGGAAAAAGCTACAGGACACATATGAGCAGCAGAGTGTAGCCACAAAGATATATTGGCTGCGCAAGTTCTTCAATCTGAAGATTCACCACAGCTGTAACAAATGCAAACACTTTCATAAGTTTTTCAGATATCACAGGGCTGATCTTGCAAGAAGAGCAGAAGCTGAAAGCTCAAGATGCAGTAAAGCCTAACAATGCCTTAAATGCAAGGGGGAGAAGTCAGCAAAGAGGCAAATCTCAGGAAAGGGGAAAAGGGAGGAGCAAGTCCCGCTCCAACAAAGATGTTGAGTGCTACTACTGTGGCAAAAAGGGACATACCAAAAAGCAGTGCTTTAAACTGAAAAATGATAAGAGAGACAAAGCCAAAAACACTGATGCGTCAGATGCAAAAGCAATTGTACCAGTAAGCAATGGCAAGAGCAGTGTGAAGATTGAAGAGCTTCATTCTACACACGGTTATGACAGTGAGGGAGAGGTTCTATTTCTCTCTACTTTGGATGCTCATTCTCTCCATGCAGGAGATTTTGCAGACATGCACTCTTGGATCATTGACTCAGGTGCCTCATTCCATGTTACACCTTACAAAGAATTGTTTGTAAGATATGCAGTAGGCAGTAATGGAGTCGTTTTTCTAGGGGATAATCATGCATGCAGTATTGTTGGTATCGGAGATGTCAGGCTTGTATTTGCTGATGGTACTCAGCTTATGCTTCACAATGTTAGGCATGTACCCGAAGTCAAGAAAAATCTGATTTTTATTGGCATGTTGGATGACGAAGGTTTTGTGACCAGCTTTGGTCATGGTTTCTGGAAGGTCACCAAAGGTGCCCTGGTTGTTGCCAGAGGCTCTAAGGTTGACACAATGTATACTCTTCATGCTAAAGTATGTAATCATGCTGATATTCATGCCACCGAGCTGCCGAATATTTCTATGTGGCATAGCCGGATGGGACATATGAGCATAAGTGGAATGGAGCAATTGGCTCGCCTTGGCTACTTACCGTCTCTTAAATTTTCTGATTTAAAGTTTTGTGAGCACTGCATATATGGTAGACAGTTACAGTGTCCTCATAAAAGGAGATTAGGACATAAAGATGCTCAACTTGAGCTTGTGCATACAGACGTGTGTGAGATGCCTAGTCCTTCACTTGGAGGTGCACGGTACTTTGTCACATTTATAGATGATTCCACAAGGAAGGTGTGGGTGTATCCTCTTCGATTGAAGAGTGATGTCTTTCCAGTGTTCCAGAAATGGCTTGCTATGGTTGAGAACCAAACAGGCAGAACACTGAAGGCTTTGCGGTCAGATAACGGTGGGGAGTATATGTCTAATGCATTCAATGCATTTTGTGATGCTAGAGGTATTAAAAGAGAACTCACTGCTCCTTACAGTCCAGCGCAAAATGGCACTGCAGAGCGTATGAATAGAACCATATAGGAAAAGTCTCGCTCTATGATGTCACATGCTGCTTTACCTCATGGATTTTGGGCTGAAGCTGTAAAAACAGCAGTACACCTCATCAATAGGTCACCAAATAAAAGACTAGATGGCAGAGTGCCAGAGGAGCTTTGGACAGGAAAACCTCCTTTCTATAAGCACTTGAGGGTCTTTGGCTGCACTGCGTACGTGCATATACGTAGAGAAGATCGCAGCAAGCTTGATCCTAAGTCTCTTAAATGCATTTTTCTTGGATATGGTGACAGTGGTGAGATGGGTTACCGCCTATGGGATCCTGTGAATAAGAAGCTAATACGCAGCAATGATGTCTTATTTGATGAGTCATGTATGTTTAAGGCAGCAGATAAGCCTTTTGATGCTTCAGAGGTTGACATTGATGACTCGGGACATCCTGTGTACAATTCAGGCAGGCTGCAAATCAGCCACAACAGCAGCGTAATCAGCCAATGCATGATGCTGCAGCAGGTCCAAATGGACAGCCCGCAGTGGCGGAAGATGTACTACGGGACATGCCACCTTTGGAAGACCTCCCAGGCATAATTCTGCAGCCTGATCTACTAGAACAGCAACCTGTTTTAGGTGAGCAGCAAGTTGGACAGCAAGACCAATGGGTCCGAAGGTCCACTCGACAAATGAAACCGCCAGACAGATTTGTTCCAGGAGCAGATTTTATTATGCTTACAGATTGTGGAGAACCTTCCTGTTACAAGGAAGCCGTGCAAATGCATGATAAAAGGCTATGGGAACTAGCCATGAAGTCTGAAATGGACAATCTCCATAAAAATGGTACTTGGGAATTGGTGCAGTTGCCTAAGGGCATGAAAGTACTGCCATGCAAGTGGGTGTATAGATTGAAAGTCACACTTGGAGCTAAGCCAAGGTATAAAGCCAGGTTGGTTGCCAAGGGCTTTAAGCAGGAGTATGGTGTTGATTTTGATGAGATCTTTTCTCCAGTGGTTAAGATGACCACACTCAGGATTGTACTTGCTTTGGTTGCATGTGAGAATTTGGAATTATGCCAAATGGATGTGAAGACAGCCTTTCTTCACGGTGATCTTCATGAGGAGATCTACATGCAGCAGCCAGAAGGATTTGCAGTGAAGGGCAAGGAGTCACTTGTATGCAAGCTTAAAAAGAGCCTTTACGGGCTGAAACAGGCACCAAGGGAATGGTATAAGAAATTTGATACCTTCATGAAGTCCCAAGGTTTCAGGAGAAGTGATGACGATCACTGCTTATATACCAAAAGGGCTGCAAATGGCAGCTTAATCATTCTCATTTTATATGTGGATGACATGCTTATTGCTGGTAAAGCTCGTAAGGAGCTTGATGACCTTAAGAAAAGATTGCATGAGGCCTTTGATATGAAGGACCTTGGTGATGCAAATCACATACTGGGAATGCGGATACGGAGAGACAGGGGACAGCGTTTGTTGTATTTGTCTCAGACCGAATATATTGGCAAAGTATTGCACAGGTTTCATATGGAGGGGGGGAAGACCCTTAGTTCTCCATTGCCTCCGTATGTGAAACTCAGTGCAATGGACAGCCCACACTCAGATGCTGATAGGGCTGATATGGCCAAGATTCCGTATGCTTCAGCTTGTGGTAGTCTCATGTATGCCATGGTTGCAACCAGACCTGATATTGCGTTTGCAGTGGGAGTGGTTAGCAGGTATATGGCAAATCCAGGCAAGAAGCATTGGAATGCAGTGAAAGGTATCATGAGATACCTGAAGGGCACACAGGAGTTGTGCATACAAAGGTGCATGGTTATGTGGATTCAGATTTTGCTGGTCATCCCGATAACCGGAAGTCTACTACCGGTTATGTTTATACATTCACTGGAGGTGCAGTGTCATGGATGTCAAGGATGCAGCAGTGCATAGCCTTGTCTACTATGGAAGCTGAATATATTGCAGCCACAGAGGCATGCAAGGAGGCCTTATGGGTATCTCGGCTAGTGGGAGACTTGGGCATTACAGGTGATATTCCATTTTTGCATTGTGACAGTCAGAGTGCTATTCAGTTGGCACACAATCCTGTCTTTCATGCAAAGACAAAGCACATTGATGTGAAGTATCACTTCATCAGGGAGGTGATAGATGATAAGCTGATTCAGCTTGTCAAGATTCACACAGATGATAATCCAGTAGATCTGTTGACAAAAGGCTTGCCTGCAGAGCGGTTTGCACATTGCCGACAATTGATGGGTATAGGTTGAGCCTCATTTATTTTTACTTGAGGGCATATTGCCTTTAAGTGGGAGGTTGTTGGGGTAAAGGCACTATGGCCACCCAAGTACAGTTAGTACACTTAGTACTTTATTTGTTAAGTACACTAAGTACATCGTACTTAGTGTTGTAACCTTATCCTTTCATATAAAAGGTTGACTGTGTGCTAGGGGAGGTACACACATACGTTTTATCCCCACACTTCTTGTGTTTATCCTGCTTGTGTGTGTCGGTGTGCTCCCACTCTCCCCTTCCACATTTTGCTCATTGAATTGGAGATACATAGTCTTCGCATTGCTGTTGCAAGAATAGAAGGACATGAAGGTGCCTATGCTCAATGCTTGGCACAGTTAGAAGGTGGTGAAAATGTCTTGGATCTGCGTCTGTCAAGCTGTCTCATGCTGTGATGGCAGAGGGAGACGTGGTATCCTCGATCTCTGCACCTGCTGAGCTATGTTTAGAGTGACTCCTCGTCTCGGGCGGTCTCCTCCGAGGAAAGTTGTGATAGGTCGGACCTCAATAGAGTGTGCTCTGGTCGCTCTCCGTGTCACGGGTGGCCTTTGCAACCCTCTATTGGTAATCCAAGCTTCCCGGATATCAGCTAGCTCCTCCTCCACCCCACTGTGTCTTGGAGCTGACTCAAATGCATAGAAATCTGTGACTTGCTGCTCTATCTGGTTAGCTTTGTATCTTGTGGTCCGCCGGTCGCCTCCTGCTGCTCTCTGACCTATCATAGCAGGGTCTCCCTGTGTCAGTGCATCTCAAGCAGGTAGAGCCCAATGCAGACTAGTCATGGAAGTGGATCAATCATGATAGTGGGTGAAGCCACTCCCATTTTGATAGAGATAGTGGTATCGCCCTCGGATCTTGTAGTGGGCAGGTACAGAGAAAGTGCTCCTGTGTCTCAGTCACTCCCAATGTGCATAGCATGGAGATCCATTGCTCTCTGGGTATACGTGCTGCTCTCTGTCTTCGAGATACTGGGGTGTGATGATGAATCCCTCCTCCGAGACGCTCAGGAAGTGGTTGCGGTAGAACTGGTTCTTGGTGGGAGCTTATAATCTCCCTCTCAAGTCTGAGACGTGTGGAGCTGGAGATCTAACCGTATGATATAGTTAGCCTCATCTGGTGGGATCGACTCAGGGGCTGCATCCATACTATATTGAAAGGGAGGGAGCCTATCCATCTGGATCTCGTGTCTGGAAAACCATGTGGATATACGCGCATACCATGTATCCGCCCCGCTCTCGGCTAGTAGTCTGGATGACTCCAGGGCCAACTTCGGTAGTCTCCATTGGGGTAGGTTCCAGACTTTATGAATGAATGTCACTGTCTAGATGATGGCATCAATCTGTAGTGGTGTCATGGTGAACTTTGCCTGTACTATCTCATGCGGGATTGAGGGCTTGCTCCGAATCACCCTAGATCCCATAGTCACCTATAACCATTCAAATCTCCTCCACTCTGCTATCCGTAGAACACAACCCCAAAAGGGTGTTGCATACATGGCAGTCGGTCACACTAGCGTGTTGAAGAGCCAGCACTTAGTGGGTGGATCCTGAAAGTGTGCCTGGAAACACTGTCTCTCCAATCGTGCCAAAGCCCCCCATCCCCATGTGAGTCGTGCATGGGCTGCATGTGTCATAGTGAAAGGGGTCCTGTGAAGACTGCTCCCAAATATGTGTAGGATTGCACTATCTCCACCGGCTCGTCTTGATGGGTGAAACTGAGTCGACGAAGCACTGCGTGTGACATGTTGAAGACCATTACCTTGTCCTTCCCAAGGTTGATTGTCTGGTCTCTCTCTTTGCAAAACACCTCTAGGGCCTCCAAATGTCTCTATAGCCCCTCTGTCGAGGATGAGATAAGGACTATGTCATCAGCGTATAGCAATATCTGTATCATGAGATCGGTCAATGGTGATCCTTCGCCTCCTAGGCGGTCTATGAAGGAAGTGATCTCATCAATATAAAGCCCAAAAAGGATTGGTGAGAGGGGGCAGCTCTGCTTCACTCCCATTGTACTCTCGACCCAATCCGATAGACCACCTGGGACACGAACTCTACCTCTGATTGACTCATATAGGCTCATCACTCTCCATATCAATGTCTCTGGAATCCATAGCTCCTATAGCCTCCTGATCATGCGGGATCGTGGGATAGTGTCAAAAGCTTTCCGAAAGTCTACAAAGCATGTGTAGACCTTCTGGTGTCTAGATCTCGCCTCCTCAATGATAGCTCCGAGAGTGAAGATGTGATCTAGGGTAGAATGCTTGTCTTCGGAATCCTACATATCCTAGTGCCTGCTGCCCCCAAGCCTCTGTATGATTGCTGAGCTCCCTCTCTAAGACTCATTCATAAATCTTGGCCAAAGTATGGCCAATCATGAGGGTTCCCAGTCTCCATAGGGTCCTTGGCTTTGTGTATTGGCACAATAGTGGTGGTGCTCCAAGCAGGCGGGAAGCGGTGACAGCCCTGTAGAACATTTGTGCTAGGATTGGAGCTAGGACCTCCTATCCATGTACAAAGTGCTCGGTCCGTAGGTCCTCATGGTCTTGCGCTCTCCGATTGTGTAATCGACAAAGTGCAGCCCGTACGTTCTGTGTAGTGAACATGCATAGAGGACATATCCTGTGGTGTCTGCATCTGGGCATCACAGAGGGAGCATGCATATGTGTGCCACACATCTAGATCAGTGATGGGAATAGGTGACTTCCCTTCCATAGAAACCCCCATCCAGTGGTCGGGTCTCCTCCTCGAAAAGATATGACAATCTTATCCCTCCGATGTGTGAGGAAGGCACGCCTTTTACGACGTGTCAATTGTCGGAAGATCTTATGTGCCTCAGGTGACGACCCAAAGCCCGCGCTCTTGTGTGAGGTGGGCTCTCGCCTCTCTGCACTTGTCGTCAAAGCGAGGGTTCTGAGGCATCTTCCCATCTCAGACCTGCATGGATTGGGTCGTGGGAACGGACCTAGTAGCGGCGTCTTGTAGCACTGAGACAAGGGTGTTGGAGGTGCTTGCGTGGTCTATATCATCTCCAAGTAGGACTGGGAGCTCCTTCGCTAGGTGACTCACGTACACGGGGTCAAGGGCATGGTCAAAGTGGATCTGAATGCGTGGGGAGCGCTCTCCATGTGGTTGGCATGGTGGCAGAGATATGAAAGGCCAAGTATGAGTGATCAGCTCCGAGTGGGGAGGGGGGGGGAGGTATGGCAAAGTCGTGTATCCGTGAGACAAAGTCTAGTGGGCCTAGTAGATAGTCCATTGTACTAGACCCACTGCCATGCGGGAAGCTAGTGAGTCTTCCAGAGGATGGCCATCTATGAACAATATTATAGATGATCAGGTTGTGGATAGCTCCCAGCGCAAGTAGATGTCGTCCATATCATGTCACTTGTGGGGTATCTGTAGAGTGCCTCAATATCCCGAGCTGAGCTGCATCTAGCTCCGGGACTATCTATGGATCCCTGTCATTTGTTAAGTCAAGCAGGCCCACCTGTCTATTTCATGTCCATGCATTGAAATCCCCCAGTTGGAGGATGTATCCTTGTCTAAAGAACTCCGTGATGTCATCGTGGATCGTCTCATATGGGTCATGTCCATCTGTAGTGACCTCTCGTGCTTAGGATGATGTGTCTGGAGGGAAATGGCACACAGTGAAGATAGGTTGAGCATCTGGAAACTGAATTCGTACCCACATGTGCCGTGCATGCTCCTCTCTCGGAACCATAGATATGAGTGGCCGCAGGTGTGATTTGAAAAGGATAGCCACGCCCTGGAGCCTCGTACTCCGCTCTCTCTCTCCTCAATTCCCTCCTTTGGGCTGACTCCCAAGCGTATCATGTTACTATAGGCAGCCCTCTCTCAGGGATCTCATGTGTCTCGGTGTAGAAGATCAGGTCTCTTTTAGTGTATGTCTCTGAGAAGCCCCCAAAGTCGGACCAGAGGGTGCCATTGCAATTCCACACTGCTATCTTCAACTTATTGTGTGCTCTCATCTCATGGGTCTGACATCGTCATGTGTTGTTCACTACACCTTCTTCCCTCTCTCCTCTTTTTGCCCTCTTTCGGAGGATCACCTTACCGTCTCTGTAGGCTGCCCATTTCCATTCTTGCCTTGCTGCCATAACTCACACCATCCCCTCTCTCCTATGCTCTTGCTGTAGGAGTGTGAGATCATCATCCAAAGGGATTTTGGTGTCCTTCATTGTGGCCCTCATATACATGAGGGTGGATCTATCATTTGCTGTCTGCAATGGGCCTTGTCGGTGCATCTGCCTTACCCACTCTTCAAGCTGATTCACAGGTGAGGTTGACGACCGTTTTTCAAATAAAGTCTTGGCATTTGACATGGGGGTATCACCTAGTGTTAGGCCTTTTACCAGTACATTCATAGCCTTGCTGTTGTGCCTCTTTTCTTCCTTCAAAGTTTCAGAGATAGCTCTTTTTTGGGTGCTGTTGTGCCTTTTTTCAGCACATCCTTCCATGCAAGCATATCTACCTTCCCCTTCGTGATTTGCTTTGCGAACTCAGCATGTTTCCCCTGCATAGTGGCTTGTAAGGCTGCCATTTCCTTCTTGAGCTGCTTATTCTCAGATTTCCGCTCATCAATGAGTTTACATCCCTCTTCTGAGGTCCCCTTTGTGTCCTTGAACTGCTTCATTTGCTCTTCGATAAGGTTCAGCTCTTCTTGGATAGGTGGCTGAAGCTCCCCTTCCTCCCAGTGTGCACCTGCCTTCAGCTTCTCATTCTCATCTTTGAGTGGCGACTTGGACTTTTAGCTTCTCTATTTGGGAGACAAAAGAGCTGGTTTCCTCATTCAGCATTCGAGCTACATCTTTTGCCCATTTCGTTTTTGCATTTCCCTTTGCCATTTTTTCATGTCATCTTCTAATTGAACATGTAGGTTGGAGAGCTCATCATTCCTATTTTCCCCTAGTCTCTTCTGTATACATTCAAGCTCAGCATCCTGCAATTTACACACCCCCTTGATTGTAGATATGCATCCTTTGATATTCTTGTCCTCTATTTTCTCTGCTTTGGTCCAGATGACACTATCTTTGCGCTCCTTTTCTCCACTTGTTTTCTAGTCCTGTGGGCTGTCCATTGTTCCCATTTGGTCTGCGAGATGGGGCAGCACTTGGGCTGAGAGTAAGGGCAGTCCGGTGGGGGCCTAGAGGCCCATGCGTGGTCCTGAGTTAGGGCAGCAGGTGGCATGGGCCCTTTGTTGCGTGGAGCAATTGGCACAGATGGTGGGTGGTCTGATGGCCAGGCACAAAGTAGCTCACGTGTGGGGGGGGGGGGATATGAGGTGGACCGCAGGCCATGTGGTCCAACAGTAGCCCACGGGGGCTTTGCGACAGTAGCAGCACTTGGAAGGGCCACTCGACGTGAAGAGAGCCCATGAAAGGGGGCCTGAGGGCAGCGCACAGCGGCTAGGTAGCGCACACGATGCGAGAGGAGCCCACAGGGGGGTCCTGAGGGTGGTGTAGCATCACGGGATTCTGCAGGGGGTCTGAGGACGTGGAAGGAGCTCACGGGGGGGCTTGAGGGCAGCCCGGTGCGCCCACGGAGGGCCAGGCAGCACATGCGAGGAGCCCGCAAGGGTGGACTGGGTGTGGGGCAGCGTGATGGGATCCCGCAGGGGGTCTAAGGACGTGGACAGCCCGTGGGGGCCTGAGTGAGAGAGGCTGGCGGGGAGGGAGGGGGAGGGAGAGGGGCTGGTGGGGGTGGGAGAGAGAGAGAGAGAGAGAGAGAGAGAGAGAGAGAGAGTCTCTATTAATGAACACGGTGGACCGACAGGGCTACAAGAGAGCAAAAAGATAGGTGTTTGCCATGTCCCATCCTCAATTAAGGTATTCGGGTCCACTTTAGGATGCCATAGTGGACACATGGCAGCTTGCCATGTGTCATACATCTATTCAAGGAGGGCACAAGGCAGTTCCCAAAGAGTGCAAAAAGAGACTCCGAATTATTATAAAGTACCTACATTGTAGTCTGAAAATGCTACTAAACATAATGTTCAGTAGCGTATCCTCATTTTGGCGCAGGAAGGCTAGCTTCTTGTGACGGACTAGTCGACGATAATCCCTGGTGAGACGTGGGTTGGCCCTAGCGTTTCGCTGGGTTGTGAGTCGGAGTGTGCGGCGTAATGCTTTGCACTCGTCATCATACCATCTGTTGCAAGGGGTAGAGCCAGCGGGTGGAGGGCGGGTGGACCGGGTAGTGGAAGGAAAGATGTGGCGGGCTGCATTGTGAAGGGAGTGGGTGATAAGGGTGGCTCGGTGATCTAGAGAGGGTATGGTGCCTATGTGTCTGAGGAGGGAGGCTAGGTGGGCTGAGTAATCAGGTGAGAGGTTATGATCGAAGTGTATATCATGATAGGTAGTATAGTGCGGGGTGTGGCTGGGAGGGGCTCGGGACGCAAGTATATGAAAGAAAAGGTAAGTGTGATCGGCTGCTGGGGGTAAGGGTGCAGTGCGGAAGTCAGTGATCTGTGGGGCTAAAGCAGGAGATCCCAGAATATAGTCGACGACACTGGCTCCTCCGCCATGTGGGAAACATGTGAAACCAGAGGAGGCAGGCCACCGATCTAGTCCATTGTAGATGACCAGATCATGTATACGTCCAAGGTCCAAAAGAGCCTGCCCATACCTAGTAACGGGAGCGCGACTGTCAGCCGAGGAGCGAGGGAATCCCGAGTCCTCTGTGTCCATCTCAGGTAACACGACCGGATCTGAGTGGAAATCCAGGAGTGATGTCTGACGTGCACCTGTCCTTGAGTTGAAATCCCCAACTAGGAGGACCTCTCCGCGTCTGGAGAACTCCACAATGTCTGAGTAGATATCTAGATAGGGGGATACCCCCGTATCCTGGCGAAGCATCCGTGCGAAATGTGACGTCTCAGGAGGAAAATAGCAGATTGCAATAAAGAGGTCGCGTGTGGAGGGGCGTCGGAATCGGAGCCATAGGTAACGGGCATGGGCATCCCGTCTAACCACGGATGTCAAGCTCGTGAGCACTGAGCGAAGGAGTATTGCAACTCCTCCTGACCCTCGGACCCCCCCAGTATATCTGGTCTCTTCACGGAATACCGACTCCCAGGTATAGCCACTGACCAAGGGGAGAGGGCGCTCGGGGCTCTCATGTGTCTCCGTATAGAAAACAATGTCGCGTCCAGTGTATGACTCTGAGAAGTTCCCAGGGTCAGACCATAGGGTACCAGTACAGTTCCATACGGTGCATGCCAAGGGTACTGTGTGCTGAGTCTGAGTCTCATAGACCATGTCTCCCTATTTGGGGGGGGAGTCTGCTACCATGTTTGGAGTACGTGGTGGGGCTCGGCGGCGGGGGCCAACTAACAGGCGGCCATCTCGGACGACAGCCCACTTCCCCTCCTGACGGGCTACATCTCGCTGCTGAAGCAGGGTGTGCCGCTCTTCCACTTGCATAGGTGTGAGATCCTCATCCATGAAGATAGTAGGGTGGTCCCGTAGTGTAGCACGCTGCTTGAGTGCTGCAAGTCGAGCCTGAGTATCCCTGAATCGGATGATGAGTGGCTGTGGGCGCGTGGGGTCTCGTCCTGTGCGCCATGCATGCTCGATCCCATGCTCGACGAGGCCGAGGGTAGAGGTCACAAAAGCAGTCGCGTCCGCTAAGGGGGTGAGTGAATCTGCGCGGGGGATACCTCGTACTCGGATGTTGAGAGCCTTACTGGCCCTCTGTTCCTGCTCGGCGATGGTGGTTGAGACTGCTGCTTTGGGTGCCCGTCTCGCAACGTCCACCCATCTGGTAGTCTCTGCAATAGCAGTCTGGATAGTAGCGATCCACTCCTACCTCTGGTGTAGTGCGTGGGGCCGCTGTGACTGTAGCAGTGAGAGAGACAACCTCCTGACGGAGGTGAGTGATCTCCTGGCGCATGCTTTGAATAAGCTGGTCTTGTGCTACGGTGTGATCCCGTAGTCGATGTAGCTCCGCAAAGATGTAATCTATCGTCTCAGGTGGGACCCGGGGGGGTGCGAACTAGGACATGGCGTATGGCTGTGGGGGCGTGGGCGATAGGCTAGCTGTATATGGCAGAGGAGTGGAGAAATGTTGCTGGGTGAGGGGAAGGGGGGACATAAGAGTGGTGGAGACAGAAGGAAGCTGTGTGGGGGGTGAGGGACTGTGACCCTCTCCTGTGGGGGGCAGGCTGAGTGGTACAGTGGTGGGGGGGGCAGTGATTGGAGTAGAGATGATGGTTGCGGGAGAAAGAACTGCATTGGTGTCCATTGCACCCGATGTTTTCAGGGCTGGTTGGCTGTCAATTGCTAATCCACTCCTGGAGATGCGCTTTGTGATCTCTCCCACAATTGGCTTCGGAGACTGTTTGGGTTTGTGGGCCATTGTAGGACTTGTTCAAGTGCACGATTTCCAGGGGAGGCAGATCTTGTTCAGCATTGCTGTAGGGGTGCGCAGGCCTGCGCAAGGCCAGTGGCAAGCCAAGGCTTGCAGCAGACAAGGGCCCTCAGACCACGGGAAGGCTGCGGGAGGGTGTGGGGTAGAGGCTACGGGAGGGGGGGTGGTGCAGAGGCTGCGGGAGGGGGGGGAGTAGAGTGGAGCTACGGGAGGGGGGGGGGCAGAGTAGAGCTACGGGAGGGGGGCAGAGTAGAGCTACAGGAGAGGGGGGGGCTGAGCGACGAGGGAGGGGGCGAGCGACGAGGGAGGGGGAGGCTGAGCGACGAGGGGGAGGGGGCTGAGCGACGAGGGGGTGGGAGGCGGGGGGGCTGAGCGACGAGGGAAGGGGAGGCTGAGCGACAAGGGAGGGGGCTGAGCGGCGGTGAGGGGGAGGGAGTTGAGCGGCGGTGAGGGGAGGGAGCTGAGCGGCGAGGGGGGGAGAGACGAGGGAGGGGGAGGTTGAGCGACGAGGGAGGGGTGAGGGGAGGGAGCTGAGCGGCGAGGGGAGGAACGACGAGGGAGAGCGGCGAGGGGAGCGGCGAGGAGAGAGAGGGAGAGGGACGGAGAGGAAGAGGAAGAGAGAGAGAGAGAGAGAGAGAGAGAGAGAGAGAGGGAGAGAGGGAGAGAGAGAGCCAGAGAGAGAGGGAGAGCGAGATAGAAATAGAGAGAGAGAGAGAGAGAGAGAGAGAGAGAGAAAGAGAGAGAGAGAGAGAGGCCAAGGGAGGGAGAAGGAAAGAGAGAGAGAGAGAGAGAGAGAGAGAGAGAGAGAGAGAGAGAGAGGCCGATATATCTATGTAGAGAGAGACAGAGAGAGAGAAACGGAGGGAGAGGGAGGAAGAGGGAGAGAGAGAGAGAGAGAGAGAGAGAGAGAGAGAGAGAGACATCATGTAACATATTCATGAATATCATTTTTCATCTTTGGCCAAAAGAAATCACGCTTTACAAGCTCATATGTCTTTTCAAGTCCTGGATGTTTTGCACATGGGCTATCATGGCATTGATGGATGATCTTGTGTCGGAGATCATTCAAATTAGGTATCTACTATCTTGCTATAAATTTTCAGCATACCATCATGTATGGTATATCTTGCATATGTATGGCCTTCCCTAGATGCTAGGTTATCTATAACCCTGGATTTTATCACAATAGCCTTAGGCCAAAGGCTCTAAACATACTTGTCCACTTTTTCAGTTTCCCCGACTTTAGTCATTAGAATGATTTCTAATACTGTGAAACTCATATTATGCATGATGTGACATATTATTAGGGGGTTTCCATATTTCGAGCAAAAACCCCCGAGCGACGAGCGGACAAAAGGTAGGAGGGGTCTAAATATATAGGCTCTAGTCATTTTTGGGGAGCAAAAAATTCCAAATTATTTTAAGAAATATGTAAGTAAATATGAAACATTGATAAATAGATATGGATATAAATATACCTTTATATAATATACATATATAATGTCTAAGTGGTGACTTATTTTATGACTTTCAAAAATCCTTTCTTTTCCTTTCACCATTGCTTGGATCATGAAATTTTTCTCTGGATGACCTAAGAAAAATAAATAGTACCTTTTTAATAGACCCTCTAAATGTATTTTGCCAGAGGAATATGGTTTGAAGAGCTTACCCCAACCCTATTCCGCCGGCGAAATACCCTTGGAGAGCCTACACAGAAGGGGTCATAACTTTTGCTCCTTAGCTCAGATTGAGGAGCCGTAAAAAGGAAAAATGTTCAAAATTTAATGATCTATGCAATGGTAGGCTTAAAATTATACTTTTTATAGTTATAAAAGAGAAAAATTAAAAATTTCAAGATGTATATGAGAGTTACAACTTCTCCCTAATTCATATTATGGTAGGAAGGAGTTCAGTAGAGACCACAGTTCCTTAAAAGTACTTAGGTTTAGAGAATTGGGAATATTTTTAAAATCCTTACCTTGCCTTTCCATATTTGATAATGTATTAGAGATTAATTTATGATTGATTATAATGGCTTCAAGTATGAGGTTTTTTATATCTTTTTCCTTCTCATCCAAGGAATATGGTATACATTGTTATATGAGAGCTTCAAATATGGGATTACTAAAGATTAGGGAAAGTATTTTAAATTGATTGAATTACCATAATACTCAAAAGACAGTATGGTAGGGAGGCATTTATAGGAGTTTCTAAAGTGTTTACTATTTGTTCATATATAGATGATGTTCTCTAAAATGAGGGTTATAATGAAAAATAAGTAAGTATATGGTTCCATGAATGAGAAATTAAGTAAGAATTGTATATTCCTTTGAGAAAGCATAGTCAGGAGTTCCACACACCAATCCCAATGGTGCACCATATGAAACGATGCATTAGAATCTAGGTACCACTCGCTATCAAAAGTTGAGTCTCTAGACATGAGAAAAAACCCTTCTTATGTTTCTTTTTACTATTAAAGTTGTCCAATCCAAATCTAGTGCTGGGATCTATCTGATTCTTGTTTCTTGGGCTGCTCTTGGCTGCATATGGACAATCCGATTACGTGGCCATTCTGGGCGATGTGTGGTCCAATCTTGGCAAATGGACATTGTATGTCATCTGTGGCACAATGTTGCCACATGGCCCCATGGGCTATTGTGTGAGATAGGCTTGTTGACAAATCCTAAGCCAAACCCTGAAATAAAGATTCTGGCTGAAGACAAAGATGAAGCTGAGGACAAAGGTGAAGACAAAGCTAGCTTGAAGGCTGCTGTCAAGACTGAAGATGAAGTCAATGCGGAGGTCAAGTATAATGCTGAGGCCAAAGATGAGGCCTAGGCTGAGGCTGAAGATGAATGATAGGCCGGATGAGGCCGAAGACGAAATGGAGGCTAAAGTCAATGCCAAACTGAGATGTAAGTTGAGGCAAAAGACAAGGGAGAGGTTAAAGAGGAGCCTGGATATAAAGGCAATGCGAAAGGTACCTAATGATGAAGCCATGGACAAGGGTAAAGATGAAGGTGAAGATGACACATGTGCCCAAATCCCTACAATAACTTCACAATAGGATGACCTGTAGGATTTATTTTTCTGTTTCCTCTTAATGTCATTATAATAGAATTTTGTGGGCCTGAGGCTCTTCATGTAGTTCTTATGAAATCACAATGCCTTTAGCTCTACCTTGCTGTAACCACTTCATTTGTAGTGGATCTCATCAAAGTGCAACAAACCCTCATCATCCATCCCGCCCTGAAAGAAAACAGAGGAGGCATTGTAGACTGTGGTGTCCTGAGTTCTCCCCTAAATACATGGGTAGAACCCGAAATGTACACACAAAACTGAATTGCTGCAATAGAATGCTGGCCACAATATGCACACTCTGATAATGCAGCAACTAAGTACTTTAATACAATGAATGCACATACACAGCACAAGCTAACTGAGGAGGTGAAGAGGTGTGGGGACCAAGCCACCCTCAATACTTGAATCTGATTGGCTGCCTTAAGAGAGTGTGAGGTGGTGAGTTCATGCATGTGACACGTGGCAAAGACACCAGGTTAGACCAATGACATGGTACCATATGGCACCCTTCTCCTCCACCATGGGATGCATGTGGGGGTATGCCACCTCATGTGGCCCCTTAAATCTCGAACCATCTAGTCATGACATAGTGTCATAGGTGGTCTGTCTAGGACTAAGGTATGACTACCAATCAAATAAAGCTTTAATAATCCTTATTACTAATCAACACAAGGGTGAACCAGTAAACTAATACATAGTTCATCACTCAATTTTCCAACTTCCCCTCCAAGCACTCTTTCATATATTAGGTAACTACATACAAGAGTAAGTGTTGACCAAGTTGAAACCTTGTTTACGTAATAGAAGAAATTCTAAGAAGACCTGGAAAGACTCTTGATGTGTCGAGCACATTGTGCTGTAATGTTGCTCCATATGCCAATTGTAGACATGTACGGTTCCCAACATGTAGGGATACTTTTGATATGCAATAATGTGTGCATTACTTTGAGATGTTTAAAACTCTCTCTCTTGTACTTTCTTTAAGGCAATGATTGTGTCATCAGTCAGTCATATCCTCAAACTTTTTGAGCTGTGCAATTGGCAGCAATGGCGTCAAATTCACTCATAGAGGTACAGTTGGGGTCATCTTGCATGCAATATGGTCTTCATCAGATGACAAAAGGTTGGTTCTGTTTGTATTGAAACTCTATGGAGTCATATTCCAATTGTCGGCAGTGACTTCCAAAACATGGCAGTAAATTAATGAACGTCATGGAGTTTGTTGGAACTAGTTATTACTCATGCTCTCTGGCCCCTCAAAACAAGCTTTCTGGCATCATAAAGTCTCAGCTTCAGAATTTTTATACAGATCTGAAAGACATGATGAAGAAGATGATGTAATAGTACTTCAGTGTGATGTCTTTGACACCGGCATCGGAATCCCTGGTAAGTGATCAGTGTCTAATGCACCTTGAACAAGGATGGCCATCTCTCTGAAGTCTCAACGTGGAGTGCTGATATGTTTTGCAATTGAATTTTTAATTCCATTATCTCATGGTACGAGCTGCATCAACCTGGATGCATTTTCATTTTTGATTGTAGATAAAGCACTTCCAAATCTGTTCAGTAAATATATGCAAGCAAGGACTGATCATGCAAGAAAGTATGGTGGCACTGGGCTTGGACTTGCAATTTCCAAACAGCTGGTAGGTTTTCCAATGTTCTGGTGCTCACATACCACAGAAACTGTCCTATGATGTTGTGTGTATATATTTGTGCTCTTTGGTGTAATAAGAAACCCTTGTAACATTTATATATATTTTTTCAACTTGCAATATGGATTAAGATGTTCAGATTTGTTTTATTCCAATTTGCAAGCCTTTCAGGATGTTGGCTAGATGAGCAAAATATGAAAGTAGTCCCTGCCTTATGCATATCAAATCTGACATTCTTGCGTACGTCCTAGGGTAAAAGGCCTCTTCTGATTTTGGAGGTCCGCTCATGGTCAGTGGTCACCTCCCTGGATGCTGTAATAGGCTGGAAAATGCAAAAAATCTAGCCATGAAATACATTGTATGCATGGCAATGAGAGGGCCAAAAATCCATGGTTGAGGTGGCGAGCTCTCCTTTGTGCCAACCCCTCAGTAGGATGCCCGGATAGTGCATTAGATAGAATTTTGTGCACAGTCCATTATGGACAGTATAATAAAATGGGAAAGCAGGATAATGGGAGCACTTGGCATTGCGAAGAGTGGGGGAATATATTGCACAAAAGGGGAGTGAGCATGGGTAGCAAGGGGAATAGGAGGAGGAGACTCTTCAAAGTGGAGAAAAGGCATGGACAGCAAGGGGTAAAGCAAGAGGATTTGAAGGTCAAGAAGAGGGACAAATTACAAGAATATCAATGAATAATAGTATTAATTGGCTCCTCACATGCACAAGGTCAGATGAAGAATCCTCCTCATGGGCACAAAGCAGGATAATGGGAGCACTTGGCATTGCGAAGAGTGGGGGAATATATTGCACAAAAGGGGAGTGAGCATGGGTAGCAAGGGGAATAGGAGGAGGAGACTCTTCAAAGTGGAGAAAAGGCATGGACAGCAAGGGGTAAAGCAAGAGGATTTGAAGGTCAAGAAGAGGGACAAATTACAAGAATATCAATGAATAATAGTGGGTCTCCCCCCCCATTAATTGGCTCCTCACATGCACAAGGTCAGATGAAGAATCCTCCTCATGGGCACAAAGTCAGATTCAATAATTGTGTGTGACACCCATTGATATGTTCCTCTTTAATCTCTCTTGTGTCTCGTCGATTCACAGGTAAGACAAAATCACAGGCGCTGGCATCGTATTTTTCCTCCCAGCCTCTCTCGTGGATTGCATGCAACACAAAGATACGTAATTTCATTCCTTCATGCTTATCCACAAGCCCACAATTCCCTAGATGGTTCCCTCCTGCCACATGTCAACATTTTAGACCTTTAGCTTGGTACACCATTTACCCCTCTCTTGGGGCACAATTAAAACATTTGCCCCTTGGCATTCTCACACATTTAGGTGCACCTAGGCCTGAGCACTCAGAACCACCTAGTCGATGCCAATACACCATCACCTAGGACCTTGGCAGTTACTTGCCTTGACCATTTTATTTACGCACATAAAATATTACAAAAGTCGATCATCTAAGGGAAAATGCCCACTGATCTTTCCGAGGTCATGCTATCTCGGCTAGAGCATAACATTCCTTCCCTCTTCAAGCATCAGCGTCCTCGATGATGAAATCTGGGAACACTCTCCGTAGTTGGTATACGGATTTCCAGGTAGCTTCCAATAGAGGTAGACCATGCCATGCAACCAACACCGTGGGTATCTTCCGATTGCGTACTTGCATTGTACCTCAGTCCATGAGTCTTGTTGGTTTGCGTCTTGCATTATCCTCTATCTCCTGAAACAAAACAACACCTTCGATTAGTGAGTCACCTGTATGCAAAAATTTCTTTAAACGAGAAACATGAAACACTGGGTGCACCTTACACCCCGGTGGCAATTCTAATTTATAGGCTATCTTGCCTATTCTTTTTAGAATTAACCATGGCCCAC